>NC_026003.2:18193508-18454048 GCF_000442705.2 Elaeis guineensis
TAAAAGGTACTAAACTCTTTTGGAGTTTCCATGCTAAACCTTTTAGCACCTCCTCTATGTACATCTTCTGTGAAAGTCCCAGCATCCTATTGGTCTATCTCTATAGACCTTAATACCCAGTATAAAGGATGCCTCTCCTAGATCTTTCATAGAGAACTCCTTAGACAACCATATTTTGACTGAGGTCAACATGAAAATATCATTCTCAATCAGGAGGATGTCATCTACGTACAGTATGAGGAAGACAACTGCTCCCACTGACCTTCTTGAACACACATGGTTCCTCCTCATTCTTGATGAAACCAAACATTTTGATCACATCATTGAAATGAGTATTCCAGCTCCGAGATGCTTGCTTAAGTCCATAAATGGACCTTTGCAGCTTGCAGATCTTGTGATCATCATCACTGGATGTGAAACCAAGTGCTGTTCCATATAGATATCTTCCTCAAGATATCCATTTAAGAACCGTTTTCACGTCCATCTCATATTTCATAATCAAAATAGCTGCAACAGCAAGCAATGTGCGGATGGATTTTAGCATGGCTACGACGAAAAGGTATCCTGATAGTCAATGCCTTCGCACTGACTATAATATTTCACTACGAGCCTAGCCTTGAATGTCTCCACATTCCATCTGCACCTATCTTTCTCTTGAAGATCCATTTACACCCTAATAAGTACAATACATTCAGGTGGATCTACCAAGGTCCAGACTTGGTTTGAGTGCATCGAGTCAATTTTTGATTTTATTACCTCTAACCATTTCTCGGATCGATATCTGATATTGCCCTCGTTATAGGTCTTGGGGTCATCACCATGAGTCTCATTTTTTGTGAGGAACATTTCTCTACTTCCTCTTGTATAGTACCTAAGTACCTTCAGGAGGATGGGAAATCCTAGTCGATCTACGAGGTGAAAGAGGTTGTGTTGGGACTGGTTCTAATTGATTGGGTTCCTCAGGTTCTTTAGCTCGTTGCTTTTGGGAGACATTCTCCTTGAGCTTAATTATTCTTCCGATGCCACCATCTTGAATAAACTATTTTTCAAAAAAAAATAACATGTCGATTCACAATCACATTGTGATCTTTCGAAATATAGAAATAGTATCCTAATGACTCTGTAGGATATCCTATGAATCGAGCTCTAAAAGACTTGAACTCTAACTTGTCCGCCTGCTGTCTCTTGACATGAGCCGGACAACCCCAAATTCTGAGATGACTCAGACTTGGCTTCTTACCATGCCATATCTCATACGGTGTAGTAGGAATGATTTTAGAGAGAATCCTATTCAATACATATATTGCTATCATGAGATAATATCCCCAAAGAAACTCAGGGAGGTCCGTGAAGCTTATCATGGAACGGATCATATCTAATAGGATCCGATTCCTCCATTCTGAAACCCCATTGAGTTGTGGCATTTCAGGTGGAGTCCATTGAGAGACTATGCCATTATCCTTAAGATAGTCTAAGAACTCTCGACTAAGGTATTCACCTCCTCGATCTATCAAAGAACCTTAATAGGCTTTCCTGTTTATTTTTCTACCTAATGTCTGAATTCTTTGAACTTTTCAAAGGCTTCAGACTTATGTTCATTAGAAATACATATCCAAACCTAACATATCATCGGTGAAGTAATGAAGTAGACATAGTTGCCTCTAGCCGCACATTAAATGGGCCGCACACATCTATATGTACTAGGCAAGTAGGTCTGTGCCTTTCCCCATGTCCTGTAAAAGGAAGCTTGATCATTTTGCCTTGAAGGCATGATTCACAAACTGGATATGACTCGGAAGTCAACAGACTTAATAGCCCAAATTTCTCTAATTTGTTAACCCTGTCTTCCGCTATATGACCTAGCCTTAGATGCCACAGATACCTATCATTTAGACTATCTCTAGGCCTTTTAATTCCATGGTATTCACATTTTGCTCGATATGAAATACAGATACATCAATATGTAGCTGATAGAGACCATTAATAAGAAAACCATTTGCAACTTTATTATTTTTACAAAATATGTTACAATGGTTCTTATGAAACTAATCACATAGCCTTCTTGTGCTAAACATGAAACAGAAATCAAATTTCTGCTTACTACAGGCACATAATAACAATCTCTAAGAACTAAATCTAATCCTAACGGTAATCGCAGAGGATAGATTTTCACAGCCACAGCAGCAACTCTTGTCCCATTCCCGATGCATAGGATCATATCCCCATCCCTCAGCCTCCTGCTCTCCTCAAGATCCTGCATAAAAGTGCACAAATGAGCACTAGAACCAGAGTCAAATACCCAACTGGATGCAGAGGAAATTGTAAGATTAGATTCTATAACAAGCATACCTTTAGAAGGACCATCCTTCTTGTTCTTTAGGGTGGCCAGGTACTGAGGACAATTCCATTTTCAATGACTGTCTGAATTGTAGTGAAAATATTTTTCTTTTTCAGCAGCCTTCTTCTTCGGTTCCATCTTCTTCTTTTTCCCATCCACCTTTTACTTCTTCGCAGACTTCTTCTTCTTTCCTAAAGACTTTCTTTTGAAAGAAGTCTGCTCCACAGTAAGGACTGAGCCTTTTAAACTTTTCAAAGAAAGCTCAACTGTAACCAACATGTTCATTAATTCAGCCAAGGTACACTGCATCTTATGCATATGGAAGTTCATGATGAACTGACCATATGATCGGACAAGGACTGAAGGATCACATCAATCTAAAAATCTTTATCTAAGATGATATCGAGCTTCTCAAGCTCCTCAAGGTTCTTGATCATTGTCAAACAATGATCTTGGACTGACTGTCCATCACGCATTTTAGCCTTAAAAAGTCTTTGGCAGACTTGATACTTGGCTGCGCGACTTTGTTCACCAAACTCTCTTGTAGGTGAGCCAACATTTGGCAGGTAGTCATAATATTCTCATGCTGGTGCTGCAAGTCATCAAATATTGCACCCAACATGTAGTACTTGGCTTTGTTATCTTCATCCGTCCACTTTTTCAGAGACGCTCTCTGTTCAGCAGTCGGACGTGCTGGCATGGCAGGTGGGTCCTGGTTCAAGACATAAGTCAGTTTTTCGAAATCTAAAATAATTCTGTAGTTTCTTAACCAGTCTTTGAAATTAGGTCCAGTCAATCTGTGGGTGTCTAGTATTTTGGTCAGGGGGTTGGACACAGACATGTTTCCTGTAGAGAGTCAAAAGTTTCTAGTTAGATTTTGTTATCAGACTTAACCAATTTATTTATGGGTTTATTTTTAAACAAATTAGGCTCCCACTATTTTCTCAGATCCCTACACTCCCTAGGTAGAGATGTGAAAATCTCCATGATTAGTGATTTCTAGTGGGTGGTGCGGTCTCACCGACTGGCTCATCACCTCACCTAACAGTTATTGCTGATGGGTCAATCGATGAGTGGACAACTCTTGTCCAATGATTCTCTAATCATGGTGCATCCAAAACTTGGTCTCTAATTCATGAAGCTCATCGTGTCTGGAATATTGCTCCAATCCTTAGTTAAGTCAGACCCACCATTTGCACGAACTAGTTTTCTGATTGCGTCCCTCACCGTATCCAAAATATTGAGCATAATCCATCCTCTAATCCGTAGCATCCAATGCCTAACGGATATGGTTGCGTCTTTTCGGTGCAACTGAACCACTGTAACCAGTCGAGAACAATCAACCCTGGGAAGGGCCCGCACATCCACAATGGTGGAAGACCTAAGACTTAATATTTTCTTAGGGAGATTTGATTTAGGTCTCATTAAACTTGACTTGACATAGTCATAACAATTATGACTAACCTAGTGGCATGGATTAGCTCGAATTGTTAGTCACCTCAAATCAGAACTGAATCGACACATATGGCCAGGTAAGTGAGATCGGTGGAAGGGATATGCCATTAACTCGATAAGAATGTATTCGAGTCGAGTAGCTCCCAATTAAAAATTATTCGGTCACATCTGCCCAACTTACCTTAGATACCAAATTATCGAACCAGAACCAATTGGGTTAGCCTACAATCCAGGCTCTAACCACTGAGCCAAATTAGGTCTTAACTTGATCGAGTCACATCTAAATGTGATTCGACCTTGATCTAGACTTAATCCTATTAGGCTGGTCAATTATTAGCTTTCATGATCCCACCTAACCAACTTTTGATTCGGTTTGATCAACCGTTGGACCTAATTGAGCTATCCAAGTCCGAACCCAATTTTATGAAAATGGCTTAGATCTGAAATTCTCAATTTTAGACTAATTTAATTTCATAGGCTTAATTTATTAATTAAGTCTTGGATTCATAAATAAAACATATAAAATAAATCCTAGGATTTCAGGATCTAGGATTTTGCAAAAAAATAAAATTTAATTTCTGATTAAGGATGAATGCGCAGCACCCCTATACGCCATAAGAACACCCCATTGAATGGGAGGAGAGGGTCTTAAATCCTACTTTGTTCTTATGACTGGACGGCCATGAGAAGCACCTTAATCAGAAATATTGATTTAAATACAAAACTAGTTAGATCTAAGTTACATATCACATATATAATTTCAGATCTAACTTATACATGCTTTGCATACATCTCATGTATTAAAATATGATCTAATTAGTATGCTTTCAGATCTGATACATCATATGTAACATCTAAAAAATAAGATTTAAATTAAACTATTCAATATAAAATCTATTCTAGACAGTTACTAAAACATTTCTAAAACTAGTCTAGGCATGCAGCAAATCAATCTTATGAATTAATTAAATTTTATTTTTTATTTTTTAATCTAAATATAATATTTATAAATCAAAAAATTAGAGAATAAATTAGATCTAATTTATATTTTAATCATATTAAAATATAAAACTTCAAGACTATTCATAGTTTAAACTATTCCTAGTCTAGTCATGCATCTCATACATGTTAGATCTACTTAGATTTAATTTTAAATTTTTTGATTTTAGATCCAATCACATCTGATGTGATATCTGAAATCCATTAATATTAGATAAATAAAAATAAAAATCAGACCTAAATTAGATCTGAAATAGAGCCATCAGTCTGGCTCTATACCAGTTGAAGGAAAAAATCGATTTTTTTCTTGTAGGATCTTCCAGAACTAATGAGATCTGGGGCAAAATATTTTTTTAAAAAAAATTATCCTACTTTATTTTAGATCTAAGATCTATTGATCTAATTTTTATTATCTGATATTTAATCTAAAACTTGAGGATTAGAGAAATATCTCTAGGGTAACTAGATTATCCTGTAGATGATCCAGCAATGCCCGAGGTTCTAAAATAGCCACGCATTCGCCTGGCCTCTACCGATATCCACTCAAGCAGGATCTGGATCATTTTTTCCTTACAAATCTTTGCTCCAAAAATCACATCTAGATCTGATCTGCAAGATCTTCAAAAGATCTTCTAAAGCTGGAGCAGCAGCTTCTCGATAAATTCCTGCAGCCTTCTGATCAGGGAGCAACCACGCCTTGGACAAGCACCAGATGGATGCCCAACTTCTTGGATGTGAAGAGGGGAGGGAGTGGACTAGAGGGGGCATAGAGAACTGGAGGGGTTTCATATTTTTGCTAGGTATTGAGCAGATTCTCTAAACCCTAGGCACAGACAAGGCTTAAATAGACCCTGCTGCGCCATGCAGTGCCACATCATTCGACCAATCAAAAAATTTTAATTAATTCTAAAAAAATTTTGATTGATGGAGTGATATCATTTGATCATATTAAATAATAACCCCACCAAAATCTCCTACTGTTGGCACCAACACTGGATAAACACAGTGAGATTAGCGCCCAACAGTTTGAGTCGATCAAGGCATAGAGTCCTCATCTCATGGGACTCTATCCTTATCCACTTGGGGCGCACACCCAATCTAATCTTGGTGCCCATTTTGAGACCTAATTTAACAAGTGGACACTCCATAAAAACTCTCCAATGACCTCTTGCCAAGTGGCCTGCAGTCCAAGGTCCATGGGTCAATGTTTGACTGATGTCCTGAAACGAAAATAGCAGGTGACAGGAATTAGCAGGTATTGTCTTAAATTCATCTCATGAATTAAGACAAGACTTTTTTGAGCTAGACTAGCTCCAGTCAGACTGAGAGAAATCTTTTCAAGGTTCTCTGGGTGAGTCAAATCATATTTGGCTCAGTTGAGATAGAAAAGATTACACGAGGAGAAAGTTAGGCTCAATCGTGTGCTAGCACGATTTTTTTGAACCTAATTGGATCTAATCCAAATCAATCAAACTGGGCTAGCTCAATTGATGACATCCAGACTCTAACTCTTATTTGTGTGATCCAGTTAGGTTCATTTTCGTATGGTAATGAGACATGTCATGATCTCATCATCGACATCATCAAAACTCCTTTCGATGGACCAGAACTCTTCTGATTCAGACAATTAGAATGATCGATCATCAAGATCATTCTAATTACTCCCAAAATCTACCAGTGACATCTAGCAGTATATGGTGGCAATCCATCAGAAATGAAGACGAACCTCTCGGTGTAGCTACCTGTGTAATTGAGTTCTTCTATCATGAGTCCCGACTGAATTAGGATTAAGGTGAATTCGTCAAACCCAACATCAGTCATATGAATCAATCGATTGATCCAAGTCTGATGTGAAACCTTAATGAAAAACTCTTTTCTATTATTTCACTCTGCCATGGCCATGGGCTTAAGAACTCAATCTTTCGATCATCATAGAACTACTCCTCTTATCTACCGAGATTAGTAGATCCCATCTTGGTGCGATCTAGTTCCTACAATGAATATGCTACAGCCAACATATACCTCAAGATTTTGAATGGCTAGAAGACTGAGTTATGGTGTAGTCAAAGTATAACACACTCAAGGTGAACTATCGATGTACCTCAGATCAAAGAACTAGACACGCAGCTGCAGCATCGAGCTAGTCATCGATGAGAAGGTAGACTTTCTTATGACTGCTCGAGGTGGTCACGCTCAGTACTCTTATTCTCAATGAATATCTGTACTCTCACTTCGGTGTCTCCACACTGTAGACTCAAGACACATCTACCCTAAGGAAGTGATCGTACACCAACCTTCCAGATCGATCACCATCCTTGTGATGATCCTATGGTCAGGAGCTGTTTATGAGTTAGTTATGTAAATTCATATCTTAAATTTTTAACTCTTGAAAATATGAATTAACATTCCTACTAACTCAAAGGATGTATCACAGACATAATGTACATAATATGATAGTAGAATAACCCTTTTATTCATTTATAGTCAAAATTATAAATTTACCCTTACATTTGTACAGGAATGTGTCAGCCAATCTGGTATCTAGGGTACACATCTAACAATCTTATGACTCTCTTGATGTCTCCTCAAATGGCCAGTTCCTCCACTGCTGGCATAACTATAAAATTTGATACATTTTTTACATTTTGCTTTTCAGACTTCGTCAACAAAAATTCTTTCAAAATCATCCCAAACTGTACTAGTCCTCTTATGGGAAGAGGTTTGACCTTGACTAATTTCAAAGGGAGTAGGAGTAGGAGCAACAGAATTAGTTTTCTCTCACTCCAAAATAGAGAGAATGTCAAAATGACTCTCATCATAAGATGTCATATCTAAATTTATGAATCAAAAAATAAAAACTAAAGATGGAGGAATTGAGTAGAGGCAGCACCAAGATTTGTGAGCTTTCTCTTGTGCTTCTCGATAAGAACCACCTCTTATGCTCCTCAACAAGGACCTTCTCTTATGCTCCTTGACAAGGACCTCCTCTTTGTTGGAATTTAATGCCTCGAGTTTTGATTC
Organism: Elaeis guineensis; assembly: GCF_000442705.2. Classification (NCBI taxonomy): domain Eukaryota; kingdom Viridiplantae; phylum Streptophyta; class Magnoliopsida; order Arecales; family Arecaceae; genus Elaeis; species Elaeis guineensis. Next base: position 18,201,322 of record NC_026003.2, read on the forward strand.
ATAAGGAGCCCACAGCAAGGTCCAGGACGACGAACGAAATCCAACGAGCTCAAAAATAGCCCAAATGGAGTCCAGACAATGAAGATACATGAGAAAGAAGTCCAGAATGTGGGGGCACAGCCCACGGAGTGATGGAGGACGGCGGCGGGGCAGTGCAGCCCAACATGCAGATGCATGAGCACGACCCGAGCCCAAGCGGGTGCATGTGCGGGCTGGCCCAAAGAGCGTGCAAATGCCTAGGCCCACTAGGTGTCACGGTCCATCATGGACCTTATGCCCTATCACAATCTATGGGGCGAGTATGGACCGATCGAACGATTCTCGCTAGGTTTCTCATGGTCCATATGGATCGAGGTGGCATTTCTTCATGATTTCTCATAGTTTATGCTTGCTTTTGTGGACCAGGGACTCATGCTGCATGATCGGAGGGCTATCATCACTTATGGTAGTGATCCAATGGTTCAAGGTCTGATTTGGGTTCTGTAAGGAGATCTAAACCAGTTAAAACTCTGATCTGAGCTCAGTTTGAGGTGTTTGGAACTCTATGGCAATAGATAACAGAACCATGGTGGTGAGTTCGGTAGAATCCTGAGATGCAGCTGAGAGCAAGTTCGACAGCAGTAGCAGTAGACCCAGAAGGTTCTGACAGAGAGCAGAGGTAGAGGTGCTTTAGGCAGACTGTCAGATAGTGGATAGCGGTCGTTTCAGGAGTTTAGAGGGTCTCCTAAAGAAAGAGCTTGTGTGAGGGAGAGCTTTTTGTGAGAGAGAGATTGGGTGTACTAGAATTGAGCGTGTGATCTCCTCTTGTAATTTTTTTTTCATAGTGAAGCTTGCATGCCCCATGGGGGCAAGCTTTTTGGCTGATCTATGTATTTGACTGTATTTTTATTTTATTTCTTCTTTCTTCCTGCTACGACGCATGCTATCGAAAAGATCTTGTGGTGGTGGTGTCCTGGCTAGATATTTCTAACAAGTGGTATCAGAGTCAGGTTGTACCAGGATGCAGATTGTGGCAGTGGTGATCAAGATTGAAGATGGAAAAGACAAGCACAATCAAAGTGAAGATCAATCGATTTGATGGAAAGAGTAATTTCTCCTTATAGCAGATAGGAGTGAAGAATGTGCTCATCCAGCAAGGGTTAATCGATGCTCTCTTATATGAGAAGAAGTCGGACACTATGGAGAAGAAGACTTGAGAGTGGCTACAAATACAAATAGTGAATACCATCCGCTTGTACCTAATGGATGAGATGGTGATTCATGTACTTGACGAGACTTCTCTGATGGTGCTATGGTCGAAACTTAAGGAGTTGTATATGATGAAGTTTCTCATGAACACTCTCTTCCTCTAGAGACAGTTCTACCAGCTGCAGATGACTGAGGAACAGAGCGTGCAGGAGCATCTCAGTCACTTGTAGAAGATCCTCACCAACCTCTTTAGCATTGGTGAGAAAGATGAGGAGAAGATCAGGGTGCTGGTCTTGCTAGCATCACTTCTTTCTTCGTATGAGTCCTTGATGATTGCTCTTCTAATGAAAAAGAGCACCATCAAGATAGATGAGGTCACCATGATGATTTTTCAGAATGAAGTTCTTAGGTGGGAGAATCCGGCTTCAAACTCAGGTGGTAGCTCAGCTTTGGTAGTTTTTGGAGGTTCAGGAGGCGGCAAACAGAGCGATAGAAGATCGTAACGAGGACGGTCCAAGTCTAAGATGAGAAACTTGAGCAAGATCAGATGTTACTAATGTGATGAGTTAGAGTATCTAGTCAAAGATTGTCTTCAACTCAGAGATCAGACGAGGGCTACTGCAGAGACGGTCGATAGCGCGTCAAAGGATGATGTCCATAGTGATATCTGATGAAGTATCTATTTCTTCTCAATAGTGGATTTTAGATTCTGCATGCACCTATCATGTATGTTGTAAAGAGGAGCAATTTGATTCTCTGGAGAGCAGTGAGGATATTGTTCATTTGTCGGATGGATTGAGCTATATGATTAGAGGCATCGAGACGGTCAGTTGGAGAATACATGATGGTGCAGTGAGAAGATTGAAAGAGATCCGATACATATCTGATTTTAAATGAAATCTTATCTCACTAAGCAGACTGAATTCAAGAAGCTACAAGACGGTAGCTGGTGGAGGAATCTTGAAGGTTTTGCATGACGATAGGATGATATTGGAGGAGAAGAAGAGGACGAAAAGATATTACTACTTGATAGGGAGCTCAGTGCGAGGTGGAGCTTCAGGAGCCAGTGAGAGCCCAGAATGAGATGAAACTCCAGGTGGAGGTGGATAGGGCAAGAGATAGGAGACTCGGGAGGATGACAGGTAATATCGAAGGTAAGATTCATATTGCCGCAAGAGGATATCTCGAGCAGGTCTCAGATCAGAAAGAGCATAGCATACGATGGAGATGGGATCGAGTGGTCTGGCTTGACTCTCATGTTTGTCCATCCTTGATCAGTAGGTGATTGCCCCAGGGCATGAGAATGAGGAGATCCAGAAGCTCTCAGAGTTAGGAGTAGGTCGAATGTCAAGTCGAAGTAGAGATTGTTGGAATTTGATGTCTCAAATTTTAGCCCACAAGGAGTCTACAGTGAGGTTCAGGATGATGAATGGAGTCCAACGAGCCTAAGAACAGTCCAAACGGAGTCCAGACGGTGAAGATAAGTGCGAAAGAAGGCTAGGGCATAATGGCATGACCCACAGAGCGATGGAGGCTGGCGGCGATGCAGCCAGGCCCGACAGCACGGCCCAACGCACGGATGCACGGGCACAGACCGACCCAAAAAGTGCGCAAGCGCCCAAGCCTACTAGGTGTCTTGGTCCATTATGGAACGCACGCCCTATCGCGGTCTACGAGGCGAGTGTGGACCGACCGAGCGATTCTCGCCTGATTTCTCACGATCCATGTGGATCGAGGTGGCATTTCTTCATAGTTTCTCATGGTTTATACTTGCTTTCATGTACCAGGGACTCATGCTGCACGATCAGAGGGCTGTCATCACTTGCAGTAGTGATCCAATGGTTCAAGGTCTGATTTGGGTCCTGTAAGGAGATCTAAACCGGTTAGAACTCTGAACTGAGCTTGGTTTGAGGTGTTTAAAATCCTGTAGCAATAGAAAATAGAACCGTGGTGGTGAGTTTGGCAGAACCCTAAGATGCAGCCGAGAGCGAGTTCAGCAGTAGCAACAGTAGACCCTGAAGGGCACCAACAGAGGCAGAGGTAAGGGTGCTTCAGGTAGACTATCAGACAGCGAACAGCGATCGTTTCAATAGTCAAAGGGTCTCCTAGAGAGAGAGCTTTTGTTAGAAGGAGCTTCTTATGAGAGAGAGATTGGGTGTACAATGGTTAAGAGTGTGATCTCCTCTTGTAATTTTCTCTTTTCTATAATGAAGCTTGAATGCCCTATGGAGGTGAGCCTTTTGGCTTATCCACGTATTTGATTGTATTTCTGTTTTATTTTTTCTTTCTTTCTACTGTAATGTGTGGTATTAAAAAGATCCTGTGGTGATAGTGTCCTATCCAGACATCCCCAACACTCTTGTGTAGCACTTGAAGACTTGCTAAATACAAACTAAAATTTAAATTACTAGAACAGTTGCAATATTGCTAGAAGAGAGAAATAGTAGTAGTAGAAAAAGAGAGAAGAGTAGATTTGGTGCGATGAGAATGGAAATGGAGGGGGCTATTTATAGGAATCCATAAATTTTTTTTCAAAATACCCCTCAAAATAGTCATTTTATGGCTGTTGGGAGCGGTAAAAAGGTAAAAAATCTGAAACTAGTCATTTTTGGCGATTATGGGCTGAAACGGGCCATGCCAGCTCTGGCCCGTAATGGCCTCAAATGGGCCATGCTAAGCATGGCCCGTAACAGACCGAAACAGCCCGTGCCTTGCACGACCCGTAATGGCCAGAAATAGGCCGTGCCAAGCATGCCTCATTTGTATTTTTTTTTAAAAAAAAAAGAGGCCTGCGGGCCATCGGACCGTGCCAGACACGGCCTACCACCCGTCGGGCCTAGAGCCATGCCAAGATGGGGCCTGATGCTAATCGTGCCGTACTTGGCATGGCCCATTTATTAATGGGCCGTGCCAAGCATGGCCTATTTAGCTTCAGGCCCAGTGGGCCTAGGCTAGGTCAGGTCAGGCATGGCCCAGTGCCCTTCACTACTTGAACCTTAATTATGTGACTTAAGTCAATTACCCAAGGATGGTAGAAAAGCTCTTGTTCTGATGTTACTTTCTTTGTGATGGCATACAAGGGTCTCTTTCTGCACAGAAGGCAATCCAAAGACTTCTACTTCCTCACAGTAATAAGTTCCTTTTAGAAGCAATGCAATTTTTATTGCCACTTTTGAAGCATGGTTAGGCAGGACAGTCTTAAATGACTAAAGTACGGATGATATGAAAATTACAGCAAGCTTATTTTAAAGTTTAGCAATTATAAACTAACTAGATAGCAACTACATCAAAACCCATCAAGTGGGTTTTTCTTGATACTTTAAAAAATCTGGCTCCCTGATTTTTAGAGAACATATAATGATCTTTTTTTTTAATGATAAGACGGTTATTTCATGCAATCCTAGTATGAATACAATCAAGAGTATCAGAAAAAAGAATGTTTCAAAAGGACAAAAGCAAACAAGAAACATCTGTCCAACTTCCATCAGAGTGGTGAGCAACAAACGAAGCTATCCAGTTTGCCGCACTGTTTGCCTCACGAAAAGTGTGGCGAATCATATAGGAAGAGCACCTAAGAAGCAAACTCTGGATGTCGTGCACCAAGGGATGAAGAGATGCCATCTAATCATAGGCCTCCTGAAGCCCGATCATCACCGTCATCGAATCTCCCTCCACCACCATCGACTCAGCCCCCAGGATTATCCTAGTATAAACAATTCCTCCCATGCTGCCCTTAACTCAGCAATGGGCATGGAGGTCTACACAAGCTGGACTGCCCCAACCATATAAATGGAGAGTTGGTATCTCAGATCATAAAACCAACACCACCTCTCCCATCAGTGATACTGCCATCAAAGATGACCTTTAGGAAGGTCGAGGGTGGGGGCACCCAAGAGAAGAAAACCCTCCTCCTTACTCTACGAGGAAAGAGGAAATCCCAGGTGTCTCCAGTTTCTACTGTCAGCTCAGATGGCGAAACCTCCATAACCTCTGTGGCCAAGGCCATGGCTTTCTTGAAAACCAGCCTCGCCGGCAGTCAGCTTGTCTCAAACACTCTCACATTATGGATAAGTCAAATCTAATAAGCAATATAAGCTCCTCTAATAGTAAACAGAGTGGTGGCTGTAGACTCTATGCTCCATCTCAGGACCTTCAAAAAGGACTGGACTAGTTGCACTCTCCAATCAATCAGGATCGGTGGAGTAACCTGACTCCACACCTTTTGCACTTTGGGGCACATAAAAAGTGCATGCTCCAAAGTCTCATCCTCCAGACCACAGCAAGGGCAAGAGTCGAAATATCCATCCCTCTAGCTCTCAACATGACTTCGGTAGGTAACCGACTCCACGCAACCTTCCAAAAAAAGAGACTCACCCTAGAATGGATATGTAGCCTCCAAATTCATGCATCATCCATCATCCTCATCGGCTCACTTTGATAGATCTCATAGAGCTCCCTAGTCACTGCTTTGGAGTGCATGAAGACCGTCAAAGCCTAACATCTAGTTCCTCCTGGATAGAAATTATCAGAGATATCACGCCACTAACTGATCACCAAAGAGCCTAACAACCAGCTATGCATTCCAGCTCCTCCCCTACGGCTGGAAAAGGTCACACACCCGCACCCGATCACCAATCTCCGAGCTAATGATATTGCTAGACATGATATTGCTATCTAATTGACATGCTCTTCCACTAGAAAATAAAAAACTCAAAATTCTCATTAAAATTTTGAACAAATAGCTTGATTAGAAAAAGAACAAAGAAAATATTTTATACTCCCATGCTCAATCTTCCAACGAATCAAAAATCCCAATTTCACATGGAACACTAAATGGAAGCGCACAAAAAAAAACACATTGAAATATAAACATCTTATAACTTTGCAGTTCCATTTAAACCGAAGTAGGGATTGCAAACACTTATCTTGGTTGAGATGAGATTTTAAACCAACCTGAAATAAGTCCTAGAAATCCAGCCGAAAATGACAAAAATTTAGAGATAAGTACCTAATCACTACATAATAGAAATCTTATCACCATTTGCATACTAAATTGAAAAATCACCTAGGTACTACAAATTCTCTATCATGGGACTTGCGCATAAACCTATAGACACATCACATATTGGTCCTTTATATAATGGTATAAGGGCATAGATAAGAGAAAATCGGCAAAAGTTTTTGTACATTTATAAATTCATAAGAAGAAAAAAAATGGTGGGCCTTGGTGCAACTATAAGATTGTTCAATTATGACTATAGTATAACAGGCTTGAAATATAAACAAGATAGCCTCTTTGCATGTACAAGTAAGGCTATGTATAGTTGATCCTCCTCAAACTCATAGTGATAGTAGCTACATGCATTACGGCGCTCTTTTTTTTCTCTTAAATTCATCAAGAGAAAAATCTCACAGACAAGAAAACCTAACGCGGACATTTCATTCTTTCATCGGTAACACTACAATCTATCACATGTGAAGTTCTAGTACACATTGCCAAAATCAAATTTAGATAGCTCAATACTTCTTGTGAATACTTTGATTGTCATATGATGAGTTAAGATTCTTTGCTTAGAACAAGAATCTCATATGGCTAAAGGGAAAGGAAAAAATAAATTTGATGACATGGAAAGAACAACGAAGCCATTAGTCAACTGAACACATGCCATGTTACGAAAACATGCATTCTTCCATATTGAAACCAAAATCTGCACGTGTGTCTCTCCACACACACACACACATACATTCATACATACATACATACATACATACATACATACATACATACATACATACATATATATATATATATATATATATATATATATATATATATATATATATATATATATATAATGTATGTATATACACACATACATACACACACACACACATACATACAGACATACACACACACACACACACACACATATATATACATACATACATACATACATACATATATACACATATATACATATATATATATACATACATACATACATATATAGGGGTAGATGGATTTGGGCTCAGATTCGGTCAGATCAAAACTAAACAATGAAGGTCCTACATCAATGATCTAAGCCATTGAATATAATATACTATCTCAAAACTACTTGCACACCAAAATCATATGATTTGAAGACCCCTTGTCTATGCATCAAGTAATTAAAAAATATATCTAATTCAATTTTTTTAGGCTGTTCAATTTTTGACTACTTGATGCATAAACTAGGGATCTCCAAATTATATGATTTTTTTATGTGCAAGTAGTTTTGAGGTAATAAATTATATTCAACAGTTTGGATCATTGATGTAGGATCTCTATTATAGAGTTTTGATCTAATCAGATCTAAGTTCAAATCTGATCGACCTGATTCTAATATGGCTCTCTCTCTATATATATATATATATAGTGGTAGACTTAAATAAATCGATCAAATTTGGACTCAGATCTGATTATATCAAAATTAGATAATAGAGATTCTACATTGATAATCTAAGCCATTAGATATGATCTACTATCTTAAAACTACTTGTACACCAAAAATTATATGATTTGAAGACCCTTAGCCTATACATCAAGTGATCAAAAAATATATCTAATTTAATTTTATTTAAACTATCCAATTTTTATTACTTGATACATAAGCTAGAAGTCTCTGTGCACAAGTAATTTTAAGATAGTAGATCATATTCAATCGGTTGGATCATTGATGTAGGATCTTATTATAGAGTTTTGATCTAGTCGGATCTGAGTCTAAATCTGATCGACCTGATGTAGCCTAGCTGTCTCTCTATATATAAAGAAATATATTTAGATTTATGATAAAATATAAAATATAAAGCAAAAAATATCATCATTTTTTTTCAAATATGATCCAAAATATAAAAAAGATAGTTAGCAATCATAGAAGTACAAATCATTAATAACCCATAATGTACAACAAGTCAATAAGATATAATAAAGTGAAAAAAATATACTATTCTCAATTAGACAATAATAGTTCAAGTAGCTAGTATCAATCCATCATTACTCGACACGATAATTTAATCAGTTCTTATACAATTCAGCACATTAAAACCCAATGGAAAAGAAGGCCGTATGGTAAAAGATGACATCTTTAAAGTAAAATTCACGTGAGTTCCAAAAAATAAGTTAGACTATAAAATAAGTAAATCCACAGTAACCCAAATAGATATATCCAAGATGAAATCTTTGCCATTATTGTGAAGCAATTAAAAAAAGATTGGGATGATCGAGTACTTGGCATCAAGTGTTGAAGGCAAGTAAGATGGTGGAGAATTGGCCCAACCAAGCTTCTGTAGGGTGATGTAGCAGTCGTTGATAGGACAAGAGGAATTCAAGGTCTTGGATGGTCCCTTACAATATTTTATTAGATGTAGACATTAGATGAGTAATAGCTCAGAAAGAAGTGGGACCTAATTCTTGTAAAGTTGCAATTATTGCGGTGTGATTAGCAATAAAAGATGAAAGAATCCTAAACAACCGGATTACTATCTATTTATTAATGTGATGCCACATGCTAGATTATAGTGTGATGTTTGCAATTCTCTACTATTATGGATGGCTGCCACATTGTCTATCTTAAAGATGGGTGATCCTTTTTTACCACTATGTTGTGCTATATATCACACTAACGATACAACATCGTATTCTAGAAATAAACAAAAACTGCTCACCTTTAAGAAAGATGATGTAGTGGCTATTCATGATAGTATAAAATTTGGGATGCAAAAATTGCACTACAAGATTTTGAACTCATTTTGCACCCTAATGCCATTGTCAGCAATAGTGAGCAGGTCCTGGTCTTGATTCTTAGAGTGCAAATCTCCTATAGCTTTAGGCTCTGTTCAGATACCAAAAATTCCAAAGTATCACATCACTTTGATTTTTTTGTTCTAGAAACAGAACAAAGAGAGATGATATGGTAGAAAAAATAAAGGATTAATTATAGTTTACCCACCTAAAGTTAGGTCCGATTTTACTAAGCCACCTGTGATTTGAAAAGTAGAACTCAACCTACCTGAGATCAGATTTGTCAGACTCTATCTAGCTCTGTTATCTACCTATACTATAAAATAACTTTGAGGGTTTTTTTTGTCATGATTATATTGTATTGTTCTTCCCTAAATCACTTAGTCATATGTGTTCTCTAAATTACTTAATTAGACTTGTTCTCCAAATCGAGGATTTTTCTATTGCATTGAAGCCTCCATTATCTTTTTGGTGGCCATTTCCAAATCCAAGCCCTTTTCTTCACCAATCTGAAGGAGAAGAGGAAGAAAGTCTTGCATCAATTATTATCTCTTTTTGAAATCATATTTAGTTTTGACATATTTCAAATTTTTGAAGAACAAATCATCTAATATAACATATTGTAAAGCATGTTATCATCATTATCTTCTTCAAGCAATAACAATAGTAGATAGATGTTTTGCTATTATGGGAAACTATCCATGGTTAGAATAATGTGAACCGTGGGAAATTTTGGAAGATGGTTTTGGGGTTGCTCCAAATATGGTGTAAGTTCTTTGATTTTTTATTGATTTTCATATTTTAGTAGGTAGATGAAACAACTAATATAATTTTTTGGTTCATTGCTTGGTAGATTAATGAGTAATGTAGGTACTTTAAGTGGATTGACCATCCTACATACAAAGGTAGGACTATATTTACTTCTAAAGTTTTGGACAAAATTTTAAAGCTTTAGCAAGTGGTAGGTGTTGCAAAAGAAAAGGAAAAACTCACTTATGTGAAAGAGATGCTTGCTTGGAAAGGAAAGCAATGGCTCAGAAAAAGAAGAAGTTGTATAATTATGCATTGATTAGATTTTGAGTATTTATTATTGTTGGTGGTGCTCTTTTGCTTGGAGAGATTGAGACTACTAAGTAGTAATGTTTGCCTTAAATTATTTTGTTTGGATGGTTTTCTAGTTTTTCTAATTTTGCATGGTGTATTCGACTATATACACAAATATTTAAAGTTTGTGAAATTTTATTTTATGTATGATGGTTAATAATATTTAGTTTATATCTAAATGTCAATTTGGTCTTTAATGTGGTATTTAAGATCTTCCCAATGGTTGTAGGGTAGGTTATTGTAAAAGATGTGATGGAAGTAGTTGTAATAGCTATTTTTCCTAAAATGATCATTGCTCGAGATGCTATGAAGCATTATGCTCTTTCCTGTGGATGCTGTATTTGCAACGATGTGATGACAATGTAGAAATACATCTATCTATTCCCAATAGATGACTATAGAGCAGTATAAATTTTTTGGCACTGCAAACAGTTTCCTTGCACTGTAGGGTGGAGGAGAACAAGGATAATTTAGAAGAGTTTGTTGTTGAAAATAGGCAAAAAAACTTCAACATTTTTTTGCCAACTTAAGATATTCATTTTCACTACTATTGAGAACTTTGTACTGCTAGGATGGTCCACGTCCATCTTATAATAAAAGGAGGCTACCTTCCCAATGCATCTCAAGTTGTGTAAACTTTGATATGCTTAGGATTATTAAGGTTTGATTGAGATCTAATTAAGCTAGATGAAATACCTAGTTAGTCATCTTCCTATCCTAAATCACTGTAATGCAAGCCATCTAATATGGTACTATAGCTCATGAATTTTTCACTTTCTTTATTTGACCTTGGTCTTAAAGAGATAGGGTCAATCCTCATCATTTGCAGGTTCATGCACTATTGTATCTACACGGTGTGCCATCTCATTCTTAGGATGCTGAATCTATTAAGAGGATTATTTTTAGTTTTATCCAACTTAATCAAGTCAGCTTAAAATATTGAGTGCCGAAGATCTTACTGTCTTCAAAGTTATAGTCTTTTATAAAAATCTGGACAACATCCCTTGCTTTATAAATACGACACTTGGAGTATATAATTTGGATTTCTATTCGTAAAGCCAAAGCTGTCCATCCAACCCCTTTTGCCATTTGTCTAAAGATGGATTTTGAGCTGATTTGACTTTTTGTACCCCAGTACAACAGTTAAAAGCTACTGCCTCAAACTCACCTTCTAGCTCAGATACTTCATTAAATGATATCCCAAAAACTCTATGATGGCATTGTAATCTGCAATGATATTCAGTAATGACATAATATAATGATATTGAAAGACCTTTATAATAAATGACATTCTGTAATGTTTTTGTGTAATGATAATTTATTATTGAGATTTTGTGATGACAATTTGGAAGACTAATTTGTATTGACATTCTGTAACCCCATTTTGAGATACCATTCTTTATAACTGAGATCATACATAATCATAGTACTCAAGTAATATATACTCATAATTTCAAATAGTTTCATACATAATCACAATAGTATATGTTGCAATCCACTTTTTATCAACCTACATTGGAACCATTTAGTATAATAAATTTTCTTTCATTGATACATGACCTATCATTCCATAACAGATTAATTGAATCCCTTCATTAAAATTATACCTATCATTCTATAACACATTGATTAAACTTTTTTATTGATACCTGGCCTATCATTCCATAACATATTGATGGAACACTTCTACTAATACATGGCCTATCATTCTATAACACATTAATTGAACCCTTTCACTTATACATGGCCTATAATTTCATCAACATTAATTGAACTCTTTCATTGATATGTGGCACAATATATATATTGTTGATCATGCATAACAGATTCCTGCCATTTGTATTCATCAATAAAATCATACAAAACTTTGTAAAATTGATGTTCATGGCCTTTCATAGGAGTTCATCATAAACAAATATGTTTCAGAAGATATTACATTCCAATCATTATAAATCGACTATTACATTCCAATCAGGTTTCATACAATAATATACTCTATCACGTTTCTGAAGGCATGACATTCAACATTATATATCATAAAGTTACTATGTTTTCTTTCTTTTTTCATCAAGTGGTACAAATTTTAGTAATCTGCCTGGTCTATTGCCTAAAGTAGTAGTTGAAGCTCTTCTTGAACTACTTTCTGAAGTTTATCTACTTAAACATCTTCATGAAAGATCTTTGTCTGAACGTCCTCTATCTAGAGAAGTGCTTACTCCTCTCTAAATCTTGACCAAGTTTGATTTCCAAAAAATCTCTTTTTGAAGAACCTTTTCTTGAAGCTATGCCTTTTCCTCTCTCTAAAGCTATGCCTTCTGAAGAACATCCTTTTACGAAGCTTCAGTAGCTACAGTAGTTGTAGCAGTACTTGTATCAATCTGTATTATAGTCATACAAGGTTGACATTAATAAGAGTTAAAGGACAATACAAGTGACATTGCATTTGAATTTCATTTGAGCTCCTTATGTCACATATGATCTAAACTAAGCTGCTGTTCCATACATTCTTGAAGACTATAACATTAATCACAATGTTAGTCAGGGCACTGTCATTGGTCAAATTAATATTGTGTATCAAGTTTAATCACTGTTAAAGAGATAATAATGATTATACCTTGAAAGGTGTCATGGCTTTACCTCTAGTAAGATTGAGGTACTTGTTGATCGACAGGTCCTAGGATCATGTGTGCTGTATGTACCTTGTATCTACAAAATGACAACATAATATAATGAACTTATACTTTCAATATACTAGTGCATCCAACTATTATAATCAACATTTATCTAGTCTTATATTCTTATTTTTTTGCATCATCATCCTCCTTTGCCAAGTAGTTTTTCCAATCACACTTGCTTTACATCCTCTAGAGTTGTGCCCTTCTTTATGGAACTTCTCACATCTTATACTCTTATTTATTCTTAATACCTTATGAGGATTCTTTCTCAGGGCAAGCCAGTTTCAATCCACTTGTCTTGGCCTATCATTGGGTGAATTATCTCCTAATACATGGCTAAATAAATACTCATGGTATAATAAGAATGGATAAAGTCCTCTAGTTGTTGCAAATTTTCGATAATGGCTGCCACATCATGCTTGCAAGGAATACCAGTGAGGTCCCACATCCTGCAAGTGCAAGATCTTGTAGTCAAGTCAACTATATATCTTTCATACTCAATGCTCATCTCATAATTCAACCTATGGCCATGACATAGAAGTTCCTAGAATCTAATTTTAGGATCTCTAATTTGTCTTCTATATTATGAAAAATTGGTCCACAGTACACCTTCATATCTAATCTTTTGATTTTGAATCTCTTCATTAGTCGAATTCTAATCCACTTCAATATAGACAAGATAGGTAGATTTTTGGCCTCTAAGATCATAGCATTAAATGATTCTTTAAGGTTGTTGAGTAGGCAATCACTCTTACCCTTATTGCTAAAGTAGGCCTTAGGCCATTGGGGTAGATGGATCTTCTTAAGCCACTTCCAAATATTTTCATCAATTGTTCGGATATATATCATTCTCCTTTCAAACTCTTGAGCATGGTTGTATAGGCTACTTTGTACATTGATCATATCTTTTAACTCCTTTCTCTTAAAAAATATTCTAAATTTACTATACATGTGTCTCATGCAATACCTATGCTCCAACCTAGAAAATAGCTTCTCAATTATAGGAACTAGATCCTGACATATAAGTAATTTTATAATAAATAAAATAAAAAATAAAGTAGAATATAACAAAGATAAAATGCAACAAATATATACATTTTGTCTATCTAATATGAATACTATATCAATGTCATCAAACCTGCTTGTCCTCTCTAAAGATATGAATAAACTAATTTTAGGAGTCTTTATTTTCTTGCTCTACAATAGCTATTGCCACTGAAAAGATATTATCGATTCCATCTCAACTAATCGCTGAGCGCAGTTGTCCTCTAAATTTTTTCTTAAGAAAATATTTATCTAGACCTATTATAGGTCTACATCCAGCCAAAATTTCTATCTTCTAGGTATGATATCTGCTATACATTCTCTTAAAAATAGACTGCTGACCCTCATCAAAAAATTCACAATATAAAATAAAATAATTTTTAATATTTATTTTTCTAATCACTTCGGTATAGTCCCTTAGTGTTCCATACTATACAACCTTTCATCTCCTTCAATAAATTTTTTCACTTTTCTTTTAGCTCTATACACCTAGCTTTTACTGACATCTACAGTAATGTCTTTTCTAAAATAAGCTTGTATGGCCAATACTTCTCGCTTAGCATTTGCCTTTACTCATCTAAGTATTTATTAACCAAGTACCATGACTTAACTTGGGAGTTGAAAAAACTATTCTCCCACAAACATAAGTTTGGTAAAATATTTTCATCTAGAATGTAAGTTCATCCCTAATCTTTGAAGCATAAATCAGATATCCACACTTATTTTTACATACAATTGATTTTTTATGATTTTCATTTAACTTAAACTTTAAATCAATGGAGTTCCTTACTATGTATTTTCTCAATGCAGTTCTAAAAATTATGGCATTAGTAAACTTCATCTCCAGCTATAATTCTGGGTTTACCATATCCACGTCTTTATTAAATTCTAGATCACAATCTCTATAATCATCGGAAGACCCATGCACACTTTTTAATTCTTCATTGTATAAAGGGTTCTTAGCAAAGTCATCTAAGGAGATGTTCCCTTTCTGTAGATGGCCTTGCAGTATCAAAATCATCAAGAGGGGTATAGAGAAAAAAAAAATTATAAGCAAATCTAGAAGTTCTAATATTGAAGATGTCATCATCATTAGATCCTTTAAAACCCTCATTCAACCAACTTGATTCATCATCATTGTCATGTCTACTATAATTTTCATCATCTTCATTTATTGCCCTAGTCTCTACTTCATAATCATCAACCTGCCCATCTTTGTCATGACCCGCCAATCTATCCCCTCATTATCAAGCCTAACTTGTTGTTCATATCTATCATCGGTCCTATTATCTATCTCTACAGCACCAACTACCTTATCAGCCAAGCATCATGTTTCTTATTAGTCTCCTCATCAACCGCTAAGTCCATAAAGTCAACAATGGTCTATGTATCCACAACCATATCTTGAGTCTCTTGGATCCCATTAAACTCATCCTCCTACATAGTTGTATAGCACTCCCTCATATTTAATGGTAGTATCCCTAGCCTCCACATAAATCATAACGGTATATATCTCTCACTCCGAATGTACCTCCAATATATATATTATATTATCATCAGTCTCTAATAACCTTAATCGATGATCAAGGTTATCGTTAGGTACCAAGAAATACATAATACTACTGGATGGGCACTCTAGATCAACACATATATTTTGGAGTTCAATATAACTTATTAGGTTAGGATCCAATAAAGCTATTGTTAATACTTATTTAGCAACAACTAGATTTGTAATAAAACGAATTAATCATTACATAGAATAAGAGAAACAATGGGACCACTACATAATCCTATGAATTTAATCCAAATACTATCTGCCCCTATAAGAAAATATTCAGATTTACTAAGATCACTGTATAATCATTTAAACAAATCCAAACAATGGTAAATGGGATTGAATCAGTGTATTAAATAATTACTAAAATTATTATATAATCATTTGAAGTAATCCAAACAGAGCTAAATGGGACTAACACCTATGAGAGAGAAATGGAGATGCATTGGAACCACTTCTAAATCATTTAAACTAATCCAAATATTTAAAGGAGAAACTAGTCATTAGAGGAAAGACATTGAAACACATTGCGACCACGACACAATCATTTTAAAAAAAATTCGAACCCTACCAAATGGGACCAACCACTATATTAAACAATTACATGTACAATAGGACAACCGCATAATCACCTAATTATCCAACCGCTGCCAAATGAAATCGAAAAATCAAAAAAAAAAAAGAAAAATTCATCACATGACTTAAATAATAAAAGAATTTGCAACATACCTTCTTTTGGATTTTTATTGGCTTTTCCTCTTTGATCAAGGGAATGGAAGCTTCAATGCAGTAGAAAAACCCTCGATTTAGAGAACTACACATCTAATTGAGCTATTTGAAAAAGAATAGGATGATATAATCACCACAAAAGGAAATACTAAAGCCATTTTATAAAGTAGGTAAGTAGTGAAACTAAATAGAATCTGACGGGATCTGACCTTAGGTGGATTGAGTATTATTTTCTAAACCACATGTAAAATTAGTGAAATAGAGCTATCTCTTGAGTGGGTAAACTGTAATTAACCCAAAAATAAAATAGAAGAGGGGAATGGAATTCTTTCTATGGTTGGGTGGCTCTAGATTTTTTTAAATAGGAATTTTAATGTGGATTCGGTGATTTTTCAAAGTACTTTGGATGGATATTTAAAATTACCGACCATGCCCACTTTGCACATAATTAGGAGTGTAATATTAAAATTTTTGTATATTACTCCTCCATATCTTCTCATATTCTTTGCTCTTATCTCCCATAAAGGCCCTAGTCATGAATGTTCTTTCATGTTAAGTGCAACCACTCAACAATTTTTTACCTATAAAGCGAATCATGATCAATTAAATATTTTTTATTTTATTTAATTTCTTAAATAATAAAAATTTTATATAATTAAAAAAGAAGAATAAAAAAACATATGCAAGACTATTTGACCATTATATCAAGCATATTTGGCCACTCAGTCTACCATTTCTGCCTTGGCAAATTAGGCTAAGATCATTAGTGTTTAACATCTATTAACAGAATATATCTTTTGAATATTTCAAAAACAACTATATTGGTTAGTAGATCTACTACCATTTCTTTTGAAAATACATATTTTATATAAAATTCATTCTTTTGAGCATATCAAAAATATAGTAATATTGATGATCTATATAATTTCCTCTCAACCCAAACACACCATTTTTTATGTTGTATATCGTTGCTTGATTATTATACATAATTTCTATAGGCTATCAGTAATTTTTTTATTAAATTTATAAAAAAATCTTCTATCCAAATTAATGGCCTCAAATACTGCACTACTACAAGTAATATATTTAGCTTCTATGGTGCTTTTAACCATACAACTTTGTTTTCTTACTATACCAAGAAATTGCTAGTTCAGTTAGGATGAAAACATTATTTTATATATATCTTTTATCATTGTATCCCCAAAAAAGTTAGTATCAGAGTATCCAATAATTTTTAAATCTTTATCACTAATATTATATGACTACTTATGATTTTTTTGTTTCTTTAGTATATCTCAAAATTTTTTAACAGTTGACCAATGCGTCTTAGTTGGATTACTTTAAAACTTGTTCACAAGACTTATAATAAAATTAAGATCAGGTCTAGTACAAAACATGACATACATAATACTATCAATAGCTTGAGCATATGGTTTATAGCATATTTTAATTTTTTTCTTTATTGCATTGGTATATTTTCTTAAATAACTCTATTTATTTATGAATGAAAGTATCCATCGAATTTTAACTGTCGGTATGAAATTTTTTTAAAATTTTATTAAGGGTGCATTTGGTTACACTTTTTGATTTTTGATTTTTAAAAAATTTTTTATTTTTTTTTATTTTTGCTATTGAGTAAAAGCAAAAAAGCAAAAAGTATGTTTGGTAACTACGTTGCTATAAAGCAAAAAGCAATATTTGGAGATGACAGGTAAAGAGCTCGATGAGGAGAAATGTTCAGAAAAGAAGGAAGAAGGGGGTAGGGAGGTGAAGAGCTCGACCAGAGAGAAGAGTTCAGGCTCTGTACTTTTTGATTTGGCGTTTTAGATGTAGAGAAGCAAAAAAAGTAGAAAAGTAAGTTTTGAAAAGCAAAAAATTCTTGCTTTGCATATAAAGTAATTATTTTGATTTTTTTGATTTTTGCTTTTTTCTTTTCATGGTGTCATCAAACATTGCAATTTGATTTTTTACTTTTTAAAAATCAAAAAGCAAAAAAAGTATTTTTTTAATGGCTAACCAAATGCACCCTAAGATGTTATTGTTAAGATAAAGGAAGAGCCCTTGATTTTCTATCTTTAATAATTTAAATTTCTAATATATAGGATGTCTCATCTAAATCTTTCATTTCAAATTGGGATTTCAAAAATTAGTTTCATTTATACATGTAATAACATTTCTAGCAAATATCATCAATATATAAAGATAAAATTATAAAGTTATTCCTACTATTCTAGTGATATAAGCAATGATCATAATGTTTAGCTCTAAAACTGTATTTGATAACAACATTATGAAAAGTGTAATATCATTATCTTGAAGATTTCTTTTGGACTATATGATTTAAGCTTATAAACGTTATTTTCTTGGGCTTCAATTTTATAACCATCTGATTATTACATAAAAATTTTTTATTTTAATTCATCATTTTAAAAGATGGTTTTTACATCTATTTGAAAATAATTTTAAATCTAATATAATAATAATCGATATCAAAATTCTAATAGAAGTAAATTTAGTAACCAATAAACAAGTTTCTTCAAAATCAGCACCAAATTTTTGTGTGAAGCCTTCTAATACTAATCTTGCTTTGTATTTATTAATGGATCCATTAGATCTATATTTCTTTTAAATTTATAATCTATTGCCTTTTTATTATTAGGCAGATCTACTAATTGTCATATATTATTTTTATTATAGAATCCAATTCTTGGTTTATTGCTTATTTCCATTTTATCGAATCAAGAGATGATAGAGCTTCATCCATAGCTAATGGATCTTCAATATTTTCTTCATTTAAGAAAGTATAATAATCTTCCAATTTAGAAGATGGATTTTCTTTCCTTTAAATTTTATTAAGTGCATCATAAGTATTTTCATTTGGTTGAGCCAATATTTCAACATTAAGAGTTTTGTCACTCTTATTATATAATATTTTATTTTTTAATAATTTTAAATATTTACACTAATTTATTGTCAATTTATTCTTCTTAAAATCTAGCTAGTATCATACTTTCAGTAATGCTTATAGATCCATCACTATGGTGAATAATAAATCTATAATCTTTTGAATTTTCAGGATATCCAATAAAAATAGCTTTAATAGTTTTATTGTCTAACTTACCTCTTATATGTAATGGAATTAGTATGTGGGTGGAAGAATCCCAAACTTTCAAATTGTTCAAGTTTGATTTTCTTTTATTCCATAATTTATATGGAGTTCTATTATATATTTTAATAGAAATTAAGTTTAACAAATATTATATAGTAATAATGACTTCATCCTAAAATTATATACTAAGAGAAGAATGGCTTAATAAATATATCTTACCATATCAAGCAAGGTTTTATTTACCTTTTAATGATTATAGTAAATTAATATATAGTACTATCTTTTAAAAATTATTAAATAAGTCTAATATGTATTCTCCCATGTGATCTAATCATAAAATCTTTAAATATTTCTATCTAATTGATTTTCAACTTTCTTTTTATATTCTTGAATCAAAAACTTCAGATTTTTTGTGCATCAAATATATACAACCATAATAAGAATAATCATTGATAAATATAACAAATTATTCCATACCTTTATGAGTTTTAATATTTAAAGGATCACATACATCAAAATAAATAATAGCTAGAGGTTTATTAAATCTTTGTCCTTTAGGAAATGAAACTCTAGTCATTTCATCAGAAATAGATAGTTCATAAGTACTAAAATCTATATTTATGTTAAAAATTAATCCATATTTATCATTTCTTTTATTTTAGTTTGGTGAATGTGTCTTAATCTCATTTGCCAAATAAAAGAATAATCCACATATGAACAAATAACAATATAAGAATGAATAACACCATCAATATAAGTAGAAGGACCAACTGGTGTATTTTTATTATTAGAAGAGGAAATAGTAAAGCTATACAAGCTATTAATTATGTTCCCCTACATAAGAATTCTACCATATTTCTCAATCAAAATTTTTTAATAGGAAAACTTACCTCAAATCACTTTTCATGCATGGGAAGGACTAAAAGAAGGTTGTATCGTATGGGGGGTGTAAAAGTACATCAATTAAATAAAGATTTCTCTCTTTAAATATTATGATTTTCATAGTTCGAACATCTAAAATATCACAATAAGTATTATTTTCTATCTATACGTGATGATCACTGGATTTCATCTCTTTTATTTCAACAAAATTGGTCCTCATCTTTGCCACTTGATGAGATGATTCAGATCTATGCACCAAGCAGCAGCATCAACATCAATCAAAATAGATTTTGATACCACAAATTATCTCTAGAGCCTTTAAAATTATTTTTATTATCATTTTTCTTTTCATGATGATTTACTTGATAGTGATCAAATTTTCCACAATTAAAGTATTTTTTTTTCCTCTTTTGTCATTGTTTTTGAAATTCCTTCTTTTTTCTTTAAAGTTTTTGGCAAAAGGTTCTCTTCTCATTCCTAGGGGGCTCAATTGTTGATGGTGCACTGCCAGAAGCAACTATCATAAAAGATTTTAATGTACTTTTCTTAGTCTCTTTTTCCAGCTTTAATCCTAATAATGTTGGCAAATTTCTTACTATAATTGGTTGAGCTAAATAATTAAGATAAATTAAAATAGGCCCCCAAGAATAAGGGAGCTTATCAAGAATAAAACTTTCTAAACCAACTTATTCTTTTATAATAACAACTAATTTATTAACATGCTCAATAATATTTTCAATCTTTTTTATCTATGTCCCATTGAAATTTTTAATTAATAATTAAATTTGAGTTTCAAATGTAAGACTATATGCATCAAAAATTGTAATAAATGTATTTTGAGCATATTCATGTTCTTCAAATAAGATTTCAACACCAGGTTCCATAAAGGTAAGCATGACTTCGCTAATAGTCCTATTATCTTTTCTATATTTTTTATATAATCTTTTAATACTAGAACTCGTATTTTTAAGAGACGGAGGAGGAACATCAATGTCAATCACATACTTAATCTTGTCCTGAAAAAGTATATGACAGATACAACACTTCCAAATATAAAAAATTAGTGTCATTCAATGTTTCTATTTTACTTAAGTTCTAATCAATAATCCTACTAGTTATGACCGGTACTACTAAAAACTAAAAGACTTTTAGCTTAGATAACTAACTAAAATAGAGGATCTTAATATAGCATATACCAATGACTACATGTTGAAATTGCAATGCTTTAGCTTGGCTGGCTTGGGGTGTCCTGCGAGCAAAGCTGGATGAGGAGTTGAGGCTCTATAGTGGCATGATGCAGAGATTTGGGTAGCAATGACATGGGATAGAGATCTAGATGGTGGAAGACCATGAAATCCCTATCATTTCTTTCAATTTGAGTTTCTAGAAGCCAATGTTGAAGGAAAAAAATCAGAACTCATCTTCATGGCATTTGACAGTGAAAGGTGAGCCACTATTGAGCCGTGGAAGTCTTTGGAGAAGACTATGACACACGGCTAGGGGCAAGTGTAAGGAATGGACACCACGCTTAGGGGCCAAATGGCTATGATAGACACGATATTGAGAGGAAGGTGGATGTCCAGATGAGAATCAACAAAAATTGCGATTCCTCTTGAAAGAGGTGCCAGGAACAATCAAACTTGGGTGAGGAAAATGGATAATCACCAAGAAAAAACAATTGTGATTCTTCTGAGATCATAATTCCTCTTAATCCGGATGCCAAGATCGTGGCGGGAGGTGGTCCATGCATGAGCAAAAGAAATTGCGCTTGGGGAATGGAGGCATAGGCGACATCAACGGAGTAGTCCAAACACCGCTCCTCTTCTTCTTCATCTTATTTTGATATGGATGGCTCACCACAAATCACTTGGGGCCATTGGGCTAGAAGAACAAAAAAAACGAGGTAGTGAATGGGCATTGGGAGCAAGTGCCAGAAAAGCAATCCTAGAAGCAAACATACATTTAGGGCCTCCTTTGGTTCCCCTTCATCTGAATGGCTTGGATCGTACAATCCCTCTTTTATACTAATGAAACATATTAAAGAGAGAAGCTATGGTGGAAAAATAAAACAGAAGTGTGGTTAGGTGGCTCTGGATTTTTCCTTGATAGGGATTTTGACGTGGATTCGATAATTTTTTGGGGGGCTTTGGATGGATATTTGAAACTACCTGTAATGCCCCTTCACACATAATCAGGAGTATAATGTTAAAATTTTCGAATGTTACTCTTCCATATCTCCTTTTATTCTATTCTCCTATCTCTCACAAAGCCCCCAATCATGAATATTCTTCCATATTAAGTACAATCACTCAATAATTTATTTGATCATGTCAAACCCCACAACACCAATCGTGATCAAACAAATACTTCTTATCTTACTGAGTGTCTTAAATAATAAAAATTTCATATGATCAAGGAAGAAGACTAAAATATATCATGGAAGGTTATTTGATGATTGCCTCAAGGGCTATTTGGCCACTCAATCCAATAGTTCCCAAGTAAAAATTTTCTATAATGATGTCTAAAAGATAATTTTGGTGTAATAGCAACTAAGAGTTAATGAAGAGTGCCACCAATGATAGTAAGGGCACCGATGACCTCTACCAGCCATGATTACGGCCATGGTGATAGTAACGTTTCTTATATCTTTACCCCTCCGCCTTCCCTCTCTCCCTTTCTGTTTCTCTCTCTTCAGGCCACCTCCAACCCATCCTCGAGCTTCCCATGCCCCACCATCTAGCCATCCTTCTCTAAGTTTGGTAAATCTAAGCCACTTTGTATTGATGGAGTTGAGATAAGGTTGATTATTTTTTCTTTCTTCCATGTGCCAAGTTTTGCACTTCTTATTTGCTTTTTGAGTACCATTTTTTTCCACTTTTTTGGTGTCCCCCTTTGTTTCTCCTTGGTACTTCTGATACAAGGTGCTTCTTTCATTCTTTTCATGTTGTATGAGGGTTGAATAGTTTCTTGATTGTTCTCATTGGTTGGATGGAGTTTGATGATAGTTTGTTGGGATAGCTAATTCACATGTATATTAGATGTTCAAGGATTTGTTTTAGAGGGTTCGTTCATCTATATCATGAGCTTGAGCAACTTCTAATGGTCATTCCAGTCAAGGCTTGGTCAATTTGCTCAAATGATGATGTAAATATTGTTGTTTGGGTTGTGAATGGATATTAGCATCATATGTTCAATGGATTCTCCTTTGAGAATGTTAATGGCCAACTTTGTTGCATTCAAGCTTGTGATGGTTTTTTTGAAGCCATCATTAGTTATGCATGTTCTTTGTTAAATGATTTTCTTTGAAGGCACATTTGGCACGTGTTCTATTAATTTTTAGTAGCTTCTATTGATCGTTCCAATTGGCACCTAGGTTAGTTTCTTGAATTGAAGCTTGTGAGGTTTGATAATTTGTGTAGTGCAGAAAGCTTGGATGGCTTTTGGTTCCTATGATGATTATTTTGAGAATGTTTGATCTTTATAGGTTATAGTTGTACTTAGGATGTGAATGGATACGTGCATCATATGTTAGATGGGTTCTGGTTGGTGTCTTAATCAATTTGGTGAATCAAGGCCAATTATGATTATGTTGAGGCTCAGTTTGTTGGATGATGATTTTTTGAAGGGAATCTTGGATGCAATTTCTAAATCTTGTGCTGGTTTTTCCAAAGATTTCTATGTTGTGCAAGAATGGTGGATCCTGTGATGATTTCAATTAGGATTTTTTTTTCCTATTTTCTTCTTTCGATTCTATTTCCATAGTAGGATTTACCATTTTTGCTTATGCTCGGCTTTGGGGATTTGATCATAATTATAGTACTTGATGTTTTATCTTTGAATTTTATTCAGTCAATGATAATTATAAAATAATATTATGTTAGTCGAGTGATGTCTTTGTTTGTTTGCTTTATTTGGTGTGCATTAAACAATTTATCCATCACCTAGGTGCTAAGAAAAAGAATGATCATGACGAATGGAATGAGACGCAAAAAGCATATCTAGTTTTGTAATATATCGGGCATGGTATGAGATAATTAAGTATTATTTCTAATAAGTCTACTTTTATAATCATTCCACATGATGGTTGTAATTTGGACATGCTTGAGATTTCCAAGTAATGGTTGTTCAATTCTTGCATATCTTCACTGTATTTTTCATCAACAATAGGAATATCAACAATTTTCGCTATGGTCAGTGTCATATTATCATTGTTAAGCCATCTAGCTTCATCATTATGAGTACATGAAGTTATGTTGCGCATGAGTTACCATCTCAATATTAGTCTAGATAATATGTAAACACTTTTAAAAATTGGAAATTGTAGGTTCAAAGTGCTAATAATATGCACGATATGGTATCTAAGTTGTGCATTGAAAGTTGGAAAATTATTAGCATTTTTAGATTTTTCTTTGCTCTTTCCTTGTTCTAATAGTTGATACTATGTTGCTTGATATAGAGTAATAAAACTGGGGATGCTTGCATAATTTTTATCGACTATTATTGTCACATCCCGAACCCAACAGTCGGTTTGGATACGTGATGGCCGCATACTCTTTAGAGCAAGTCCTAAAGAATATGTAAGGCCAAATTAAATCATTACAATCTTAACATTCATAACAATTAATTTCAACAATAATTCATAAAATCTTGCATAATTATAAATTAATTTTTTCAATCCTCTGATCAGGTACTATGACACTCTATCTATGCATTCGCTCACTCGCAAATCCATGCCATAGCCAACCATGAGCATCCTATAACTTTGAGAAGAAAGAAAAAGATGAAGGGGTGTGAGCTTTACAGCCCAGTAAGAATTCTTATATCACACTGATATAATAATATAATTTAAAAATAAGAATAAGCAATAAAATATAAAATTTCATATTCAATATCCGGAATAATACAAATATCTATAAATTATCTGTCTTGTCAAAAAAAATGCATCATCATGTGTTAACAGGTGAAACACTTTTGTTCAATAATTGTTTCATGTCTTATCTTTATTTCTCTTTTTATAATCACATGATTTTTAACATTTTCTTTCTGTCTCTGGACTAACCAAGTCTATACCTCAATCATCATCCGAATCAATTTTCACTTAAAAGCCTTTCAAGGCTATCTCAAGATGAGCTCCTGGTCGGCTGTCCCACATACGAAAGTCCGTGAGAGGCTGTCCCAAGCATAAGCTTCTGGCGGGCTGTTTCAAGCATGAGCTCCTGACCGGCTGATCCACCTATAAGTCAGTAGGAGCTATCCCAGGCATAAGCTCCTGGTGGGCTATCCCAGACATAAGCTCCTGACGGACTGTTCCACATGACAAGACTAGTCCATACCATATCTCTCTTTTTTATTTAATCATTATGTGTTGATTTCATCAAATCAATTCCGACTTACATTATGATCAATTTAGATATTTCATATCCATTTAATCATGCCATCAATCTCTGATACATGTATATTGACATAACATACTCATGCTCAAAATCAAATAACAGTATCTCAGATATAATAAATTCATTGATCTCAAATATGACGATGCAAAACCAATGATACAAGACCAACAATAAAATAGCATATATATAATGGTGATCATATACAGGAATTCTTACCTTTACCAATGACTGATCCAAACACAGAAATCAATGTTCTTCTTTGATTTATGAATTTCGCAAATAAGATATTCCATTCGACATCTTATACAAATAATCGTATCTCTTCATGATCCTGATCAAACATAAAAATCATATATGAAAAAATTACCCATAATCGATCCTATTAACACAAATCTAGAACTTCTCTTAGGATTATCCAAAATCGAGATTTGTCTGAGTATCTGGATCCTCCATTGGTCTACTAACTTTTAGAGAGAGAAAATTCTAGAAAAAAAAAATTTAGAGAGAGTGGAGAGAGAATCTTCATATCTTTCAGATAAAAAAATTATGATTGAGATCATCAAAGGTTATATCAGGATGATTCAATATAAATTAACCATGATCGATGTTATAAATTTCAAATAAAGATCAAACTGGGATCCAATCTACTGCATGAATTTCGAAGCAATCTCAAGTCATCATATTTTTATCTCAAATTTATCCTAGGGTCTGTAGTGCAATCAAAAAGGGAGAGAAAGATCCTGGAGAGACAAAATTCATAAAGAGAGAAAAAGATCTAGAGAGAGAAAATAGAGAGAGAATCTAAAGAGAAGATGGAGAGAGAAGGTAGAGAGAGGAGAGAGGAAAGAGAGAGAAAGGAGGGAGAGGAGAGAGAAAAAATTCTCTAATTCTTTTTTTTCTTTTTCTCTTTCTTTCTCTTTTTCTTTTTCTTTTTCTTTTTCTCTTTTTTTTTTTCTTTTTCTCTTTTTCTTTTTCTTTTTCTTTCTTTTCTTTTCTTCTTCTTTCTTCTTCTTTTCTTTTCTTTCTTTCCGCGACCTCCCTTGGACTGAAACAGGGGACGAGGGTGGTGGCTCGGTCGGAGGTTCGGCTGTGACGGCCGACCACATAAGCTGGCCGACAACGAGGTTCGACCAGCAAGCTTTCTTTTTTTTTTCGAAACATAGGGGATCCGTCCCCTTTCTTCATGATTTTCGACCATTGGCCGGTCGCCGGTAGCCAAGCACTCAAGAGAAGAGAGAGAGAGAGATGGAGGTCCGATCTCGGGGATGAGACGCCGCAACCGACGGCGTCGGTAACTGAAAAAGAGAGAAAAAAATTTCAACCGAACAGAGGTTTCATGATTCATGAAATTTCTGATGATCCCAACGATCAGCAAGGAGTCTAAAACCATGAGAAGAAAGAAAAGAGAGAGAGGAAGAAAGATCGAACCCTTATCTGAACTCCGATAGCCTCTTCGACCTCCAATTTTCGACGAACACAAGAAGAGATGCCGCGGCTTCCAAGGGAAAAAGAGAAGGAATCGAGCTCAACGATCACTGTGGAGGCTCGTGAGGGAGAAGGGAGTCTTATTTATAGAGGGGCCTAGAGTTTTAAAGATCCTAGAATCCTTTTTCGTCTGGGATTCATCGGAGAAGAAGACTCCTATCAGGAGTCTTCTTCCCATTCTGTTTTTTTTTTTTGTATGGGCTTTGGGCTTCTCAGATTTTGGGCCTAATCCAAGGCCCAAATGGGCTGGGTGTTATATTCTCCCCCCTTCAAATAATTTCGTCCTCAAAATTAAGTTATGTCGTTTGAGATACATATTTTAAAGTATACATTCTTCATGTCATTCTCAAGCTTTTAATAGTCTGCCTTACATAATACTTGTTTCACAAGATTTTGATATAATAAAATTATGTGAGGTCTCAAACTCATTCTCTTCATACTGGTTTTTTTCTTTTTTGAAAAATAGTAACATTTTGATCTTATATTAAAATACTCTAATTATTTATTTAATACATTCCACTCAAAGTTCATAATTATCTCAGACTACCTATGATGTAAAAATAAAGAAAGATAGAACATTGGACATTCTTCACAATCATCGACTTCTTTCTTCTTTTGACCTTCCAACAAATTTTATATATAGACTTTCATCTTAAAAAAATCTCAATCTTCTATATCAGTTCAAGTAACAATATTAAATTTGAAAAAATATGAGATCTATGTCAAGATATTCTAGGTTTGAACTAATAACAGAACTATCAAGCTATTAATAATAAACTTGAGATATCTAGAATTTCTTGATATTATCTACAATGAAGTAACCTACAGACAAAAATTATCCGACTATGATCAGATTAGATCAAAATCTATAGCATCCTTTCATTATCAATAAAATCTTTTCTTATTTGCAACTAATGTATTCCATCATAATATCTTTTGATTTAAAAGATTAATATTTCTAATCAATTTAAACCATCATGCTTTTGCTGCGTACTCTGATCTTAACTTATCAAATTATATAAATTTATCAAAAATCAATAATATCCTTATATGTTAGATAAATCTAAGATAGATCCAACTTTTTAATTTTTATTTAGATCTTAAAATAAAATTTTAAGTTTCTTTATCTTTACGGCCCCTTAGGCATAGCACATCAAAATTAAATCTCGATCTATTTTTCATATTTGAATTCATTATATAAGCTTCATCACTCTTCAAGAATTCAATATGTCTAAAATTAATTTGAGTTAATCTTAGATTTATCTTACAATCATTTAGACAACTTCCAAACCAACTTTTTTTACAAAAGAATTAACTCCAATTTAAACACACTAGGAGAACTCAAGTCAACATCTTTATAAGTAGAATCAACTTAGTTATTTATTGTAAAGCTCCCTTCATCACAACCCTTAGCATTAATAGATAAATCCATACAAATTCTTGTCCCTCATATAAGTTATTCAAAATTTAACAATAACAAAATATCTTAGTTTGACTTAGAAATCCAAATTCTGACTTGAATTACAGTCCACAATCTTCAATAATCACAAAAAAAAAATCTAATCCAAGGATGAAAATATAAATTATTACAGATTTCATCATAACCTATATATCATACTCTAACAAAATCAATTTCTTATTCAAATCATCAAAATTCCTTAGATCCACTTAGAAAAGCAAATTTTTGATTTGAAATTCAATGCAATTTAAAAGATCAAAATAATCACATCCAAATATTATATTTTGAATAACCAAATATTTTATCAAGATATGTATCTCATATTCTCATAATAAAATTCAAGTATATTTTTCATCTAAAATTGAGTTTTCATATATGACCTCTTATAGGTTCAATGCTCAAAAATTTTTCTTTCTCATATGATGTAATTTTTTCTTAGACCATATCCTAATTAACTTTTTTTGATAAGTCCAAAATTTATAATGCTCAGATAATTATCATCAAAATTAAAAAAAGTATCATGATCTTCAATCATATAAGTTTAACATTCCAAAATCATCTAGTATACTCAACATAACTTATCAATACCTTACACTTCATTCCAAGTCAACTCTTCTCATACTTAGGTCAACCTGATTAATTGAAATCCAAGATATAACTCATCAATTTTATTATAGACATCATATGCCACTTATGCATAAATTTTATCATAGTATCTATTAATTCAAAATCTAAATATTGAATCTTTTTTTTTATGTCTATCATATTTTTCATGATCATAGCCTCAAGTTTAAATATTACTAAAGTCATAATCCTGAATAATTATAACCTTAAGCTCAAATATCACTTAAGTCATATTCTCTGGTGATCATAACCTAAACTCTAATATCATTCTATTACATCCTTAATAATCACTACCTTAAACTTCGATATTATCTATCATACTTTATTGATTATAATCCCAAAGTTTTGAGATCACTTATGTCACAATCCCTAGTAACCTTAAAGTTTTGATATCACATAAATCATATTCTCTAATATCACTCTATCATATCTTATTGATCATACATAAAGTTTTGATATCACTTCATAATCTTTAGTAATCTTAAACCTAAGCTCTGATACCATTTTATTATATCCTGAATCCAACAGCCGGTTCGGATACGTGATGGCCGCACATTCTTTAGAGTAAGTCCTAAAGAATATGCAAGGCCAAATTAAATCATTACAACCTTAATATCCATAACAATTAATTTCAACAATAATTTATAATACTATGACACTCTATCTATGCATCCACGCACTCGCAAATCTATACCATAGCCAATCATGAGCATCCTGTAACTCTGAGAAGAAAAAGAAAGATGAAGGGGTGTGAGCTTTACAGCCCAGTAAGTATTCCCATATCATACTAATATAATAATATAATCTAAAAATAAGGATAAATAATAAAATATAAAATCTCATGTTCAATATCCGAAATAATATAAATATCTATAAATTATCTATCTTGTCAAAAGAAATGCATCATCATATGTTAACAGATAAAATACTTTTGTTCAACAATTGTTTCATGTCTTATCTTTCATTTTTTTTCATAACCACATGATTTTTAACCTTTTCTTTCTGGCTCTGGCCTAACCAAGTCTATACCTCAGTCATCATCCGAATCAATTTTCACTTAAAAGCCTTTTAAGGCTATCCCAGGATGAGCTCCTAGCCGGCTGTCCCACGTATGAAAGTCCGTGAGAGGCTGTCCCAGGTATAAGCTCTTGACAGACTGTCCCAGACATGAGCTCCTGACCGGCTGATCCACCTATAAGTCAGTGGGGGCTGTCTCAGGCATAAGCTCCTGGTGGGCTATCCCAAACATAAGCTCCTGACGGACTGTTCTACAAGACAAGGCTAGACCATACCATATCTCTCTTTTTTATTTAATCATTGTGTTGATTTCATCAAATCAATTCTGACTTACATTATGATCAATTTAGATATGTCATATCCATATAATCATGCCATCAATCTCTGATACATATATATTGATATAACATACTCATGCTCAAAATCAAATAACAGTATCTCAGATATAATAAATTTATCGATCTCAAATCCGATGATGCAAAATCAATGATGCAAGACCAATAGTAAAATAGCATATATATAATGGTGATCATGTATAAAGATTCTTACCTTTATCAATGATTGATCCAAATATAAAAATCAATGTTCTTCTTTGATTTATGAATTTTGCAAACAAAATATTCTACTCGACATCTTATGCAAACAATTGTGTCTCTTCATGATTCTGATCAAATATAAAAATCATATATGAAGAAAATATCTATAATCGATCCTATTAATACAAATCCAGGACTTCTCCTAAGATTACCCAAAATCGGGATTTGTTTGAGTATCTGGACCCTCCATTAGTCCACAAGACTTCTAGGGAGAGAAAATCCATAAAGAGAGAAAAAATTTTAGAGAGAAAAAATTCTAGAGAGAGAGTGGATAGAGAATCTTCGTATCTTTCAGATAAAGAAATTATGATTGAGATCATCAGAGGTTATATCAGGATGACTCAATATGAATTAACTATGACCGATGCTATAAATTTTCAATAAGAACCAAACTAGGATCCAATCTACTGCATGAATTTCGGAGCAATCTCAGATCATCATATTTTTATCTCAAATTTATCCTAGGATCTGTGATGCAATCAGAGAGGGAGAGAAAGATCCTAGAGAGACAAAATCCATAAAGAGAGAAAAAGGTCTAGAGAGAGAATCTAGAGAGAGAAGATGGAGAGAAAAGGTAGAGAGAGAAGGTAGGAAAGAGAGAGAAAGGAGGGAGAGGAGAGAGAGAAAATTTTCTTATTCTTTTTTTTCCTTTTCTCTTTCTCTTTCTCTTTTTCTTTTTTTTTCTTTTTTTTTCTCTTTTTTTTTCTCTTTCTCTTTCTCTTTTTCTTTTTTTTTCTTTTCTTCTTCTTTTCTTTTCCTTCTTTTGCGACCTCCCTTGGGCCGAAACAGGACGGGCTGAGGGGTTTCGACTTGGATCCAACGAGGGTGGTGGCTTAGTCGGAGATTCGACTGCGACGGCCGATCACATAAGCTGGCCAACGACGAGGTTCGGCCGGCAAGCTTTCCTCTTTTTTTTCAAAAACAGGAGATCCATCCCTTTCTTCATGATTTTTGGCCATGGGCCAGTCGCCGGCAGCCAAGCACTCAAGGAAAGAGAGAGAGAGATGGAGGTTCAATCTCGGGGATGAGACACTGCAACCGACGGCGCCGGTGGCCAGAAAAGAGAGGAAAAAGTTTCGGTCGAACAGAGGTTTCATTATTCATGGAATTTTCGGTGATCCCGACGGCCGGCGAGGAGTCTAAAATCATGGAAAGAAAGAAAAGAGGGAGAGGAAGAAAGATTGAACCCTTACCTGAACTCCGGTGGCCTCTTCAACCTCTGATTTTTGACGAACACAAGAAGAGAGTGCCGCGGCTTCCAAGAGAAAAAGAGAAGGAATCGAGCTCAACGATCGTCATGGAGGCTGGTGAGGGAGAAGGGAGTCTTATTTATAGAGGGCCCTAGAGTTTTAAGGATCCTAGAATCCTTTTCCGTCCGAGATTCATCGGAGAAGAAGACTCCTATCGGGAGTCTTCTTCCCGTTCTGTTTTTTTTTTTTTTTTGTATGGGCTTTGAGTTTCTCAGATTTTGGACCTGATCCAAGGCCCAAATGGGCCGGGTGTTACAATTATAATAGCACCACAATATTATAATAGCACCAAAATGATCTTGCAATAGAAAATAAAAAAAAGCTATTAAATTCACATAAAAAACTAAACTTACTTCAACAGTAAATATATAGTTCAAAATCAGGAAAAACTTTGTGGTGCTTTCTAGGTGATGGTTGATAGAAGGCACATGTAATATGTGATAATCAATATGATAGCATCTAGAACTTAATCAAAGCGTTCACTATAGTTTCACTGATATGTTGCATTCGCTCCTATACAAAATGGTTGCTTATATTTCTTAATAAGATGTACATACTCCTTGTGGCTGACATGTGTGACATTGCAAAGAAGTCTTTTAAACATTACATAAGTATTTGAAAAATATTAGTTTCTATATGAAACTTTCTTTCTATAGTGAACCTTATGGCCTCAAAGAACTTTAACACATGCAGACAAGATCAAGGTGTGACAAGACGTTTTTTCCATTGAGCCTTTATACAAACTACGAAAAATTATGTGCATCAATTCATCATCTTCATCACAGATCCTTCTGCATCATTTCATCATCTTCATTATTGATCCTTTGCCAGTGATTCAAGTCCATATTAGCTATAAGAAATTCTAACAGTGGGGAGTAGGTAACAAGGGGTATAAGATCAAAAAGCATCACGTTTGCAAAGGGAGAGAGGATATTGGGTTCAATATCTCATTCATGATGACTAGTTGGGATGATTAGTTATTATGGCTACTTGCAATAACCAGTTATAATAGCTGATTGAAGGCTAGTTAAATTTTCAAGTTATAACGGCTAGTTGAAATGAATACTTATAATGGCTATAGTTTAAATGAATAGTTTTGGCTAATTGCAATGACCATCTATAGCAATTAGTGGAACATGGATTTTATGCATTGAGAAACTATTTTTTATTATAGGTAGTTAGATGATGATTATATTCAAAAGCAAATGAAATTTTTTAAAATAACTACTTCTACCAAAGTGAACATTTTCTTAAAATTTTCTATGTCCTCCAAACACTTGAAACTCTAGAAATGTTTTCTTATATAATTGGATTATTGGAGTATTTTTATTCTCTAAAATTTTTTTCTCAGGTTCCGAATAGGATTTTAGTTGTAGAAAACTCCTACAGTCAAAAAAAAAAAAAGGATTTTTACTATCTAACCTTAGTTTGGATTATGGCAAGGGATGAGGGTTCAATTCCAATAGGTATCATGAAATTAAACATCAAAAATAATATATTTTATCTTTTCATCTTTCTATTTGTTAATGATACAAATTAGTATCTCTCCATCGCTAATGATTAATTTATATAGTAAATTAGGATGCCATAAATGGTTCAAAGAGGTAGAAGCATGAGTCCATGGGATAAAATTCAAAGTAGATAATGGAATGATGCAAGAACTGTTTTCATTTTTATAATAGAATGGGATTTAGTATGATGATTAAAAGAATATAAAAGAAAGTGTGTTAAGAAGTATATATGCACTTTATATCTTAGTTTATACATTTATCCCATTAGATTTGACTCCTAATATATGGCCTAATTATCACTTAGTCATGTTTAACTCATTGGGTCAACCACATATACTGAATCAATTACAATAAGCCCAATAAATTAAATAAGTTTGTTCCTAATCAAATATAGACTAGAAGTTCAACTCTAATTAAGAGTTAGTCTTTTGATGGGAAAAGACAAGTACAGGTATAAATATAGAGGTATTCTGATTTTTTTCTCCAACTTTAGAAAGGTGTGAGCAATTTCAATCGATCGTCCACATTAAGGAGGAAGGTGAGGAAAGGGAATCTCAAATGCTCCACGAAAAAAGATCAAATATCCTACGGGCTATGGGATCATCATATTGGATACATTATGATATAAGGTATGATTTATTTATGATTTAATTTTTGCTTGAATATAGAAGCACGATCCAAACATAACAGAAGTTAAAATTATCTAACATATAGTATCAGAGCCCCGATTTCATGCTTCGTGTTCATGTAAAAATTTTTGGCTTCTTTTCAAAATATTAAAATCATTTTTCTATTTTCCAAATTAAATCAAGCTTAGAAAATTAAATTAAGATTTTCTTAATTTTTTGAAATAAAAAAAAGAGTTTTTGGGGTCGGCCGCATAGGCCAACCCGCACCGTCTGACGAATGGGGCAGCAGTGATGGCTACTGCCTTGCTAGCGGTAGTTCGCTACGATGGGAGGAGTTGCTGCTTCTTGGCGGTGGCACTGCCACACGCAGCATCTCGATGTAGCCGTGGGAGTAGTGGCTTGTGCCACTGCGGTGGGAGGCAGTGGGTTATCTGCTGCCCTCCCTGCTTTCTTCTCTAATGACTGGGGTAAAAGGGGGCTGTGCGGTATGGGAGAGAGCCCAAGGGCTTCTCGCGATTAGGGAAGAAGAAGAAGAGGGGTATCGGGTTTGGATCCAAATGAATCCAGATTCGAACCCATTATGTTTTGGTTCAACCCATTATGGGTCTATCGGGTTTTGAATTTTGTGTTTGATCCATTAAGACTTCGGATCAGACCTAAACCTGATTTTATTTAAACTATTTTACAGATAACACCTTGAAGAATAGTTTATTATAAAAAGTTCCCTACTGATTTCTGACTGACCTTATATTAAAGCAACTGTTTTCCATAAAAGCCCCTTTTATTTGAGTTTTATGGTTAAGTCCTCTAATGTTAAAATTTTGATAAAATCATAATAACTTATTCATTTTACATCTGATTTGAGTCATTTTTGAATCATTAGACTCGTGATGGTTTGAAAAATATTTTGGTTTAATTTTTCATGTATGATAAAATATTTAAATAATTTATATATTATTTATTTGATAATTTTACTCACTATTGCATTATTCAAGTATGTTTTCGCATAGCCCCAAAGGATCCAAAACTCTCTATAGATCTTGGGTAGCTGAGTCATCGAGAGTTAATATTTTTTTTCTCTCGTTATATTTTAAAATTGCATAAAGGTGTATCTGTTATAGTTGACACAAAGGTGACTGTAATTAGATAGAAATTGACAACAATAGATTGACTAACTTGAATTACATAAAGACTGAGAGTTTTACACCCAAAGATAGGAATAATCTCAGATTTTTGTAATCATAATTAGTTAAACTACTGAAAGTATAACTTATATGATGGGTCACAATTTAAACATAAATTATATATTCATACCATAATTATTATTCTTGTTAACATATTTCATATTATTATTGGTTATGAAAATTTTTATATTTGTGATTTACGTAATGCGTGCTAATTTGGCATTGATTATTATATTTAGATTTGTGATTAAATTAGTGATGACACTTATTATATACCATGATTCTTGTCTAAAGATGCTTTATATTTATATAATAAGTGTTATTAGTAGAATTATATTTTAGAATCTGCATCATGGTCATAATTGTAAGCATATTCTTTATTTATAACTTTGACCCCTATTTCACTCTCGTCGCATTATCTAACATTTTCACACTGAATAGATCTAATTATCCTGATTGGTACGAGCAGCTTCTTATTATCCTAAGATATCTAGACTTAGATTTGACCCTTTGTAAGCCTCAATCTGATCCATTCACTCTCATTAGTTCTTCAGATCAGAAAAAATTGTATGAAAAGTGATAGCGTTCTAATATATTATCTCTCATGATTATTAAGAGCTCGATAACGAGAGATATTAGGAGATCTATTCTTAATAATGAATTGATCTCTGAATCATTTTTTTTCTGTAGAACAACAATTTATCAAATCAAATAAAGCCTTAGTCGGTACCCTAATGAATAAATTAACCTCTATAAAATATGATGGAATTTTTGAAGAGTGAAAGAATATTATAAAAATACATGATATAGTTGGAAAACTAAATGACTTGAGAATGACAGTATCTAAAATTTTTTTTGTCTAATTTGTTCTTAATTCTCTTCCATCCTAGTTTATCCAATTTAAAATTTACTACAATACACACAAAGAATTATGGTCAATAAATGAACTCATCTCTCAGTGTATGCAAAAAAAAGAGAGATTGAAATAAGAAGGGTCCCAGTTGTTCATGCAGAGGAGCATCCTAAAGGGAAAAAGGTGAAGAAAGAAAATAAAGATTGAGCAATCCATCAAAGAAAGTTCTCACAAATTGAAATATTTCATCGGTAACAAATAGAGATATGTCAAGAAGATTATGAGAAAAGAAGAAAATGGTTAAAAAAGAAGGGAATTCCTTTCAAATCAGAAGCTAAATGATAGAGAGTGGTAGATCTTTATAGAGAATCGAATGAAGTCCAAGATCATTTTAGTCGAAACTTGTAGACTTATTACAGACACCAAATTTCAATTAGATTTACATGATGTCTTTTATATTTCTTGAGTATTTAAGAATTTAGTTTCTTTATTAAAACTTGATTTAGAAGATTTTTTATTTACTTTTGTGAATTTAAATTTTAAATTAATAAAAAATTCTATTTTGATTGGTATTAGAATATTATGTAATGGATTATATAAAATAAATTTAGATTCTTCTTTTGAACAATCTTTACTTATTTTAAATATCAATATTGAAATGAAATGTGATATTATAAATGAGAGTTTTTCAATATTGTAGCATAGGCGATTAAGTCACATATAAAAAGAAAGGATGATTAGATTGATTAATGAAGGTGTTTTACCCAATCTAGATTTTAACGATTTTGGCATGTATATAGATTGCATTAAAGGAAAACAAATTAAAAGTTATAAAAAGCATGCCATTAGAAGTCAAGAACTTTTAGAATTGGTATATAGTGATATTTGTGGTTATTTCTCACCTTATTTTGGATGGCAAAGATTTTTTATCACCTTCATTGATGATTTCTCATGTTATGATTATGTTTTTTTGTTACATAAAAAGTCTAAAGCTTTAACAATCTTTAAGGTGTACAAGGCTGAAGTAGAAAATTAATTGAATAAAAAAATTAATATTGTGAGATCTGATAGAGGTGATGAATACTATGATAAATATGATGAATTTGGCTATAATTCTGAATCTTTTGTCAAATTTCTTAAATAGCATGGCATTGTAGCATAGATTCTATGTCAGAAAATCTCCAACAAAATAGTATAGCTGAAAGGCATAATCATATCTGATAGATATGATGAGAAGTATGATAAGTAATTCCTCATTACCTATGAATTTATAGAGAGAAGCCTTGAAAATTACTATGTATATCCCAAATTGAGCACCTAGTAAGGCCATTCCTAAAACTCTTTATGAGTTATAGATGGTTGGAAAATAGTGTTTATCGCATTTATATGTTTGGAATTATCCTGCAGAGGTTCGATTATATAATCCATAAGAAAAGAAATTGAATTCTAGAACTATTAGTTATTATTTTATAGGGTATCTAGAAAGATCAAAAAATTTTAGATTTTATTATCCATCGCATACCACTAGAATTGTTGAAACTAAAACTGCTAGGTTCATTGAGGATGATGAAAATAGTGAAAGTAGTGAACCACATAATATGGTGTTAGAAGAAATAAAAGAATCTTTTTTTATTACAATTCTTAGAATATTCCACTTGAATTTGTTCAACCTGAGATTGTGGAACATCAATAGATAGTTGATACACCACTTCTTGAACAGTATGTTAATGAATCTAACTCGATAGAAAATGATTATAATAATGATACTGAATTTAAAGTATTATAGAGATCTAATAGGATTAGAATATCGGACATTCCAGATGATTATATTATTTATTTATAAGAATATGATTATGATATTGAGATTAAAGATGATCTAATCTCATTTAAGAATATCATAAATAATGATGATTTTGAACTTTGGTTAGATGTCATGAAAGATGAGATGGAATCTATAATTAAAAATCAAGTTCGAAAACTTATCAAATTGTTTGAAGCATCTAAGCCTATTAGTTGTAAATAAATTTTTAAAATCAAA
Source organism: Elaeis guineensis (assembly GCF_000442705.2). Taxonomy (NCBI): domain Eukaryota; kingdom Viridiplantae; phylum Streptophyta; class Magnoliopsida; order Arecales; family Arecaceae; genus Elaeis; species Elaeis guineensis. The sequence goes on from NC_026003.2 coordinate 18,239,427, forward strand.
GAAAACTTTAAAGGCAACATCGAAAGATATAAAACTAGATTTGTAGCAAAGAGATTCACTTAAAAAGAGATCATCGATTATCATAAAATATTTTCTCCTATTTCTAGAAAAGATTCATTCAGAATCATTATTGCATTAGTAGCTTATTTTGATTTAAAGCTACACCAAATGGATGTTAAGTCAGTGTTCTTGAATGAGAATTTAAAATAAAAAATGTATATGGAATAGCTTGAAGGGTTTTCAGTGCAAGAAATAAAAGGTTGGTATGTAAATTAAAAAAATTTATATATAGTTTTAAACAAGCTTCCAGACAACGGTACTTAAAGTTTAATCATATCATTACTTCCTTCAGATTTAATAAAAATATTGCTGATCAATGTATATATCTGAAAATGAGTGAGAGTAAGTTAATATTTTAAGTTCTATATGTGGATGGTATCCTACTAGCTAGCAGTAATTTAGGTCTCTTACATAAAACTAAAAATTTTTTTTTGATTATTTTGACATAAAAGATATGAAATATGCTTCTTATATTCTTGGTATAGAAATCTATTATGATAGGAGTAAAAGGATGCTTAGTTTATCTCAGAGAACTTATATTACTAAGATTCTAGAAAGATTTAGAATATCAAGCTGCTCATCAAGTAAAGCATCAATTGTTAAAGATGATAAATTTAGTAAATTTCAATGTCCCAGGAACGAGATAGAGAGAAATCAGATGAGGAAGGTATCCTATGCATTTGTTATAGGTAGTTTGATGTATGCTCAAGTATGTACTCATCCTGATATTAGTTTTATCTTAAGAATACTTGGTAGATATCAGAATGATCCAAGTATGGACCACTGAAAAACTACCAAGATGGTGATATGCTATCTTCAGAGGACTGAGGACTATATGCTCACTTATAGGATGACTGATCAGTTGAAGATGATCAATTACTCAGATACATATTATGTTATTTATCTCGATAGTAGGAAGTCCACAACAGGTTATATTTGTCTGTTGGTTAGTAGAGCAATTTCTTGGAGGAGTATAAAACAGCACATTGTTGCCTGCTCTATTATAGAAGCTGAATATATAAGTTGCTACGAGACTTTCTCATGTACTCTATGGTTGAGAAAATTTATCCCAGGGCTTGGGGTCATGGAATCTATTTTCAAGCTGTTGAGAATTTATTGTGATAATTTTACTGCAGTTTTTTTCTCTAATAGTAGCAAGATCACCAATGCAAATAAGCACATTGATATTAAGTATCTTCCTGTAAATAAGAGAATTAGTAGTCATCAGATGTCTATTGATTTTATTGATACTACTTGTATGATAGCTAATCCTTTGACTAAAGATTTAGTACCCAAAATTTTTAAAGAACATGTAAAAGCTTTAGGCATTTATCATTGAGATATTTAGTTTGTAATGGACACTTATTTTGAGATTTTTTAATAGCTTAATGACTACTATTGCTTTTGTTTGATTATTATTTGTATATATTATGATTGACTTTTATCAAAATTAAAGTAAACAAAAGTGCCATTCATATGACATAACAGAGGAACATTATCATAGCATTATATTTTAATAGCCTATGTACTCTAGTATATAAGACTAGGTTAAGTAAGAATTATTGATGTCATGATATATAGAAGGGAGTGTGTCAATTGAGATGTATAACCGCCATGATCTGTATTAATAATTTTTGCTTAATTAAAGTATAAAAAGGATCTTTCAAGAAATAGATAATTGGGCAAATTTTTTAAAAATGAGTGTGCACTCGTCGGGTCGTTTTCAAAAATTTTGATTTTAAATTATTGATTTGAAAATTAAAATATTTTGTTTTTAAAGTGAAATATTTTGAAAAAGCAAAGAGTTATTTTAAGTGAAAATATAGGCCAAGTGGAAAAATATTGGATTTGACTCTTAATATGTAGCCTAATTATCACTTAATCAGGTTTAACTTCTTGGGTCAACCATATGTATTAAATCAATCATAGTAAGCTTAATTAATTAAAGAAGTCTATTCCTAATCAGATCTAGACTAGAAGTTCAACTCTAATTAAGAGTTAGTCTTTTGATGAGACAAAACAAGTGCAGGTATAAATATAGAGGTGCCCTGATCTTTTTTTCTAACTCTCAAAAATGTATGAACGATTGCCATCAATTGTCCACGTTAAGGAGGAGGGTGAGGAGAGAGAAGAACAGATGCCTCACAAAAGAGAAAAGACTAGACGCCCCATAGAAGAAAAGTAGACATCCTGTGGACTACAGGATCATCATATTAGATACACGATGATGTAAAATATGATTTATTTATGATTTGATTTTTACTTGAACATAGGAGCACGATCTAGATACAGCAAAAATTAAAATTATTTAACATATCCTTCATTATAATTAGTTTATAATGAAAATTTTCTTGTATATTGAACAATTTTTCATCCTAAGATAGATGTGATAAGTATAAAACTCTCATCAGTGCTTTTTTTAATATTGCATTATATTAGCATGTCATTGTGGTTGAGGCATCTAACAGAGGATAGATAAAAAACACTATAATTAAACAAAAGAATGGTGAAAATGGAAAAATAAAGGAATATATTTTAGATTTTAATTTATAATTAATGTATAATAATTTTGCCAATAAAATAGTTTTTTCATCCAAAAATAAGTTTGACAAATGACAACTCAATGTAGCAAAGAGAAACCTATTTCTGATGCTTATTTTATCCGTAAAAGCATACAATTAGCTGGAGTCCTTTACCGTACTAATTTTTTTTTAAAAAAAATTATCAGATTGATACAAGTTTCAACTTATTTACTGAATTAATGTAAAAGCTAAAAATACTATTTGGAATGGCATTTTCTACTGAGAAATGCTATTCCAAATGGCATTTCTTCAATCCAATCAGCAAGTCTTTCCTGACCTATGTGGATCCTATAAAAAAAATATATAGTATAAAAACATCATTCAGAATGATGTTTCTAAAAAATATCATTCATAATAATGCTTTTAAAACTGTCATTCAGAATGGCACTTTTAAAAGTGTCATTCTGAATAGTGCTTTTAAAAACGACATTCGAAATGGTATTTTTAAGTTGTTATATATATATATATATGTATATATATATATATATGTATATATATATATATGTTATATATATATATATATATATATATATATATATATATATATATATATGTATGTATGTATGTATATATATATATTTATATATGTATGTATATATACATATATATATACATATATATACACACACATATATACATACATACATACATACATACATATATATATATATATATATATATATATATAATATACATACATACATACATATATACATACATACATACATACATACATATATATATATATATATATAATATTCGGCCCTACGCCTTCTTCTTCCCATGCCTTAAGCTTCTTCTTCCTGATGACTTTACCGACGCTGATCCCTTCCATCTGATGCCCTACCACCTGTAAGCCGTCGCACCCTCTCCCTCTCCCTCTCCCCCTGTAGTCTTCTCTTCCTTCTCTCTCCCCCTCCCCCTCTTCCCCACTTCCTCCTCCACTCCCCCTCCCTTGGCCCTCTCTTCCTTCTCTCTCCCTTTGCCTACCCGGCCACCCACCCAACGCCCCCTCCCCCTCCCATCCGATGGCCCCCTCCCCCATGCCCCTCTTCCTTCTCTCAACCTCCCCCTGGCCCTCTCTTTCTTCTCTCGCTCTCTGCCCGCCTGGCCGCCCCCCTCCCCCTGCCTGACACCCCCTCCCCCTCTAATTCAATGCCCCCCACCCCTCTTCCTTCTCCCTCCTCCCCCCCCCCGCACCCCTCTTCCTTCTCTCTCTATCTCTACCCCTGGGCTCTTTCCATCATCTTTTCTTTTCAACTAATATACTCGTTAAATTAATGTATCTATTCATATTATTTGTTATATTATTGAAAATGAGTCTGAATCTAATTTTTTCTAAAATCATCAGGCCTAAGCTTGACCCGAAGCTCGAAAAAAAATTTCAGACCGAGCTCGGTTAGGGATAGTGCCTGACCCAGCCCGATCCATTTGCGATGCTACTCGATACTGTAGTAGACAGCTAATTTAAAAAATTTAAATATATTATATTGTATAGACCATAGACCCATCTCTAAATTAATATATATATTCTATGGTATCGTATATTTATATATTTTTATACAGATGGGAGAATTATTTACATTGATCAATTGACTGTTCAATTTGGATAGTTTGAGAATTATAATTAATTTTATAGATAATTACAGTAATCAAACGATGTACAGAGGATTCGAGAAAAAATTTGGATAGTATTTTTCTTTAGTTCTCCTCATACATCTTCAACCGTATAGGAAGAATTAAGGAGAAATACTGTTGAAATTTTTTTCGATCTCCATTGCATATCATTTGATTACTATAATTATCTATAAAATTAATATAATTTCTGAATGGGATAGGACCTATCTATACCTATTAGTTAATGATAGGATGTATTTATTATGTAAGTAATTTTATTAAAATAATTATTAATAGTAAATATTTTGATTTTGATATTGTAATAGAATTTTTTGAGAAAATGGTCAATGCTCAGGTTCGTCTACTATTGTATTATGATGGCACAATAGAAAATAATGAAGATGGCGTGTAGTACAGTCAGTCTGTGAGTTGAATGGTTAGACTGTCTTCATCATTATCACATCAAAAATTTTTAGACCATTTATACAGTGGTATTTCTATAGATAGAGAAAAATATGAAATCAAATTGAGGTGGAGATCTCTTAATTTATTGAGACAGTTAATGCAGAACAAGTATATCTTAGTTTCAATTTACGATGATAAAGATGTTCAAAAAATATTAATTTTTTTTAAAATTTTTAAAATACTGATATATTAAATTATATATTGAAAAGAAAGATGTATCCTCTACTGAAAATGCTACTCAAATAATGGTACCGAAATTTGGATACTTTGTAGGCTTTTAACCCAAGAGGGCAATACTTCTGAACCTTCTTCGCCTTTCGTAAGTTCTATGGTATGAACCATTGGTGCTGAGGTCATGTTTGCAGAACAAAATTTTAATACTTTTGGCTCTAGTTATCTAATTATTCAAAGTCCTATAATGACTTCTCCTATGGTGATTTTTCCTATGGTGACTTCTCTTATAGTGAAAGTAGTAGTAAGTGTGGGATATGACACTCAAATGGGGGATGATGATTGGATCAGTACTGGAATAAATTCTGATAATCGAGATTTTGAGTCAAATGAGAATGAGATTGAAGAAGAATGGCTTGATGAGGACAGTAACAATGATGAAGAAAAGAAAAAGATGGTGATGAAGATGATCAGTCTGATATTAATATAGAAGAACCTAAACCTCATTTGTATGAACCTCCATAATTTTTTTACAACTTAAATTTAGATTATGGTGGTGGTATTAGTGCTGGTCGAAGATTAAACTCTGACTATCAATTTTGCATGAATCCAAATAGTTTTTTTACTCTTCATATTGTAATTAAGATTGTAGAAGATCAAATTAAAGCTAACCAGCATACTGTAACAGTATTCAATATCCAATGAGGTATATATGAAGTGCTTACGAGGATAATAAGTGCAAGATTAAGAGGCAGAGGAAATTTTCAAACTGTAACTTTAAGTGACAAAAAAAATTCTTGTGAAAAGTGGTGCATCTATAGATATCCTTGTTCCCACATTTTAATTGTATGCCAAAAAATTACTGTATATTTTAGTGGATTCGTAGATGATGCATACATAGTTGCAGTATACATGAATGCTTGGAGTAGTGAGTTTTATCTATTACTACATGAAGACTATTGGAGGTCCACACATATGTTCACATATATTTCTGATCATTATCATTTGAGATCTGAGCAAAAAGACAGGCCAAAATCAATAAGGCTACAAAATGAGATGGATGATAGGCAAATAAGAAGCAAAAATCATCATGCCATTTGTAAGAAACATGGTCATGATCATCATCGCTGTCCTGGGTTACTTCTACACACATCAACTTCAAGCAGTAGAAGAAATTAAAGGCAGTAGATATATTGCTCTATATATTTTTAGAGTTGTATATTGTTTTATGTATTTCTAATAGTTGAATTATTGTATAGTCTATGCCTAGAGTTGTGTATTGTTCTATCCATTGTTCTATGTATGATTGCAGAGTTATATTTCTCATGTAATGGATTAGTATTATATTTCTCATGCTCTCATACACTTGGGATGTATGTCATTGTTTTAGATTCATTAGTGTGTTATAGCTTATGAGGGATGGAATCTGGGCCTTCGAGACCGCAGCATTCTTATATTGCAGGAGATCTATCACTCACAGGCCATCTTAGATGGCCATGTAAGCATTCTATTCCTACTCTTAGTATTTATATTTTTATAAAGAGAATCTTGTTAAAGTCATATACATTATCTAATTATTCTATCTTATTGCAGAAGCCTAGACATCTCCGTTTACGATGAGCTAATACTGACATATGGAGGATAGAGAACATCCCAGATAGAGTTGTAGATTATTTATGATATCTGAGGTTCTATAGGGTGTATCAGATTGGGCGTATACATATAAACGTTGGTCTTATTACTGCTTTGCTTGAGAGATAGCACCTAGAGATACACACATTTCATCTTTCATTCGATGAGGCGACCATCATGTTATAGGATGTTAGTGTCCTCATCAGACTATCAGTTGATGGTGAGACAGTTATAGGAGCTGATCTCACTCTTAGCATTCCAAAATGACAGGCTATGTGCTATCGATTATTAAGATTTCAGCCTGAGATACAGTTCTTTGATCATTCACAACTGAAGATGGAGTGTTTAGATGATCATTATCGATATTTGCACATTGGAGATGATACACCAGAGGAGATGGTGCGACAATATGTCAAGGGCTATATACTGCGGTTACTAGGGGATGCCCTTTTACCTGATACTTCATCTAACAAGGTGAAATTGATATTTTTACCATTATTAGAGGATTTAGATTTCGCTCATAGGCTCAGTTAGGGCAGTGCAGTACTAGCTTGCTTGTATAGAACTATATATTGGGGTTCTGCAGCTAACTAGTCAGAGATTGATAGTTATTTTGTATTATTACAGGTACGTGATATACAAATTTTAATTTTCTATATTCTATTATAGTTTTGATTGGGTATATCATGTATGATTTTTTTGAAATTGATAGATTTGGATATGAGAGAGGATGCCAACTAACAGTCCATTGTGGAGATAGTTGCTTGAGATGCCATCAGAGTCGCACGACCCCGATATTCCATTCAGACTAGACGTACATTGGAGATATAGATATAAAAATATTGACTCTATTACTTGAAACTTAGTACTATTTTTAATCCGATAAAATTTAATTAATGTGAATATACTGTTAAGTAAATAGAACGTTGCATTCAATGTTCACCATGTGTCGACGAAGGTAGCACGAGTTTATAGATGCCAACTGGATACATTGACTGATACACATAGACAGATAATTTTAATTTATGTATAAATATCATTTTATAGTATTCATAATCTTCTGAAAAATAAGCTTACTAATCTGACTTTATTTTTTAACTCTATTAGTTTTTATGGGAGTCATACATAGATCAGATCATATCCATATTACCATAGATTTGCATGGATGGATATGATATATGAACTACTAGGGTGCCGTTAATTTGTTTTGATATGATGGAGTGGCACCTTCCAAATCATATGCTGCAGCAGTTTAGCCAGATTCAGGATATCTCAAAGTAGTTTGATACCAACCAGTGACTTCATCGTTTTGATCGATAAGAGAGAGCTCATATTGATTGACATATCAGACATATAGAGTATATCACCATTTGGAATGCACGATGAGATCATATAATTCATAGTGATGACATATTGAGAGCCATCCATATACCGATAACTATATAGCTTGGTTTCTTAGCATTATATTATCGGTTATTGGGCAACCTCGGTATGCAGTTCCAAGATACGAGGGTGAGAGTTCTACTGTGCGCATATTGATAAAGCCACGAAAATTATGTCTTATGTCAATCTCATATTGAATTTTAATTTATTAAGTTTTTATTTTACTTCTAATCATTAATACAAAATATTTTATTTAGTTCTGTTATATCTTTGTTTTATGTTTTATAATGTATTGCTAATTTTATTTTTGTTATGGAGACTGATCGTTTGTCGGATTTTATGTTGGACACTTATCGTGCTCTATCTACGACTGATAAGGATAAGCGAATCTGGATACTAAGGAGATAGAGAGATCATGTTTAGGGACATTGATGACGATTGGCTGTGACCCAAATAGCTATATACATTGACATGGAGTATCCGATGTACCAGATATGAGATATACACTATCACCACATGTTCCACACATGACATCACCATGTATTTCGCAGATGTCATCGCTGTATTCTACACATATACTATCATTTTTTGATCCACATATGTCAGAGTCTTCATCTTCTTATATGCCCCAGATGACAGCATCGAATCCAAGTTAGTATCATGAGTCTTCATCTGAATGGTCTGATTTTTTTGTTATAGATCCATCCTTGGATCCAGATGAGGAGATTGAGGGGGTCACTCAGCTCATAGATGCTCTGACAGCAACTGTTATTCCTCATATGCATGATCAAGAGACGTCCACTGATATAGGAGATGTGCCATCATAGGTGACATAGGAGCAGGAGTGACCGTTGAGGACCTTCCTGAGAAGGTCCAAGCGGCCACGGGCACCATGACACCCTTATGAAACTTAGTATTTTTTAAACTTGCAAACTGTGGGATTCTTTTTGTAGATTTGATATTTTTATTCTATCTTATATTATTAATTATTGTTTCTATCAGAATTTTAGATATTTTGCTTGTTTAATTTCAAGTGTTAAGATGCTATGGTTTATGGACATAGATACAGATCTTTAGATATGTCTCGAAAAGTTGTGAAAGAAAATGCCACGCTAATATAGTCGTATAAATTAAAATACAAATAATAATGAGAAATATATCACATACTAAAAAAATTAATTTAAAAAATTAAACTGAGGTACCAATTCAGGACATCGTGCATCAAAAAAAAATTTAAAAATATCATTTAGAATGATACTTTTAAAATTATTTTTTTTAATAATATTTTTAAAAACGTCATTCTAAATGGTACTTTTAAAAGTATCATTTCGAATGATATTTTTATAGTAATTTTTTTTTTATGGGTTTCAGAGAAGTTGGATAAAATTGCTGACTAGATCAAAGAAACATCATTTGAAATGATATTTTTTTAATAAAAAATATCATTCTAAATAATATTTTTAATTTTTATATTATTTTGATAAATAAATTAAAATCTGTATCAATTTAATAAAAAAATTAAAAAAAAATTTAGTACAGTGAAGGACTCCAATTAGCTAGCACCTAAAACTCTGGATCATCATACCAAGTTGCTATTCTTTGCAGTGACGTTAGGGACCAAGCAAACAAAGGCGTAGGCCTTCTGCCACCATCCTCAGTCCCACCCAGGGGACATGATTACATCCTCTCAACTAAAACAATCACAAGAAAGAAACCAAAAACGAAAATTTCCCTTCCTCCCTCTCACCACTCTCCTACTGCATCGACCCAGGACGCATCGCTCCTTCGAATCTGTGGATCCCGCGGGGACACGAACCCACGGCCACCTCCTCTAAACCCTCTCTCCTCGGTCTTTTCCGCAATCGGCCGCGCGGTCTCGCCGGTTCCCGCCGGTTTCCGTGTTGGCGTTCCGAGGGCACTCTGGGGCCGATCCCGCGCTGTGATCTGAGAATTTCCGCGGGGGTGAGGGGTTGGGGGGTGGATGGCGGCGGCGCGGCCTTCCAACTTGGACATCTTCGATGCTTACTTCAGGAGAGCGGATTTGGATCGCGATGGGAGGATTAGCGGGGCCGAGGCGGTTGCTTTCTTCCAGGGATCCAATTTGCCCAAAAATATCCTAGCTCAGGTGCCTCTTTACTTTCCTTTTCCTTTTCTTGCCTCGTATCTTGTTTGTTTGGTTAACAATTGGGTTCCTTATGATAGCTATATCTGCAAGATTTTGCTTGAATTTCTTTTTATAGGCATGCAAACAGTTTCCGTGTCTGGCATTTGCAGTTTCCGTGACTTTATTTTGATGAGAGAAGTGGGGAAGCTAAATCTTGAAGTTCTCTTTATGTTTGTTGTTCTGTCACATTGGATGCAGATTCAGATCTTTGTATGAAACTTACATTGTTAGCTGCAAACGAGTGTGAATTCAAGCTGAACTTACTTATAACCATGGTGCTATTTGGTTCGTCGCTTTTGTATCATATGAAGTACATCTCAAGTTTGGACATCACCAGTTCATTCAAGTAAATGCATTTAGATGAATCTCTAACAGATTAGCTTTTCTGGAGATGCTGATATACTTAGACTTGTAGCTGTTGCTGGTGCTTACGACCAGATCCCGTAATCCTTTATCTTTTGGGTAAAAACCTATTTATGCTTCTCATGTTAGACTGGAATTAGAATATTCTTGGCGTAGAAAATTTAAAAATAAGTGTTCACTATTGCCAATGAAGTAAGAAAAAGGATGTTGTGTGGCTTCTTCTTGTTACATCTTGCTTTGACCACTGTGGCCTGCGCTAAGTAGCAGCTATTGTTGCTGATGACACATTTTATGATTTGAACTTTGTTATGCTATCAACACTGCCCAAAATCTGTGCAGGTGGGGGTTTTCTGAACTCTGATGGCTTTCAGAAAGTTTGTTGCAGATTCAGTCAACAATTTCATTGTTGTGATGCTAGCTTTTATATGTTGGAAGGGCTTGTTCTGCATGATCTTACATCTGATATTGAGTTGGTTTTGACATCATTAAGATCAGGGTGCTCAAACATATATTTCCTGTTCATGCCTCTTTTGTTTTTCCATTGCTGTTTTCTCCTATCTTGATTTTGTATAATTTCTCTTAGTTTATTTTTCTTAATTTATCATTACAGTTTTATAGAAATTTTTAATGGTGCTGCGCTTTCCTTAGTGTGCTTCTGGGTTTGAACATTAAATGTATAGATTAATTTTAGTTTTACATCAACACTTAGAAGTTTGTCAAATCTTATATTTATTCAAATTGCAGTCTCTTTTCTATGTTTCACATATTGATGGCTGATTATTACTGGAAGGTTTTTCTGGTTAAAATTTAGTATAATTTTTTGCTCTTGATATCTGTTATCATGGCATTCTGGTTGTGTGCAGATATGGATGCATGCTGATCAGAACCGAACTGGCTTCCTTGGGCGCCAAGAATTCTATAATGCATTAAAACTGGTAACTGTGGCACAAAGTGGGCGTGAACTAACACCTGATATCATAAAATCTGCATTATATGGTCCAGCTGCAGCTAAAATTCCAGCACCACAGATAAATCCTGTTTCAACTCCTGCAGCTCAGATGAATTCGATCCCTACCCCTATGCCCCAAGTAAATTCTATGCTGCCATCATCTACTCAAATGGGTGTTGTGGCACCAATTGGATCTCAAAATCTAGGCTTTAGGGCACCACAGTCAACTCCAAATGTGGGCATGAATCAACAGTTCTCTTCAAATGCTAATTTCATGAGGCCACCTCAAGCAACACCTGCTGCACCTTCGCTTCAGATGCAAGGAGTCAATCAAGGACTTTCTGCAGGCAGCAGTGTTACAGGTCCACGTATGCCGAGCTCAAATACACCAAACCTATCAAGTGATTGGCTTGGTGGTAGGACTGGTGGAACTGTAGTTGGGGGAGCTTCTCAAGCTTCTGTTAGGGCCATTGGCACCTCGCAGAACCCAGATGGATTTGGCTTGGCACTATCTGGCATGACTCCTGGAATGCCTCCTAAACCACAAACACAGTCTGCACCAGCATCCTCAGTTCAGCCAAAACCTCTGGATCCAGTCATACCATCACACCGACCTGCTGCTAATAATGATTCCAATGTTTCGGTCTTATCTGGAAATGGCTTTACATCTGACTCAGCTTTTGGAGGGCATGCATTTTCTGCTACTTCTCAAGCAAGGCCAGATGCTTCTACACCAACTTTTTCAACAAGCAGTTCAGCCAACTCATCCAGTATCATGTCATCGGCTGTCGGGTCTCAAAATATAATTAGGCCAGGTCAACCTGGTCCTTTGCAGCATACTATGGCACTTTCTTCTAGTGGTAGTCAGCTTCAACAGACTCAGTCAATAGTTAGGCACGATCAACTAGATAAAATGCAGCGGTCTGCAGCATTGGCTACAGTTAATGTTTCGGCTGGATCTCTAAGTTCAGATTCCAACCAATCGCAGCTTCAATGGCCAAGAATTACTCAATCTGATATTCAGAAGTATACTGCTGTGTTTGTAGAGGTAGACAAGGACAGAGATGGAAAGATCACAGGAGAACAAGCACGTAACCTGTTCCTAAGTTGGAGACTTCCTAGAGGTAGGCATTATTCCATTGCTTTATGTTTCCTTAAGCTACAATCCTTCCAAAGTGGTGATGCAATTTACTTCAAGTGTTTTCATCACCTTAAAGATGAATTGAAATCTGTTTGATGTTATCATTTGCATATGCAATTAGAGGGTGGGCCTTGGCACAATGGTAAAGTTACTCCATTGTAACCTAGGTGTTATAGGTTTGAAACATAGAAACAATCTCTCTGCATGTTAGGTATGGCTGAATACATTTGACCAAGGTTTTAAGTTCCAGCAGGATGAGGGGTGTCTTGGCCATCTCATCCTGTTCCTATAAGAAACAAGACTGGGATGGTGTCGGGACTCCGAAACCCATCAAAATAGGGAGACAAGAAGAAAGAGAAAAGAAAGGAAGGAAAGATGAAGAAAAGTAAAAAATAAAAAGAAAGAAGAAGAAGAAAAAGAAAAGAAAGAAAGGAAGGGAGAAGAAAAAGAAAGAATGTAAAGAAGGAAGAAAGGAAGAGAAAGAAGAAAAACAAGAAATAAAGAAATAAAGGAAGGGATACGAGATAGAAAAAGAAAGAAAGAAGGCAGTTATAAAAAAGATTCTAAACTTTTATTTAGTACAATTAAGTCATCCAACTTTTAAATTGGTTCAATTCGGATTTTGGTTATGATTTCTGTCTATTTGCTATGATGGAGTTGTTGCGTGATATCATGTGACCAGCTTATGTGGCCTCCTTTTGTTGATATGGAAAAAAAGATTCTAGAAGTCCTCCCCCCTTTTCTCCTATCTTTTGTCTAGAGTTTCATCACAACTCCATTTCTCCTTCCCATCTAGTGCTTGGAGATTGGCAATGGCTGCAAGGCGAGTAGCGATAGTGACAGAGAGAGGAGATTTGGAAGAGATGGCAAGTAAGAGAGTTAGAAGGTCTTCACATGAGTCCCCACTCTTTAGTATGAAGTTACCCAAAGCTACCTAAAAAAATACTTTTTGGGTCACTTTCTGCTCAAAATCAATAACAATGTTTAAGACTTTAAGGAAATCCTTTCATGATTTTTCCTGTTAAGTGAGGGATTCAAGGTGAAAGGATTAGAGATTATAGGGAAAGCCTAATCGAAATCCTAACAAACTTATGGTATAGTAAAATCGAATGTAAGATGAAGACATTACCTTTGTCATCAAAATGAAGGACTGGTCATCGATGCTCGTTACCGAAGGGAAACACCACCCTCTCATGGTCGTCACCGATGTTCAGATGCCAGGAAGGAGTGATGGGATTTGGATGGGAATGGGTGGGGAATGAAAGCTCCCTCACTGCTATGTCATCCCCTTTTGCCACATAAGCAAGCCATGTGCCATCACATGATAACTCCATTATAGCAGGCCAACAGAAATTACAGTTAGGGTTCAAGTTGAACCAATTTGAAAGTTGGATGATCTAATTGCACTAAACTGAAAATTCAAAATGAAATTGAAAACCTTCAAAAGTTCAGGGTTTTGTTGCATAATTAAGCCAAGAAAGAAAGAAAGAAAGGAATAAAGAAGAGGAAAGAGACAGAGGATATCTACCGAAATGTGTGATCGGTATGGGACGGGATAGCGGGGTGTCCTGTTCCATGGAGCAACCAGGACAACCTTGTTCCGTGGGGTTTAAAATCTCGCATATGGCTGTTCCCAGACTCTGTAGTGGCAGGAGCCTCATGCATTGGGCCTCTCCTTTTTATCTGTATACGCAATCAGGATTTTTGCTCGTGCAGTTGTGCTTTTCATGCTAAATTCTATGAGCATAAATATTCAAAATTATATATGTAGATACACATGATTACTCAAATGATTTTTTTTTGCCTCTTTATGGTTCTAATATTAACTTCAGCCATCTCATTGACCTATATATTGGCAATTTACTTGCAGAGGATTTCGTTGTGCTGCATTTTGTTTTATTATGCATGTTAGCTAATCAAAAGGGTATTTATTTAACTTTAAGAAAGGTCATGATGAACTGGGAAAACTAATAACTTGGCATTGCTGTCTTTTTATGATAGCATACTAACACAGTTTGTTCTTTTGAATTTTCAGAGGTCCTAAAACAGGTGTGGGACTTATCCGACCAAGATAATGATAGCATGCTTTCTCTGAAAGAGTTCTGTGTTGCTCTTTATCTGATGGAGCGGCACCGAGAAGGGTGTCCTCTCCCAGCTGTGCTTCCAAATATCCTTAGGTATGATGAGACATTGTTACATGCCACAAGTCAGCCTTCATCTTCATATGGTGGTCCGGCTTGGCAACCAAATCCTGGTATTTACCCATCTTAATTTGTTATTATAGATGCAGTTTGAAGCTGGGGATGTAGTAATTTAGAACTTCCTCTGTTTTCAACTTTTCTGCAGTTCTGTTATTATATTACTAATCTTCATGCATGTGTTGTTGTTTATTTATGGAACAGGATTACCTCAGCAAGGGTTCCTTGGATCTCGTTCAGTGATGCCTGCCACTGGAATGAGGCCACCAATGCAAACATCTGTCCCTCTGCAACCTGATGGTGCAGCACAGTCAGTGCAACAAAAGTCAAGAGTACCTGGATTGGATAATCACCTGGTAAACCAACGCAGCAAGTATGAGCAGAGAAAAGGGAACTTAAATTACCAGGAGGTGACAGATGCTGACAAAAAAGTATTTTTGTTGTCTTTTTTGTTTTGGTTATTCATTTTAAGTATGATGAGTGCCATCAATAATTGCGATATTTACAATTTTAACTTGATTTCTGTATGTCTATAACCTAAGCTTTACCTGTAAACATTGAAGTCAATATAGTTAGCTTGCATAGCATTCAAATACTATGGATAACAAGACTAATGGATGCTGATCGCTTAATTGTGTTTTGATGGCCAAAATCTAGATGTCTATTAGCCACTAATAAAAGTAATAGTCAACTTGTTTATTAACCACCCCTAGTATCATATAAGATCTTAAAAATCTTTGTTAACGATCCTTGAGATGTGAAGCTAGAATACTGGTGACATTGTTGTCCTTGTCGGCTGATGATAGCAAAGAACTAATTATGCTGTTAATGACAGCTTGTTCGCTCACCATTCTTAGGAATTGCTTAAAATACTGGAATATATTTTTATTTCCTCTTTGTTTCCTCATCCTCCATGCCTTTCTCACAAACTTAATTTTAATGTAGATTACATCATTTATTGCTATCATTTTGTTTTCTATTTTCTTGTCAAAACCAATGTTTCATCATCTGAGTGATATTTTTATTTTTAGTCCTATATTGAAATTCTGTAGTCTTAAAGTATAAAAGGAAAAACTTCTTCATGGGTTTATTGCTTTTGAAAGATCATTGGGAGGGTGAAAGTATTACATTCATGAATTCTTACATGTATTACTTTCAAGGATGCCTCTCTTTCTTCTCCTAGCTATACCTTTTTTGGAGAAAATCTGCATTTTTTGGGTAGCCTGGATCTTCATTTTCTTGGTAAGAAGTTTGCAGGTTTAAAGACAAGGATTTTCTATATTTACCTTTGCTCTTCTATGTGCATTGCATGCATTTGGCTCTTTCTTATTTTACACATAATTGCTTGATATGTATAACTCATGCACAAGCATTCTAGTGCATGCACATGGGAAATTGCATTGTTGTTGTATACAGATGCCTGGTGTGTTGGTGAATGTTTGTTAATTTGATCACTCTAGAAACTGTTGAGATGCACTTTTTTAACAATCTCTGTTATTACCTTTTCTTCTAACTTATCCATCTCTCAGAGCTTTTAAAGGTTTGGGAATGGTATTTTAATTTTCATGATTGATACCTTGTCTCTTGTGGCAGCTTCATATGTTTTGATAAACTGAGTGAGTTCTTATATGGTGTTATGAAATAATCTACGTGGTTACATATTCTGCTACTGGTTGTTTTTTTTTCTTTTTCTTTTTCTTTATCTAGTTTCTACCTTGGTTTAGTTATTGACATATTGTCCTTGGAGGATAGAATGTTCTAATTTGTTTCTTTTATGAAAGGCTCAACAACTGGACAAGCAGATCCTAGATTCTAAAGAGAAGATTGAATTTTACCGCACCAAGATGCAAGAACTCGTGAGTCACCTGCTTATTGCTTGTATTATTTTCAAACAATGGTACTGTTCTACATGAATGAGTCTAAACTCCAAACAGCTAACTTGTTTTCTTTATTTTGTCTCTGGAACTTTTGAAACAGTCTCATTGTGATGGCTATGTTTTAATACTTAAATAGTAGCCAATATTTCTGTTTTCTTTCATTTTTTTTGCTTATTATATAAGTGCGGTGATTCATCGGGTCTGATTAATTGGATGACATTTTCAATGTAAAGAAAACATGTACATTATGTGTCATTTGCCTTCTGTGGCATTTGATATGATTCCAATTTACCAATAAAATGTGGAATATTACTTGATGAGGGATTGAAGCAACCTTTAGCACATGAGGACTTTCAGTGAAATTTCTGCAATCTAATATATTTACTGAATCAGGTGAGTATGCAATCAAAAATATTTATATCATGGTGCACTTTTTCTGGAGTGGGTTCTGAAATAACTCACACAGATTAGCAGTTTTCTGGAAATTAGATAAGCATCTAACAGGATTATCAGTGATATGAAGTTATGCAATCAAAAATATTTATGCGGGTGCTCTTTTTCTGGATTGGGTTCGGAAATCACTCTCACAGATTAGCAGTTTTCTGGAAATTAGATAAGCATCTAACAAGATTATCAGTGGAATGACTGTTATATTGTCTGTAGCATGAGTTCCAAATGTGAATCTAATTTGGTAACTTCGGCTGAAGTGTTCCTTGTGTTATATCAATGTTTTCAGAGGACAGGTTGTGTATTTGAAAGGATCTTTCTAGAGAAACCAATTCTTAAGGTTGGAGTCTGAGTATTGTATTATCATTTGGTAGGTTGTATATTTTAGTGGAAGGATATTGCTCACAAAGTGACTCGTTAGAATAGATAATAACATGGAGGAATTGGCAATATGTTGATGTATATATCTGAAAGTGCATGTCTATATTTTTTATGAACTCAAGGCAATGGGGTCTTCACAGGGATTAATCAAAACCAAGATCAATTGAACCTGAGAACTAGGCTATCATTGCCTAAGTGATAGAACATGCTTTATGCATGACGGTGCTAGATGCCAAAAATGTGGATCCTCTTTTAAATTATCAGCTATTTTTAAAAAAGTTCTAATGCTTAGATCTTAGTAAATCTTCGAATTTGAAATGTCTTAATTAGAAGAGGGCCAGGTATAGCCATGAAATGATTAAAAAGAATTAGTTTGATAATATTTTCAAGTGAATAAAAGTTCACATGTTGTTAAATGGTAATTTATTTAAGTGCCTTCTTGTTCTACAACCTTTTTATCTGGTAACTGTGTTTCTAATAATGCTATTCTCCTTTTGTGATTAAGGTTCTCTACAAAAGCAGGTGTGACAACAGACTTAATGAGATCACAGAAAGGGCATCTGCTGATAGGCATGAGGTACTATACTATAAAAAAAAATTAAAAAAAAAAAGATTTTGCATTTCTGCTTGCACATAAGCAATATTAGATTTATTGTGGCTCTACATGACTTTTGTTGCTGTAATTTTGTAACTGGATTGTTAATCATCTTGGTTTCTACTTCTTGCATATGAAACAAGAGAAGTGTCAGAGCATGAACATGCTGTCAGTGGTCTTGTTAAAGTTGTTCATTATATTTTATTTTTGTTTGAGATGGTTGCCTTCTATCCTTTTTTTCTTTTTTTTTTTTTGCAATGTTTCTTCATCTGCAATTAGCTTCTAGAAATTCTTGCTCTGGAGTTTTAGTATTTGCTCTCGTCCTGTGCTGAGTAATCTACTTTGGTACATCTTAGTGCTATACAACTTACATTGGAGGGTCCAAATCATGCTCATTATGCAATGACCATTGGTCATAATAAATTTGTATTTTTTGACACTGAACTGTGAAGTTTATCAACATTTTGACTTCGATCCCAATGTCTCTCCATGCTTAATGTGGTCATATTTTGACTTATGCAGTTTGATTTGAAACAACAGCTTGCTTTGAGTGTGTCAGTTTAATCTGTCAGGAAAAAGATCTAGAGTGCCCCAGCCACAATTTGGTCTGAACAAATATTATATTGTTAGAAGCAGAAGAAATATTATATTGTTAGAAGCATGGATGGTAGTAAAAAGAAAAATATAAGATTTAGTCCCATGAATAATTGTCATGGTTTTCATGATGAAAAGGACAAAAACGAACATAAGATATTCTATTCTCTGCACATATAAAGAACTAATCTAGATACAGATCTTGAAGATTCTCTTGTCATCATGGCTATTATTCATACACATACAAATATGCTGTGATCACGTGCCTAGAATATTGGTGATTCAGTATTCTCGTTTATTCTAGAAGTTATTTGTTTCCATTTACAAAGAAGCATGTTTCGTCAAAGGCAACCTAGGCAAGGTGGAATTTTCTTCCCCTTTTCCAACTCCATTAAGCAGCAAATTGTGTTTGAGATGTTCATTACTGCAGTGGATGGTCCGGCAGTGTGGATCTTTGAGGGTGACTATGCAAGTACTAAAGATGGGCAAAATTGAGATATGGAAGGAGGCAATGTCTATTATTGATCTTAGATGTTCACCTTTTTAGTTTGTTTTTGAACAATGTCATTCTACTTAAGTATATGAAACTAGGTGTCAACCTTTTGTTGTGAATACTTATTTTTTTATGACTAGTACGTAAGAATTTTATGAAGGGGCTGTTTATTATGCAACTAGGCAAGTTACAGATTAGTCAACTTGCATTTGACCCTTTTGCTGTAAAATTTGGTGACAAGCGTAATTGCAACCACTAGTTGCAACTTGCATTCATCATTATTATCGATTCCCACCCATCTCATCATCCTCAAGCACACTCCCCAGTTTTAATACAATAGAGCAAAATATTATCATATGATGTTATTATATTATATACTGTATAATGCAACCATAACTGTATTGCACAATTTATGATTTTATGTATTAACATCATATAAGTATAATATTAAGAACATAATATATAATACTTAATATTAATAACATTATTTTTTAATATTATTATAGTATTGTAATCATTGTGCTACTATAATACAATATTGTAACAATTAGACATTAGTATATACCCATATTAATATTACAATGATACATTATTTTTATAATATAAGCATTAATATACCTTATTATAAAATTTATAATATTTTATTAACATATTCTATGTTATTATCATGAGATTGGTATTATCATAATTAGCAATATTATATACTAAGGAAAGTTTGTGTGCAAATACATCTGCAGAACAGGCAATATATTTAAAAATTATAATTGATTATAGTTTAATTATGAAAAATCATTAAATTTGTTTTAGTTTATTAGTTAAGACATTCATATTGGAATCGTAGTTTAGAAATAAAAGCATTTAGCATGTAATTATTAGCATAACGTTGCATATGGCCAGGCCACTCTACTTTGTGTGTTTGATCAATCTGTTAGATCAAATAGTTAGTCTTGAACTTCTTGAAAATGTCTGTTTGAGTTCTATAGTCGATATCTCATGGCTGTTTGGGAAATTCCTATAAGTTCTGGGTAAAAAATGCTCGAAAATTATGCATGTAATATAGCGATCATTTTCTTTCAATTTTTGGAATTTTAGTAATATTAGTTCTTAGATGACCAAGATTTCTTTAATTGGAAGGCCTTGATGCTTTTGGGCAGAAATTTTTTTCACGCTTTTTTATATATTATATGTTCTTACATAATTTTACTATATTATTGCGCATCCATGATATAGTATGTAATATAATAATCATATTATTAAGATTATGTATAGTAGAATGTAAAGCATATTGTAGCAGTACTATATCATATATTATCTCAGCATGGTATAGTGAAAAACAGGATTTTAAGTACCATGGGATAGGGCTGTCTTGGGTTTTTCCATAGAACAACTTGCATCCTGACACTTGGGATACTGGATGTTTCACCCTATCTTGGTCCATTTGCAACTTATCCAATTGCGACACTCTGGTTGGTGCCCCATTCTAACACTCAAGATGGTTAAATGCCTTACCATCCTACTGGTATCTAAAATCTTGATAATGAGTAATTCAGTATGTTCTAATAATATAAATATATATTTTTCTTAGGTATTATAATATATAATATTATAATTAATTTATTATTTTGGCATCATCTTCTTCATCTCCTCTCTATCATCTGTTCTTCTCCTGATTCAGCTATGATTTATTCATAGTTCTAGGAGATATTTCTATTTCGTCTCTTTGCCTATTCTTTTATACATCCTTCTGGCTTAAGTCCGATGGCTATTTGTCTTGATGAGATGGGTGAAGATTTTAAGGAGGTGATGGTGTTTTACCTGCCGACCATGATTATATTATGCTTGTCAATTATTTTTGGGTAGAATCAAGTCAGGGATTTTGATCATTGCCCTTTTCTATTAGCTGCACAATTAGTAGGATTTTTTTGTTGTCTCTTTCTTTATTCTTTTTTGGATAAAAAAATTTAGGAATGGTTGTTAACAGGTTATGGCTGTTTGTTCGAAGGGAGAATGCTTAGAGAAGATGATGATCCTTTTTGGATAAAACCAAACTAGGACTTTCATCCTTCAATCTCCAAGTAGCCAAACAGTCATTAGAAAGCCCCACCTAACTACATGCCTGATTTTTCATCCTTCTTAATCCCCCAAAATTTTCTTTTAGAATCTTAAAAGAGCACCCAGAATCACCACCTTCAACTTGAACAATATAAAGCTTGACTACTTTTTGTTCACTCGCCAATTCTTGGACTTACATCATTCATATCTTTGATAATGTATAGTCATAATGGACCATGATGAGAATCAACGTTCATCATACCAATCGATACTAAATTGAGACTCGATATATGCATAATGAGTGTTGGTACATAGACCCCTCGTACTAGGCACACCAATATGTCCGATACTGTACCAACATGGTACTAGTATGGGATCCAGTACCGAGATTGTGAATCGTAAGAATTATCTTTATTTTTTAGGAATAGATTACAAGTATGACTTGATTGAGACTGGGTGTATAGACAAATATAACACAGGAAAAATGTGGAAAAAGAAGTTAGCAATGTTGGAAGAGAAATGTCTCAGTATTTTAGTTTTGAATGGGACTATCATATATGAGTTTATGAGTTGGTTATTTGGTTTATTTTTTAGTTTTTAGGAACTTGGTGATTGCTCAGTTCACATGATAAATTGTAAATTAGATGTTATGGACATGTGCGAACTTGTGAATGCTTGCACCAAATTATAAGTTATAAATCAGATGTAAGGATATGTGTCGCAAGTACCATTGGATATGATCCAAAGGTATGCAATGTACTTGTTCAGCATTCTTGAAGTCTTTCTTTAGTAGATGAAATATGTAAACAATGGACTATACAATGGATGGTGACCCTCTTGTAAACATCCCTAACCTCTTGAATCCTGGTGGAGATAAGATTTGAACCAAGCTTCTGGTAGGTGGTACAACCAGCAAAGACATTACTGGCTTGGTCAACTTGGCTACACAATCAACATTAGTGACTTGGTAGAATTTGCAACCCACCCCCCTCCCTTGGTTAATTTAGATGCTATACTCCAAATTCAAGTCAATATTTGTTAAAATGTTTAAAATTTAAAGCAAATAGCTTGACACAATATAACCCTAATATATAAGTGGATTCATACTCTTTAAAAAAATGTAAAGGAACATTGAGGTATTTAAATCCGAGTTGATTAATTTAACATCTTGAGAAATGTTAGACATTCTAAGCTAGAGAAAACATGTCATTGATTTTAAAATCTTCAAAGTAGTCTATGTTTTAGATCAATCTATTTTGGCATGCAGATGAATAATTGATTATGTTTTCAAGATCATGGAATGCTGCACCGCCTTGTACCGCTTGATATGGAATGTACCGTACAGTACTGATCTCGTACCGTACTGGTCTCGTACCGGTATGCCATCTCAGAGCGTACCAACGCTATTGTACCATACCGAACCATGTACCGACATTACTGTAGGATTTTATCGGTACGAGATCCGGTACCAAGACGGTGAACCTTGTTCAAGACACTTGTATTTAAATAAAAAGTATTAAAAAGTTGGTGTTAAAGCTGTGTCTTATACATTTGATATGGCACTTGCACATGCAGTTTTACTCCTGTGTATACGCTAATAGATGTGTACATACATTTATACATACACATGTATATAGAGTGGAAATGGACTATTCTCCTCTTGAGAGGAGAGTATCTACTCCTCTTGATTCCAAAGTCAATGCTGGACATCCAGTTAGAAGATTTACACCGTTGATTATAACCTATACTATTAAAATTCCAAAATCATTTGTTTTTGTGGTCTCTAAAGGCTAACCCATGCATCAAGGAGGTGGAAAAAATGGCAGAGGACCAACCTAAAGGGAACTCTATATGCTCGCTAATATGAGGACATTGCAAACAAGCAACTAATGGAAATAAATTCAAGTGCTAAACCTAAAGAAAATAATCTAAACCTAGACAACTAACTGAATTTAGTATGAGATATAAACAACTTAAAGAAAACAAAAATAAGAATGCAGTAGAAAGTAGTAATCCACTAAGCTAATCCTAGGATGATGCAAAAGTAAAAACAGTGGATATGGCAATCTGTTGAGATCGAACCAGATACTTAGTCATGCAAATCAAGTTACAAGCTATACAACATTTAACTAGTTTTTCAAGAGTTAAAGATGATTACCGTGCTTGGTTGCATTCGATTCCCTTAAGATTCCCTGGCTTCAATCTGAATCTTCATGCCAATCTATTACGCCCAACAAGCTGCATACATAGCATTCTCAACAGTCAGTCCTATCATGATTCTTGTCAAGCTTGAGGATGTCAATAAGCTTGATGGAATGATGATGGGGAGTGGGCTTATGGTTTGAATCATAGTTGAACAACTAGTCGTGCTATGGTGTCCATGAAAAATAGGTCTTGCTAACAACTTGCAGGTTAGATTCAAGGAAGAAAGTAAACTAAGATGGACAATAGCAAATCTATTTCTAGGGATTTGAGCATGGGGCTGGAAGTGGGCTCTGCTTTGTCGAGGACTGTCGGGCTAGGCCGGCTTCAAGTGGGGCCATGGCCTAGGCCCAAGGCAATTCGGGTCAGGTTTGGGCCTAATATGGCTTGAAGAAATTTTGGGCCGGGCTAGGGTTGATGCTTGGCACGGCTCAAAGCCCGAGCTCAAATCAAGATTGAAAATTGAACCTTGAATTAGGCCCAAGTCGGACTAAAATCGGGACTTGGAAGTGACCCTACATTCTATTGGGTTTGCCGGGTTGATGAGCTAAGGGGTGAGGTCCAATCCATAGACTGCTTAAGGGTGATGTGTGAGGAGTGAGGGCTTAAGCCCTCAATTGGTATCCCTAATCCCTAATTTTCCTTTGGCCTTCACCTCTACCTTTTGGCTCTTTTTGCCTCTCTCTGCCTTTCACCCCTTTAGCTCTCTTCAGCTTTCTTTGCTTGTATCTTTCAATCCTGTGACTTTATCTACCTCTTCACTTCTTGATCCTTTGGCTCTCTTCCTCTTTGTCTATTTGCCTTTGACACAAGTTGCCCCCTCACATCACCCCTCCCTCATTGTTGGTCGTTCTACCAAGCAGGATAGTTACTCCCAAATCACGAGTAGTTCCTCCGACTGCTGCATTTTTAGACAATTTGTTTAGAAGGGTTTTGTTGTTCTTGGGGTATAGAATTGGATTCTTGATGGATCTTGGTTTGGTTTGTCCATTGGGTGGATCTTTCCATGGGATTTAATGACATGCCCATCTCAACTTGTTGCTCCCCTAAGAGTTCTGGAGGAGATTATTGTGGTTGAGGGATTTCAGTTCAAGAGGGAAAGGAAAAGCGACAATAGAGAGAAAAATGGTAGCCCTCCTTGCGGCCAAGTTCGGGTGGAGATATAGTAGTCAATCGGTCCTTAGCTTGCTTTTTCTCTTGCTAAAATTGGAAGTCTTTGTACTTTTCTTTTGTTACTTTGCTTCATGTTTGATATTGAACCAACGCCCACAATCTAAGTATTGGGTATTGTATCGGTATGTTACTTGTTCAGTATGGTATGGATTGGTATGGTACAATATGCACCCTTACCAAAATAACCATCAAACAATTTTTCTCATTGTCCATCTCGGTATACCTCAATATGGGTTGGCACACCTTGTTACGTACCCTGGTACACCTTAGTATATCTCAATGCAGGGCAGTATGGGATTTGAACCGGCTGAAATATGAGTATTATATCAGTTCTAACCTAGTATGGAAAGGTTCACCACATCGATATTGGATCCTATACCGATATACAGTTCAGTATGGTATGAGACAACTATTGAATGATGGTACGATGCGAGACAATGTACTGGTACGGTATGGTATGCCCATATCGAACGATACAGCAAACCATATGGTATAGTATGATACATCTTATATTGGATGGTTTGGGGTAGTACGACAGTCCATGCATTAAACCAACTCAGGTCAGTCCAATCTTTTGGCTCAATGAACTACTCTGGATTGGCCTGATTGGATTTCGGGCTAGGATTTTCAAAAAGTTCAGGCTTAAGCCAAGCTCAATGCTCTAAAAAATATTGGATGGTTTGGGGTAGTACGACAGTCCATGCATTAAACCAACTCAGGTCAGTCCAATCTTTTGGCTCAATGAACTACTCTGGATTGGCCTGATTGGATTTCGGGCTAGGATTTTCAAAAAGTTCAGGCTTAAGCCAAGCTCAATGCTCTAAAAATTTCAGGCTGGGCTTGGGTAGGGGCATGGCCCAGCTCGGCTTGACCCAATTTTAGCCTTATCTGAGCAGCAGGTGCTGTTCAAGGCTGCAGGGGTTAAGGGTTGCAGGGATCAAGTAGCAGCAATAATGGAGGGCTGTTGTGGTTCGCCACAATAGTAGAATAGGATCTTCTGTAACAGTAAACCTATTCTAATTTATCATTTTTCCCTGATAGGCAGCTGATCAGCTTCGAAAGATGGCTGGCAGATGAACAACAGAAGGGGAATAGTTATTTCCATTGTTACAGCTGCCTATACAGAGAGGGGACCTATAAGGGTTTTGGATAGGGCTGATCCTATATATTTCTGAAATTTCTGGATAAGACAAGTTTTCAGTCTTAGGTAGAAGGACAACATTCTTGAAGAAAATAGACACCGGTTGACTATAATCTAACATAAGGTTTAGGATTTTAGGGGTTTTAAACACTTTACAATTGAATAGCTAAAATCAAGAGTTTGCTGGATTTTTTGGGGAAAAAAGTCTGATCATATGTGACATGAAAGAACTAGGGAACTTAAAAAGATAAAAATATGTTCTTAATCAAAGAAGATTAGAATAAAAGCAAATAGAAAAAGGAAGAGAGATGATAATAGCAAACTCACTCTGGAACCAAGGAATGACTCCTGGGGTTGCAAGCCTTTATGATTGTTCTAGGGCATCACACCATGGGAGAGGAAAGAAGTTGATATTCCTTTGTTCTTCTGCATAAAAACTGATTGCCTGAACGAAGACCGGTTCATAGAGGGATCATAAAATATTTAGATCCTTTTTAATCTCGGCCCTTTATTCAAAAATAGCAACTAAAACTAAAAATAACCAAGGAAATTCAGAAAATTGGCGACTAAGATCAAATTTAATAAAAAACCCTAAGTTGCAATCCTATGATGCATGGAGACACAATATTGAGTCTTTATCTAAATGAACAGTCAAAGTCATGCTAATATACTAAAATACATGATAAAAACTGATTACCCAAATGGACTGTTTATTTTCTAGGGCATCATATCATGGGAGAAGAAAGAAGTTGATATTCCATTCGTCTTCTGCATAAAAACTGATTACCTAAACTAAGATTTTGATGATACATTAGATGGTCTTGCATAGCATGTGTGCTTGGCAGCCAACTTTCTTGTTCTTTCCATAGGAGGCAAAACTGTATTACAAGAATAGTGTTGGGTGTCAGGTTGAATCACTGGCAAAAAAATATGAAGAGAAGTACAAGCAAGTTGGAGACTTAGCTTCAAAACTGGCAGTGGAGGATGCTACATTTCGTGATATTCAGGTAATCATAGCATGATAACTTAGAAAAGTCCTACCAAAGGTATAGTTCTAGCATCTTTGAGCTTCTTCTATAGCACCACCCCAAGTAGTTTCCTAATATCTGTTAGACTGAATTTTACTATTCATAGGAGAGAAAACTTGAACTGTATAATGCATTGGTCAAAATGGAACGAGGTGGTAGTGCTGATGGTCTTCTTCAGGTAAACTTTATTTTCGCTGGACTTAATCTTTCCTTATTTGACAATTTTAACTCAGTTTCCGTACCTATTTGCAGGTTCGTGCTGATCGAATACAATCTGATCTTGAGAAGCTAGAGCAAGCTTTGAATGAACGTTGCAAGCAACATGGATTGCATGTTAAACCAGCGACATCAATTGAGCTTCCCTTTGGTACTTTTGATTTCCTGCTGACACATAGTTTGTTCTCAGTGCAAATTAAATCTTGATTTGATTTGTCTGGTAGTATCATGTGTTCCAAGTTCTCAGAAGCATTAGCAGGTCTTGGTTTTGTTTCTATGAGTTCATTGCTTTTCACCTTCAGGTTAATCATCTTCTGCTCTCAAAGTTGTCACAGAATTAGCACCTTTATTCCTTGAGAAGCAACATCTGATAACATCCAATAAGCCAAATGTTAACACAAGTCTCGCACGCGTATTCTTTAGCAGGATGTTCACTCCATTTGTGATTATATATTATGGTTTTTTGTTGAACTCCGTTCTTGTTCAGCCATAGCAACAATGTTATGAAAACAAGTAAACAAATATGTTGGATTGTTTTATTTCAGGAACATTTGTTCATTTTGAAAACTTTGATGAGAAACTGGGAAATTGTTAGAGATATTAGAGATTTAGAGAGATATCTAAATAAAAGACATCTTAATAAAAAAAATAGCTACATTACAACTATATCTTGTCATACAAAAAGAAAAGAAGAGAATACCTTGAAAAGCAAGTTTTGCAAAGCTCCTATCACATGCTGATTCTGTTATTCAGGGGTTCAGAGTCCAAATTCACACTTATGCCTCGCATGTCACATGATGATGCCATGTGTCAAACTTTGAGGGTTTAGTAGGTCTAGTGTGTATTAGACAGTGCCTGGAAGCATTTCCTGATCTCGATTTATATTTGGAGCCATTTCTTAATTGCTTTATGCTGTTCTCTTCCAACAATTTAAACATCTTTCCTGTCAAAATTGTCAAAAAAATAGCACCTCTCATTCTTGCAAAGGCAATAGTTGATACCAGCCAATTAGACAAATGTTACCAGATGTTTCAAATGGGTAGTCTCTTACAGGCTATTCACTCCATCAGTTACATCTCGGCTCCTTGTTATGTTCCTTGATTGCCAAAAAACAGCATGCTGAAAGAAAAAAGAATGGATTGGACTTGTCTGCTGTTGGTATAAGTTTTTATTTCCAAAAGTCCATGAGCAATGGTAAGTTGTTGGAGATATAGTAAATTAGGAGAGATTTCTTGGAAAAAAATCTTGATAATGTATGATTTGGATGATGAGCTTTTACATGATTAAGTCTATGAAAAATAATGATTGATGAAAAGCAAAACTGAAATTAGTGTCAATATAGCATGTTATCCTCATTTCTTGGCAGCAAATTTTGATCTTAATTTGCAGAATGATCTGTTATATCTAGTCATAATATTTTTGGCATTCTTGTGCTCTACTCTAATTTCTCTCTTTTTTCTTTTCCATTTTAATATTTTTTTATTCACTTGTCCACTATTTTTGATGAATAGCTCCTTTTGATCTTCTAAAGGTTGGCAACCTGGCACACAAGAGGGGGCAGCTGATTGGGATGAAGACTGGGACAAATTTGAAGATGAAGGTATATTTCTTTGCCTCTTGAGCATATAACTTTAGGTGAATTTTTCTTTTTCTTTTTTCTTTTTTCAAAGATACTTCAATTTGTAACTTGGCTCAAAGTTGCCTATGATACATTTACGGAGGCCTGAAAAAATCACTAGGAAGTTTAATATTTCCATCAACCAGCAGAGCTTGTTTTCCCAGCTGGGAAGAAAAGTTGATTATATGGGTAACTGTTTTGACCCTTTTTTGAATGATTAGCCATTGGCTCGTGCAATGCACGTAAGTGACTCAAGGAAGGGATATTAGCAGTTTGCCAGAGGTGATTGCCAAGGGGTTTTGGCAGGCACATTCCCTACGTACTACCACTTTCATGAATCTCAAACAGGCAAGGATTAAGATACCGTACTGTGCTAGTCCATATTGGATGGATATGACCATGGTTGAGAGAAATGCACCCTTGTATTGTGCTTAGTGGTGTATGCTGTTTCAGCAAGCACATCGCTGGTATGGCTTGACATAGCATGTTATGTACCATGTCAGCCTTGACCTGCACAGACATGTCATGTGCCACATGGTACTTCAATTCTTGCCTTAGGCAAGCTACCAGATGCTCAGAGGCATCCTTGACTCCTAGTTTACATATTGCTATTTTGACTACTGCTTGATACTTGAGTGCAGCTCAAAATTGTTTATATGAATGCAACACTCCCTTTATAGTCGCACTTGTGAATTTAGATTTTAAATAGACTTTAGATAGTGTAGGAAGGTTTGATCATAGTAACATTTTTTTTTCAGATTATTGATATATTCTTGCATTGCTAGAAATTTTTCTTTCGTCAGATGATTCTTTGAATTATTCTTGATAAATTGATGAATTATTCATGATTTATTCAGGGAGCATTTATTAATTAGAAATCAACAATGCTGTCTGTTTTTGGTGTTATTCTTGCTTAGTTATTTTTGGTATCCATTTATCATCCATATCTATATTCGTATCTGCTGAAAAAATAGGATGCGGATATGGATATCCCAGCATCTTATCCTTTTGCAGCCTTGTTCTTGCTAATTTATTGTTCTTACCCTCCCATACCTTGCTTTCACATGAACAAATATATTAGTGTATAAATATATCAATAGGATTAACTTATTTATTTCATTTATTTTTTGTTTTTAATTATCTGAATCCTCTCCAAACCTGTGGTGATTCTTCTGCTTTTCTGATTTCTAAATCTTTACCTCCTTCTCAGTCATTCTTGAATGCCAAACTTGTGGGTATGGCCTATGGGTTGTAGCGCCTACACTCTAATTTAGTGAACACATTTTTTCGATGTTCTCCAAATAATGCTTTAAAGGGAGAAGCAAGTAGGTAAACACAAGTTTGTATCTATCTGTCCACATTTAATCAGTCAATGGGGTTACAACTTACAACCATCCATCTGGTATCCATTTTTTCCCCTTTTTCTCATTCCTGATTCTATTTATTTGGTTCTAGATGTGAAATGAGAAATTACTATATTTGTGCTAAGTTGTTATGCAATTTTAAGAGAAATTACTGTATTTGTGTTAAGTTGTTATGCAATTTTAAGCTCAGGTACTCACGCTGCCTGGTCATTGTACTTGGACTGTCGAGGCACTCATGCTGCCTGGACAGTTTGACAACCCTGGATATTAGATAGGTGAATGGTTTTGATCTCATCACATGTGATATTTATGATTGATACATATAAAAAGAGTATTTAATGGATGGGTCAATATTTTCAATCATGAAATATCAAGATGTAGGTTTGCTTATCATCAACTTTTCCCTTTTTTAAAAGTTCATCAGAATTATTTGGGACATGCAGTGCATGTCATTGATTGAAGAGAAAGGAGTGTCCGATGGATGGTTGTAGCCCATCATGTTTGTTGCATCAGATTTGTTAAATGCAAGGAATATTTGATGGATGTCCATGTTCCCATTAATCCCTGCAATATTTTAGTTTATTTTCTTTCATATTAAAAATTTTTCATATGAATTCCTTTGACTGGGGAAGGTGCATCCAATGGATAACTGCAATTCCATCAGCCAAATGAAATGTTTGAATTGGTCTTTCATCATCATTCTTTCTTTCTAGGAAACATGATTTAATAGATACACTTTATTTTGTCTGTCTCCCTTCTGAGAAAGAATCAATGGGGAGGTATTTACTTAAAGTAGTTCATTTACGGGGGACTGGAGTCATGCATTAGCATTTGCAAGCCTCGTGCTATAGAGATGAATGCATATGAATAACACCATGTTGAAATAGTAAGGCTGAATTTTGTGTGCAAGCTATGCCAAGCTACAAGTTCATTTGGTGATGTTAAACTCAAGTTTGGTGACACAGTGAAATGCTAGTCTTCACAGTTAACTTCACTAGATAAATAAGCTAGCTATCTTTGCATCAAATGTACACATTCATTTATTTCAATGCTTAATCTATTTATTTGGTTCTCATTAAGAGTCATGTGAGTTATGGTTCTGTATCCCCTCATGCATCATGGCTGAATATATATGTAAATTGAAACAAGGTCCACACCATCCAAATTGTGTTGAATATACCCATGGTTTTCATTGTTGGGATTGATTGAGGATCAGATGGCTCATCAAAGATGACCTGGATGCATCAGAATGCCAAGTGAAGAGAAACTTCATTTCTAGTTGTCCTAGTCAGTTTAAACATGTTTTATTAGTTTTTTTCTTTTCTGTTTCAGCTGGTCATGAATACTATAATTGACAAAGGTTTGCCATACCGTGCCGAACCGGCCGGTATACCCTGTCTCGTACCGGACCGGTGGGGAACCGGCACGATTCAGCCGGTAAAATCGGTACACCGATGGTACCGAAGAAAAAAGAATAGAAAGTGAGAAAGAGAGAGAGGGAGGAGGGGAGGGATTGAGGTGGGAGCCGTCGGAGGCCGGCGGTGGCCGGCTGCGGCCGTCGGAGGGCTTCCAAGCCCCGTATTGTTCGATAGGACTTTCAAGAGAGCAAAAAAGAGAGAGAGAGCGCTCGCTTGCCCTCAGGCCGTCAGCGTCGGCTCGCAACGAAGGTACCTTTCTTTTTCGAAACAGACGACGTCTGTTTCGATTTTTTCTTTTTTTTTTTGTTTTAAACTTATGAAGTCGGCAACCGGGTTGCCGACTTAAGAATTTTTTTTAAAAAAAACAAAAATCGTGAAGCCGGCAAATCGTTTGCCGACTTTACTTAAAACCATGTTTTTTAAAAAAATTTGCGAAACATGGGCGATGCCCTTGTTTCACGCCTGCGGCGTCGCGTGCGTAGACTGCGCCCTCCGACGGCCACGGCAGCAAGTCGGAGGCCGTCCGGCGGCCCCGCCGGCTCCTTCGCCTCCCTCTTTTTTTTTCTTCCTCTCTCTCTCTCTATTTCTCTCTTTTTTTCTTCCGGTTTGGGTCGTCGGTTCGATACAGTATGAAACCATACCGAACCAAAACGGCCGGCGGTACCGGTTCAGCATACCTTGATAATTGTACTTTGGAATTTTTCGAAGTTCAAGTCTAAGTTAGGAGTCTAACTGTGGTCCCCCTTAAATTAGTATAAACAATAGTCAAAAGCATGTATCACCAAGAACATTCTGCTATAAATCAGGTGACAGAACAAAGCCATTTGTTAGCTTATAAAATGAATTTGCCAATGCTTAAAGGATCACACAAATTTGATATTGGATATAAGAGATATGATGGTTTTACCGAAGGACTGTTAGAACTGCCAATGATAATGGTTTTCTCATTTTGTTTGTATGGATGACAATTTCGCTGATTTGTGACTCGGCTCTAAGTTTTCTTATTTTATCAACGGGATTCCTAGATTAATTGGAGCCCCTGGAAACTATATTTATCACACTTAAATCTACCATTTAACAAGCTAATGATTCTTTTTTTGTTAATGAAATTTCCTCATTTGTTTTGAACTTCTTATTTCTCACTTTTTCTGGTGGAGTGCTAACTCTTAGCCAACCCTGTGGTGCCTTTTTTGTAGAATCTTGAATTCTTGATGTTACCTTGGTGTTGATTCCAAGGAGGTAGGTGCGTGACACCTTTGCAAGCCATTCTGTTAGTGCAGTGAGTGAGGGATGGTAGCACGCTTATTCATTAATCATCATTTCTTTCCTGTGTCCCCTAGCTTGGTATCTGTTTTATTGCACCAAGGATAGAACTTTTGGATCATACTCTGTAGTTTGACCTTGGGTTGTACCTTGTCTCATTTCCAAGCAAACCCTGCTTGTGCAAACCTCAGCATTGTCCACTTCTGCATGTCTTTATTCTGATCTCACATGACATCTCACATCCAGTTGGAGCAATGTCAGTGTGCTGTGTATCGAGTTGCATGAACTTTTGAATGTCATTTGTGTACCTTCTCACCTATTTGATTTCTCTGGGATGAGCATTATTTCTAGCCTGTTTTTTAAAAAATAAATAAATACAAGCAATCAATCGGTGCTTTTATTGTCGGTCATGTCAAATGGGTTGCTGATTAACATGCTTTTGCTTGCACGAATGAAGTCTCAACATGCAGACTTTTAGGTAGAGGCAAGATTCTTTATACACAGCAGGGTCTGACCCTTTTTTTTTGGCATGCTTGAGACAAGACTATGATTTGTGCTCTTTAAATTTGAACTGACGCACTCAGAATTAGCTTGGAATAAGCTTCTCTTTCTTTTGCCTCTTGTTAACTAGTTGGGCTTTCCTTAAGCTGTATAATAGAAAAGCTTGTTTTGCACCTCTAGCCGATGTCTATTTCCATATTGTGATCTCTGTACCATGATAGTATGAAGTCTATTTCTTTTCACATTTTTGTATGCATATGATGCAAATCTAACTTATTAGTAACTTCAAATAGATGCAATGTACCCGAAAATGGAAACTAGTACTTCTCTGATAATCTTATGCAGGTCTTTTCGAATATTCCCCCCTTTCAGTGTGGAAAAACTTTTGGCTATCACCATAACCAACCTGGCATTTTCTCCATTGATTTAAGCCTCTTTGAAGTCCTTTACCATGACCACTAGCCATGTTTGGTTTTCTTTGTAATGTGAGTTCAGGTCTCTTGTTTTCAACTTCTGACTTGATATATCATTTTCTTTGTAGAAGCTTGCATCTCTGCAAGTGTCTGATTTATTAGCTGCTCCTGTCTCAACCTTAATGCAGGACATTCATTTCTTTGAAATCTTTGTGTTTAATGTTTTTTGAAATTGTTGATAATTTATATTCAAGCTTGCTGGTGCTCGTCGTTTATATTCCTGAGATATGTGGGTACTATGAATTGGAATCTTTTAAGGGCAATTTGGCAGAAATATATCATGACACCTACAATGATTCTTTATTGCCTCATTTACACTTTCAGGATTCATGGTTGTAAAGGATCTTGGTGTAGAAGTGGAAAATTTGGTTTCTGCTACAAATCCCAAGTCTCCCACAGTCTGGAGTGATAAAGCTTCTACAGATGAGTTTTCCCCTGTTGGATCTTCTTCTAATCCTAATAGCAAGAATGAGAAGCTTTTTAGTACTAGCGAACAGATTACCGAGAGTGGATCTGCCTATGAACATAGTGAAGAAGGATCAGCAAGAAGTCCCGGCAGTCCTGGTAGAAGTACTGTAGAAAGTCCGTTTCGCTCCGCACAGTTTGATGTGCATGATATTTCTCCACGCACTAAAGAAAGTTACAGGTACAACCCCCACACCCCCCAAAAAAAAAACCCACTCTGTCTCTAGCAAATGCTTCCAGTTCTAGCAGGTTTTCTGCCAAACAGGCCCTTAAAAGGAAAGCATCCCATGCATGATGTGTATGATCATCTTGTAGTGAGATATCTATTGTTCTGTTGCTTCATTGTATGATTTGAAAGAAAATTTCTACTTTTTTCATAGATCTGCAATATTTATCATTTTTATGTGGCATATTCCTAATATATTCGCTTATGAATTTGATTTATTCGTTAAACCTTTTGTGTTGGCAATGATGTATTTACGATGTTGAGCATGACAGGAAATTATTGAAAACTATCCCTAAATATGTGTTATGAACCTTGCTGTAATATTCTAAATCTTGGATCCTGTCTCACGCTACAGTTCTTCTGCTACACTGTTTGATCGCTATGTGTATTCAATCAAGAGCAGAAATTTGTTATCCTTCTTTTTGAAATGCATATTATGCTTTTTCTTTGTTTATCGGGAGAATCAAGAGAAAGGAATTTATATTTTCTTTATCAAAAGATGGAGAACAAAATTCCTTGTGGTAGAACTTTCCTTTGCATATTATTTCAGGATTTCTGATGCTTTATTACTTCTTAATCCTCTTTTTCATTTTAGTTTGTGATTCTCCAGGCATTATCTTGATGATCATAGTTCTGTAAATTCATAATATTTCTTTTCCTAAAGAATGGTGGGGGGTGCAGCAAAACACTTAAGGTTGGTTGCTGAGAATGCGAGAGAAGAAATATAGGGAAAAGTCTTCTTTTCACTTGTGGCCAAATGAAAGAAAATTGTGAGATGAAAATAACTAGAAAGTAAAGGGCCCAGATTATCTAGCTAGCCTAAAGTTTTCTCTAGAAGATGGCAAATCAGGAAAACTCCCTCATATACCAATCTCTTCCAATATGGTTCTCTCTCTGCAATTTTTTTTTTTAAATTCCACAAAATGTGAAAAAATTCTCAATTATCTTTACTTCTACATTCCTTTCTGTTCCTCAGTTGATCAACTTTTCCTTCCTTTCATTTTCTTAGCAAGCAAATAGAGCTTTCTGTACATGAAATTATATATCGAAGAAATTTGTTGCTGACCTTTAGCTAGTTATTCTCTGGAATTATGTGTAGTATTTAATTCTATTTATGTTCATCATGATAATCTTACTTACCAGTGATACTTGGCATGCAGTGATCATGGTGGTGCTGAATCCTCTATATTTGGTGGTAAGTTTGCTGATGAATCCTCCTGGAATTTTGATGATGCTGATTCAGTGTGGGGTTCTAATGCAATACATATGAAGGTAAGAGTGTTCTTTTTCTCTCTTGGACAAGCAGATCTGTTTATATTTCCTCTTGCATGATGCAAAGCTTGGATATGATCATTGGACAAACCTTTATTTTTTTGTCATCTCATGTAGGAGACTGATCATGAGAGGACCACAGCGAACTCTTTCTTTGGCTCTGACGATTTTGGTCTAAATCCTATTAAAGTAGACTCCCCAAGCGCTGGGAGTGTATTTGGAACAGAGAAGAAGAGTTTATTTTTTGAGGATTCCGTTCCAAATTCTCCATTTTTCAACTCTGGTTCATCATCGAGGTTTAATGAAGGGAGAGACGATTACTCCTTCAACAGTTTTAGCAAATTTGATTCCTTTAAGACACATGACAGTGAATTTTATCCTCCGAGTGGGAGCATTACAAAGTTTGACTCCATTAGCAGCAGCAGAGATTTTGGTCACAGTAGGAAATTTGAATCATTTGATGATGCAGACCCCTTTGGCTCAACCGGACCTTTCAAATCTTCATGAATCCATCATCATATGTAATGTTTGGATAATTCAGGTGCTTTCTAGAAGATATTGCACAAAGGAGAAGTTTCTACTTCATGCCATGATGCAAAAATACTACTTTCCAGAGCAAGACGTTCAATCTCATGTGGCTATAAAATCCCTTATAATATATTGGCTATATGCTGTGAACTACATTTTCTTGTATCAGCATTTTTGCCCTTTTGGATAGTATAAAATTGTTTTATCTTGGGTTTGAGGATCTAGCTTGTCTGTTCCTGCAAGTTACCTAGCGAACATTCTTGACATCATGTCATGTATAAGCTATTATGTGTGACTTGAGCATTTGCTGAGTGGTTGTCTCTTTTGCCTTCATTTTTTTTTTTTTTTTTTTTTGTGAAAATAATTTTATGGCATGCAAGGGACAGATTGAAGCATTAGAAATTGTGTTTAGCGTCCTGTCTTGTGAGGACATGAAAGGACAATTTTGAACAGTGCTGAAACTAACATCCCTTGTATCTGCTTTTGTGATTTTGTATATATCCATCAAGTATTATCTTGGTTTGTCTTACATGTATTGTTTTGTTATTCTTTCTCTAGTTACTGGGAATGGAAAATTTTCCTACTCAAAATAAATGGTCTAATTAGATTTTTGGTTATTCACCGGTATCCTGGACTTTTCCTTGGAAGGTAATCAGAGATTAATAACCTGTTGAATCTGGAGAATATTTGCAAACTCCAGCATGGAAGCAGGCGTGATGTTATAGCAGCTGTAATGTAATCGGTAGCTCACCATTTCAGCATGTTGTACAGTTTTAGGCTCTTGATTTGATTGATGTCCTATTTAGGCCTGCAGATGATGATCATAATATGCAACGATCAAGGCTGACGTGGTCTCGAGGATTTAGCCTTCATGGGAGACAGTAACCATGTTTTTGCAATGAGATGTCGATTGCCTGCAACGGCTTCAGCTCATACTGTTCCGGCTGGCTTTGTCTACATGGTGAGATCAGGGCTGCAACTCGGATGGGGTGGATTGGGTCGATGGCTAACCAGCCTTGACCTGTAAAATTCTCGACCCTAACCCGACCAGATCTCAAGTTCAAGTTTATCCACCCAAGCTCAGCAAGCTATGTCCGGTTGGGTCACGTTTTTGAGATTTAGATTGAATGACTTTGACGGAGTTGTGGGGGGGGGGGGGGGGGGGGGCGACCGGGTGGGGTTTGTGCATTTGGTGTCTCTCTTCTTGGCAGAGAAAACCTGGTAAGCAAGCTGCTGAGTTTTGCATGGTTGTAGGAATGGCTTGAGAAGGGAACCTCTATTGTGGCATTTGTATATGAGTATTGTTGCCATTGAAATCTGAGACTCAGTCGAAAAGGTTGGAGCAATGGTGTGTTTTTCTAAAAAAAAAACTTGCAAGATAAGTCCTGACCGTAGACGGCTTCGACAGAGGCCCTCCGACTCAAGTCAAAAATCAGAGAAAATAGATGAAAAGAAATACAGAGAGATTGTTTGCACGTACTTTTGGGATCTTCTATAGGTTTTTTTGTAAGTGAAGGCTGAAATACTGTTTTAGATAGGTTACGTGGCCGATTTGAGCATGATACGATGGAATTTTCGATCGAAATTTTCATGATCAGGTGATTACACCTATCTTAACTGTTCTGTAACCAACTAAATGTCGCAGGCGCTTTTAAATTTTAAAATGAGGGTGCAGATTGGATTGGACTAACTTCTTCATCGAGACTTCAGTATGATCCGATGGAGATGAATGTCGAAAGAAATAGGCAGCTGGAGCCAACTGTGCTTAGTGAGATAAGACCGGCAAGGGCTAAAGTATACCTACGGCTAAAGTCGGAGATCGGCTAATTTAGATGTCTTGTCATCCACAGATGTTGGGCAGATGTCGGATGTCAGCTACCATGGAGATTGAGACAGACTTGAGGCCAAAATCAGAATAAGATCGAAGCCAGGATCGGCTAATCCCAGATGTTCTACTTAAGAGGATCGCTAGGAGTCAATAATCGTCGGGGCCGAAACTG
Organism: Elaeis guineensis; assembly: GCF_000442705.2. Taxonomy (NCBI): domain Eukaryota; kingdom Viridiplantae; phylum Streptophyta; class Magnoliopsida; order Arecales; family Arecaceae; genus Elaeis; species Elaeis guineensis. The sequence goes on from NC_026003.2 coordinate 18,277,479, forward strand.
GGATCGGGAGATCCTGGGTTATACAATGAATGACCTCAAATGATTTTTTTACGATATAGGAGAAACACATGTTCCTTTGGGATCGAACACTGCCATTCCTGACTACGTTGTGACATCGGCCTTGCATATCACATCATCTGCTTTTTCATTAATCCATGTCTTCAGCCTAGATGACGAATTTCCCCCAGCACATGTCCCCCGACTCTGGAGTTCGATGCGGATGAAAGGAGAGTTCTGATTCGTCGAAGACATGCTATTCTTCCCATCGAAATGGCGCTTGTGGTTCTTAGGCGGAGCAAACAGCATATATCAATAAGTAATCATGACCATGAGGCAGTTGGCAGAATTTGAAAAGTGGTATGAGTGGTATGCCTCATTTCCCATATTAATGCACCAATTGGCGTCTCCTACACGCCAACAAAATCATGCTAGGTGTCAATTATCAGACGGTTCAGTAGGATTCGGTATTCGAATAGTTTTGATCTTCTATGCCTATAAAAGGAGGTTGTGTTTCCTTCTTCTTTCACGTTTTCAGATCCTTCCAGGCTTTTCTTCTTCTCTGATTCTCTTCCTTGATTCTAGAGCTTTTTCAGTCACCAGTAGCTCCTCTTTGAATCACCGTTCTCACTTCTTGCAGGATCACCATTCTCATCTCCTGTGTCGCTGCAAGTTGGTCTTCTTTCTTCTCTTTTTTTTTTTTACTTTCTCAGCCTGACTGCCCCTTCTTTCTTTTTTCGTGTCCACTTTCTACTTGTCAATGACGAGTTTCGAGAGTCTTAGTGAAAACTAGTCTAGTGGATCATCTTTCCCTTTAGGGGAGGCCCTTGCTGATATAGGTGAAGGGTGCACTATTGTGCCCTCCTTCGTTCCTGATACAATCAAACCCCGATTGGACCTAGAAAACTTAAATCTCATCCATGCCCAATATGGGATCCCAGCCTGATTTGAATTAGAGTCTCCAGAGCCTAGTGGTAGGATCGGTAGTCCTCTTTCTGATAGGATCGGTTGGTATAAAGAGGTCTTCAAGGCTAGACTTAGGCTACCCATCCATCCATTCATCATTGAGCTCTTTCGCTCTGTCATTTATTAATTCCTTCTGTTTCATCATCAGCTCTCTAGTTCTTTGCTTCAAGGCTAAAGTTTCTCCTTCTCTTCCTCTTTTTCGATTTTTATATACTATAAACAGGCGTATCAGAGACTGGTGGGATGTTTTTCCTCCGAGGGGGGTCTCTGCTTTGATAAAAAGAGCTCCTTCTTCGATGCATGGTTGGAAGGATCAATTTTTTTTATTTTTGATCTTTCTAGCGAAGAGTGAAGATTTTCACACTGGGGTTGGACGAGCGATTCTGCCTTTTAGATTTCGAAGGTTGGAGGTGAGGACTCAGAACACTCCATAATTTTAAGGGGGTATCAAATGCTTTCACTAAAAGAGTTATTGTTGGAGCAAGCTCTCTTCAATGCTGGCATCAGTCTAACCAACTCCAGAGGTGAGGATTTTTTCAATCTTTCCATTGCTTATTTTTCTTATTTTTACGGATGTTGATCTTTCCTTTGTTACAGAAATAAAGCTTGAAGAGGTGAGGTTGATGAGAGGTTCGTTGAAAAGAAAGATATCCTCTTCACCCATCGATGCTTAGAAGAAGCCCAAGATCTTGTGTGAGAGTCATAAGAAGGTGGTCCCCCCGACTCCAGCTTAAGCGGGGGCTATATTAGTTTCTCCCCTCCAAACTCAACCTCCGAAGCCAATCGCACTCTCGTCCCCCGAGGTCGATTTAACTCAAATGGGATCAGACTCAATCAAGGGGTCGACAGACCAAAGGCAGGATCCAGATTCACCATCCACCTGAGATGTTTTTGATGATTGAAAGACTGCTAACAGCGTCTTTCGAAACATGCTTTTTGATGTTATCCTGAAAAAGGTACAGGGGGAAAGCTCCATGAAGCAAGAGAAGCGGATGGTATCTTCTATAATTCGGATAAAATTTTTCTTACTCTTCTTTTTTTAACTTCTTGCTCTTTGGGTACAGACGGGTCATTATACTGTTGCTCTCATCAACAAGCTGAGTGATGATGAGAAGGAGTTGGTCGAGGCCCAAAAAAATTACGAGATGGCAGACACTACTGCTGCTGAAGCTAGATCTAAGGGGGAAGCCGCTAAAGCTGAGGTCACTCATTTGAAGACGGTGCTGAAGAAAGTCAAAGCCAACTTAGCTTCGGAGAAGGAAAAAAAGTTGAAGGTGCAGACCAAAGTCGTTGATAGGATCGCGATGTTGTCGTTAGGACACCATACTTATGAAATTAATTTTGATTTCAATAAAAATTAAAAATATGTAGAAAGTAGTGAGTCGGATCAAATCCACAGAGAATGCAGTACTTTGATTTAAAATCTTTGATTTTATAAAAAAATAAAATTAAAAAAAAATAATTTAAATCAAAAAATAAAATTTAAAAATATGAAAAATAAATTCGGTACTAAAATCTACTATTTAGATCCTAACTTCAACTTATAATAAAAATAAATAATAAAAATTTAAACTACATAAAATAAATTGGTACTAAGATCTACTAACTAGATCTTAGCATCTACTTGCAATAAAAAAAAGATAAAAATTTAAAATACAAGAAAATAAATTTTTTATTAATTGAAATTGAAATTTAAGTATAAAAAATTTAAAAAAATAATAAAATAAAATAAAACTATAATAAAGATCTGAAGTTGATCAGCGCAGTCTCGTTGGAAAGATGGTTGATGACCTTTTCTTTTTTCTTCGTACTCCGTAGAGCGAACTGGCTTCTCTTCTTCTTTTTCTTGGGTTCCTAAATCTCTCTAATTTTTTTTTCTAATTTTTTTTTATTTTTTCACTAATTTTCTCTATTCCTCTCTCTTATTCCCGGATTTTTTATTTATAAGTAAATTTTTCACCTTTTTCTGATAGCAATAGGAGTCCTAAAACTCTTAGAAATCGTATTATACCCGTATCATTTTATTCTAACTGTTGGATCTTCATTGGACCACCTAGATCAGCCCAGAAATCACCATTACACTCCTTCTCTCAATCGAAAATGATATCAGCCATTGGATCGTGCTTCAGATAAAATTTGGGTCATTGATCAGCGCTCCACTCTTTCTATTCACAGTCGAGATGAACACCAGCTGTCGGATCAAGCTTCAGATTGATTTTCAGCCATCGGATAGCACTCAGATTTTCTTCTTCTCTTAGTTTTCAACCAACAATGAACAGCAGCTGTCCAATCTCATTCGAGATTAATTTAGACCATCAGATCGCGCACCAAGAGTGGGCCACCACCGGATATGGGATAATGCATTCTGGACCATTCGATCACGTATCTGGATTAATCTCCGCCATCCGATCGTATGAAAATACTTCCATCCACTGTAGACCGCATCGTGCGCTGCGTACTATTTTCGTGGACCGCACCTTTGAATTTGTGGATCGAGCGACCGGTCCACCGTGCACCGAAGGTTATTTTAATTTTTTTTAGGATATTTTGGGTTGATTTGCTTCAATTTGCTTCGATTTTGTGCCTGAAAAATAAAAAAAAAATATGTGTTAAATTGCTCATTAATTTTTTATTATTTTGGTGCTTAAATTGCTCAATTAACTTGACATCTATTTTTCATAAATATGCTCTAATTTTATATTTTTTTAAAATTATTTATTTTTATAAAAAATATAATTTTTTATGAAATTAGATTTTTTAGAAGATGTTAGTACCATAAATTATCAAAAATAAAAATATGTGACTTATCACACTCTCTAATTTGAACTTTGCTCGTCCTCAAGTAAAGAAAAAATTTAGAATTAAGTACCGTTTAATTTAAAGTTTCAAATTTCATCAAATAATTTTCAAAAGAGGCCACTGATGTTCAGTAAAGCATGGATGAGCTATGTCATTGGGATATTAATACTAATCAATGTGAGAGTTAAGCTAAGAACACTAAATTTTTTTTAATTTTTTTCTAAATTATTCCTACCTTTATCTCCAAATCATTAACCTTCATATGCATAAGTATATTATTACTTTCATCCTTTATTTATTAATTTTTTTTTAATATTATACTGCTATTGAGTGTCTTAATCTCTTAAGCTTTCTGTTTGATTCATGTAGTAAGTTTTCAGCCAATGACTCCCGAACCAGATGGCTTTAGGGCACTAGGTATAGAATACCCCTCGAACTTACTTGCTCGAATCAAACAGGCTACGAGTTAAAATTAATTTTACAATAAAGCTTCTTTACCCTTCGTACCTTTAAATGCGAAACTCAATGCTTTCTTAGGCAAAGAAGCTCATTACTCAGTATGAAGTACTTGAAAACTCTCTTTATATATATATATATATGAAGAAACATATAGTTACCCTACACAAGTATATATAAAGTAAACTCTTCTTTGATGCTGGTAGAAAAATTTAAAAATATTCAAGAAAAATTATTTAAGTTCTAAACTTAATTCTTTATTGAGTTTTCTTAATACTTGATCCCTCAATATCTTACAAATTCTCTGGTCTGTGCATCAATTTTTTTTAAAAAATGCTTGGTTTAACTCGATTCTTAAGTATAATCAGGTGCTTAAATGCTAAATACTAACTTACTTGAGAATTTTAAAAAAAATTAAAAATTTTTATTATTCTCTCCTCCCAACTTAATCAACATTGTCCTCAATGGAGTAGGAAAAATGAAGGTGCATACAAAGAGAAAGAAAAAGGAGAGATGTCACTTGATCCGAAAATTTTTTCAAAATTAGTTATCTCTCCAACTTAGCTAATATTGTCTTTCCAAAAAAATAGAAACTGGATTGCTTTTCAAAAAGTGCTAAGTTTACCATCTTCAGCCAGACCATGTCGATTTTCTCACTTACCCCATGTCAAATATTAGATTAACAATTTTCAATGATTTTGGATTGTCAATCTCAGAAAGATGACCTATAATAAATTTTACTATTTTATTGCCAATCTTCAAAAAGTATTTTACATCTATGTTCTTAATTTTAGGAAGAAAATTTACAAACCCATTTATGGACCCTTGTTTGTTGAGAATTTCTCTTATTTGTTCTCTAAAATGCTCATGAATTAAGTTTTTGGATTAAGATTGAGTTTGAAGCAATGGGTGCTGAAAGGATGTCACTTGATTCTAAACATGCATACTCAGATGTGATCAAGGACGATTTCAGTTCTAGAGGAGATGATGATTCTAGAGCAGAAGAACCAGCTTCTAGGGCTGAAAACGAAACTCTTGGTTTATATGTCTCAGATAACTCATTTGCTCTCTTCTTTTCTTTATCTTTCTCACTCAAATTAGAACCGACATTAGTACCAGTTTCGGGCTCAGATTCTTCTATTGGGTTAGTCTCAGTACTAACCTTTTCTTCCAAGTTTTTTTTTTTGACGAGCATCAGTACTAACCTCTCTCACCTGATTTTGATATGAATCCTTAAGAATCCTATCACTTCTAAGCTCAGAGATTACTTTATCATTTTCAAATTAAGGATTCTTAGGTGGGACATTGAATTGATGAATAAGTCCAGATGGTTGGTAGGTGGGTGGGTTATTTTTAAAATTCGATATTGGTTGGCTCGATAATTGACCTGTTTCTCTCCTCATGAAAGACTTAACTAACTGATATATTTGTGCTTCTAGCCTGGCGAGAAATTACTGTTGGATCATAATCATTTATTGAAGTTGGCTAAACCTATCATTTTCTAAAGGGGTCTGTTGAAGAGGTGGGTATGAAAGCTGATTATAATAGGATGGCTAGATAGGCTGACCAGGCTGACCTCTATTATAAGCATAGTTTGGTATTATGGTCTATTTTGAAAGTTTTGCATAGAAGAAATTTGAGTCTAGACCTGAGTCTGTTGGGGTCTCCAAAAAAAATTGAGATGGTTCCTCCAATCTTGTTATATGTGTTTAAGAATAGTTTATTGACAGGATTGGAGTAACCTTGAACAGCTTGAACTTATTCTTGGATGAAAGGTAAAAACTATGCAGCTGTGGGACATTCACTCACATGATGGGCTGAACTAGCACAGATAGAATAAATCTCCTGATAATTGAATGATGGTGTGTATTGCGCAGGAGATTGTTGACCTAGGGCTAGAAATTTATCTATTAAAAGGTCGACTTTATCTAATTTTTGGACTATCAAGTCCAAATGATCTTAGAACTAGAATTGAATGTTTGATCCTATAGAATGATGGAAACATCGATGGATTATAGGTGGAAAGAATAAAATATTTCTTCATCTGTCTAGATGGTTCTTAAGATTTTCAGTCATTTGATTATCAGGTTTAACATGAATCAGTCATTTAATTTCAGAATTGGGTTCAATTAGATCAGGATAAAGAGATCTCCCATTGTGCATGTACCAGTGCAGACCCTAATGTGTGTGGTTCAGATTTTTTTTCTCTTTTTTTTTAAAAAGAAGGAGAAAGAAAAGAAAAGAGAAAGAAAAAGAGAAGTTCTAAAGGTGAAAACTTTAAGAAAGTCCTAGACCTAAAGACGATAGATGAGAAGAATTAGTTATGGTTAAGTATGAATTATAATCAAATTAGCAAGCAATTAAATCCAAACACCTAAGAGTTTCTTAGACCTAACAGTTTGATGTAGAGTGGCTGGGCTAGATGTAAGTTAGGTCTGTTCTCACTTCCTTCAACTAGTCAGGTAAGAGGTGAGGTCGTGAGGGTCCCTTCCGTTGCTTGTCTTAGATACCAATTAGATTGACCAGGTAAGCTAACGGAACCAATTAAATAACACGAGTCCACTTAGGCTTAGTCTTTGTAACCTCTTGCCTTAGACACTAGTTTCAGGGGTAATCCTAAACTTACTTTGCACTTGACTTCACCACAATACTCAAACTAAACTCAATTGATCCTAGAAGCTAATATCTACTTAATTTTAATTAGACTTGGGTTAATGCAGGACGCTGGTTGATGGTTTTTGGGCTATGAAAGGATGATGAAATCTCCATCTTATCTCGTTAATGGGTGTTGCCCTTAAGTTGATTTGAGATGACTATGCATAACTAATTTCAAACAAGAAGTTTTATGCAACTAAATTATATACATGAAATTAATCAAACTTGAAAGCTTACCTTGTCTTCAGCAATCACCAAAAGTAAATCTAAGATAATGAATGCTTTTCAATAATTAAATTTTTACTTTTATCATGCAATTTTTATTAGATTTATGTGGGTGAATTTTAGATTAATTTAAAAAAATAATAATTAATACTAAAAAAATAGTTAAAATTAGGGTTAAGATTGATCTCACCAAATTGAAGTGTTTCACCCTTCTTTTCTTCTTCTTTTTTTTCTGTAAAAAAATAAAAAAAATCAAAAAAATTAGTAAGTTATATTTATAAGAAAATCAAATAAATCAAATATTAAAATTGATGCTTTTCTAACAATGGTGCCAAAAATTGATAGAGTCGCGATGTTATCGTTAGGACACTATGCTTATCAAATTAATTTTAACTTCAATAAAAATTAAAAATACATAGAAAGTAATGAGTCGGATCGAATCCACAGAAAAAGCAGTACTTTGATTTAAAATTTTTAATTTTATAAAAAAAATAAAATTTTGAAAAAAATAATTTAAGTCAAAAAATAAAAATTAAAATATAAAAATAAATCTGATACTAAGATCTACTATTTAGATCCTAGCTTCTACTTATAATAAAAATAAATAATAAAAATTTAAAGTGCATAAAATAAATTGATACTAAGATCTTCTAACTAGATCCTAACATCTACTTGCAATAAAAATAAAAGATAGAAATTTAAAGTACAAAAAAATAATTTTTTTATTAATTAAAATTAAAATTTAAGTATAAAAAAATTTAAATAAAATAATAAAATAAAATAAAATTATAAATAGATTTGAAGTTGATCAGTGCAGCTTCATCAAAAAGATGGTTAACGACCTCTCCTTCTTCCTTTGTACTCCGTAGAGCGAACTGGCTTCTCTTCTTCTTCTCCTTAGATCCCTAAATCTTTTTAATTTTTTTTAAATTTTTTATTTTTTTACTTATTTTTTTGCTCTTCTCTCATATTCTTGGATCTCCTATTTATAGATAAATTTTTTATCTTTTTTTGGTAGCAAACGGAGTCCTAAAATTCTTAGAAATCATATTATACCCGTATCATCTTATTCTGGCCGTTGGATCTTCATTGGACCATCCAGATCAGCCCAGAAATCATCGTTACACTCCTCTTGATCCAGAATGATAGCAGCCATTGGATCACGCTTCGGATGAAATTTGGGCCATTGATCAGCACTCCGCTCTTCCTATTCACAGTCGGGATGAACACCAACCATCGGATCAAGCTTCAGATCGATTTTCAGCCGTCGAATGGTGCTCAAATTTTTTTCTTCTCTTAGTTTTCAACCGACAATGAATAGCAACCATCCGATCTCATTCGAGATTAATTTAAACCATCGGATCGCGCACTGGGAGTGGGCCACCACCGCTGGATATAGGATAATACATTCTGGATCGTTCGATCGCGTATCTGGATTAATCTCCACTGTCCGATCGTGTGAAAATACTTTTGTCTATCGTAGACTACATTATGCACCGTATACTATTTTCGTGGACCGCACCCTTGAATCTGTGGACCGAGCGGTCAGTCTACCGTGCATCGAAGGCTATTTTAAATATTTTTTGGGAGTATTTTGGCTTGATTTTTGTTTCGATTTTATGTCTGAAAAATAGAAAAAAATATGTATTAAATTATTCATTAATTCTTCATTATTTTGGTACTTAAATTGCTTAATTAACTTGACATCTATTTTTCATAAATATATTTCAATTTTATATTTTTAAATTATTTATTTTTATAAAAAAATTAATTTATTTATGAAATTAAATTTTTTAGAAGATGTTAACACCATAAATTATACCAAAAATACCTAAAATAAATATAAAAATATGTGACTTATCAGTCATCAATATTGAGAGAAAGGTTGAGGATCGAGTGATCGAAGCCAGATGCATGGCTGTGGAAGTCTTCCGTGCATCCGATGAGTTTTCGAAAGAGAAATGTGATCTCGACCAAGATGCCTTCAATATCGACTTGGACATCTGCAGTCAGAAGATAGTTGTGCGCTTCCCAGACTTAGACTTGAACTTCCTAAATGAGATAGGAGAGGAAGAGGAAGAAGAAGGAAGAGCCGAAAAAGGAGTTGTAGGAGATGGGGCTCCATCTGCCAAGACTGCCAAAGGGCACTTCGAAGCTGCTCCACCTCCGAAAGTTATGCCTACATCCATTTCCATCAAAGCTGTGCCAATTTTGCTACCGCGACTGAAGTCGAAGCAACCGGCTATGGCTATCTCAAGCTCTTCTATCGATCCTCATGCCGAGGTCAGGAATATTTAAACTAATATATTTTTTTTCTATCAATATAATAAAATATTTTGATATCAATGAACAAGTAATATTTACCCATATTCTTTGGTTCTTGTCTACTTGTAATGTTTTTCTCAATTGGTTTAGTGTGATTGTTGCGATCATGCATTATGCGTCTGCTAACAGCTTTGCCTTTAAGAGTTCGGATTGGGAATCTTGAAGAAGACCTCTATCGGGCTCAGTGAGATGCTATTAAAGCAAAAAAAGAAACTCTGAAAGATGAAGAAAAAAATGATGAGTCTTCAATAAAGGTAGAGCATTTGAGGAAGTGTCTAAAGCAGGCGGATAGAAAATATTTTGCTACAAAATATAGATTAACTGAAGAGCGTGATAGATTTGTGAAGTCTGCTGGGATCCTAACTGGAGGATAGGGGTGACAAAAGTTTGTTACAACGAATAAGCATGCAAGGCCCAAGATGAAATATTGAAGCTGAAGTATATTATTACTTTGAGCAAAGTTGGTGATGAATCTAAAAGGCAGATTAGCCATCTTCAAGGTGATCTTCACTCGATCGAAGGTATAATTAGAAAACTTCATCGGGTGATGGACACGGAGAGGTTAGCGGTCGATGATATTCGAAGTGAGCTTATCTCGGCTTGGAGAATAATTGCCAATTTTTCAGGAGCTTTAAACAAGGATAGGTCTGTGGTGACTGAACTCCAAATTCAACTTGCAGAGAGCACAGCAACAATTAAACACACTAAGATTACCATTAGCGAGCTGGAGAATAGACTCGCTGTAACTCTGCATGATACAACCCTTGTAGTTGCCGATGTATTAGCCCAGGCAGTCAATGTTGGCATGGAGGAATGCAATAGTTTGGTCAAACGACTCTTTTCCAAAGTTGACTCTCATCTCGACATCCTTAAAGATGGTGGAAATGTCGAAGCTTCATCGGTTGAAGGCAAATCCTCCCAATAATCGCCAAATAACTAATGTACTTTTTTATCTTTTTTTTTTTGTAAACATCTGTTTCGTAGCTTCTGTAAGAAGTTCATTAATGAAATAAAATTTAAAATTTTTATTTCACCTACATTCAACATGTCTTGTCGGTTGTGTTATGATTCGGATTTAATTATGTACTATCCTCACAGTGAGGGGTTTCATAGAGATATCCGTAAAGCAACCATCCCTTTGGGGTTTGGCTTCATATGTTGTCAAAGTAGGTGGATTGAGGATCCTTGTAGGTTAGCCCTTCGAAGATCCTTTTAGATTAATCTTCGTTTGTTGTCGAAGTTGATGGGCTAAGGATCCTTATAGATAGCCTTTCGAAAGTTTTTTTAGGTGAGCCTTCGCTTCTCACATGACTAAGATCTTCCTAGATATTGTCTCGTTAAAAAGTGAGTGATCTTTGAGGGTCTTTGTAGGTTAGCCCCCGCTTCTTAGTCATCAAGGTCTTCTGTCCTTATGTTTGGATTGATGAATGTTGGAGGTCCTTGTAGGTTAGCCTCCACTTTTCACACGACTAAGGTCTTCACAGGCCATCAGCTTACTGAAAAGTGAGCGGCCTTCAAGGGTCTTTGTAGGTTAGCCTCCACTGTTTAGCTACTGAAGTTTTCATCGAATATTGGGAAAAGAGCCATCATGCCTGAAGTTTCTTTTCAAGGAGTTCAGAGGTCTCAACAGATGACTCTTTATTGGTCAAAATTGATCTACGAGTCTGCTTACTGAGAACCCAAGCATCCATCCATGATGCGTCTTGGGACTCCGTTTGTCATAATGGTGAGTGGAATCTTCCAAGAGAATGAATTGAGGATTTATTACAGGTTATTCTCTGATTGCCAGGTGGCGAGCCCAGACAATTCTCAAAACATCTCATTGATTATGCTTTGATTGTGGGGATGCACAGTAAACGACAGTGACGATTGGCATTTCAGAGTCAGACGCGTGGCATAATTTGGTTGCTGGTCGGATGGGCACATCCCATTTAAGACCTATATAAATAGTCCCCCTTCGCGGTTGATATATTCACAAACTTCCATCTTCTCTTTCATAAACCTGCAACAATGGAGCCTACTCCTTGACAAATCAAGTAGCCAGAAAGAAGGCCGAATATCTAAGGAGGTCGGTCCCGATGAAGCACGTGATGGCCATGTTGCCAGAGTCTACAGGCACGAGTCGTACACCCCCTCCATCGAGAGTCTCAAACGAGGGATCCTCCACCACTGCGAGGTGGCCCATCTGAGTACTACGAAGTAGTTATTTGCCGAAGCCTGACTTTGCTGCATAGTGGAATACAAGACTTCAGAAGCCTTCAAAGAAGAGCTTCTTGATGCTTTATGGTCGGCTTTATCTAGGGCTTTGAAAATTGTAAAGTCTGCATAAAATATCTGATGTGCAACTAGATCTGCACCACCTTCATCTTGGAAATAGTGATGAGGAGGTCAGGACATTCTCTTTAGACGATGATTAGACTCTCCTTGTCTTGGATCTTAGTCTTGGTAAAGTTGAAATACTGCTGGTCTGGTGGAGCATCTTTTCTCCTCTTTTTTTTGTATGATGTTTTTTCTAGCATCATCTTTATAAAAATCGAAAGAAATGAAAGTGGGTTTTTATATGTACCTCTCTCATTTTTTTCTCTCTTTCTCTTTCTTTGAAATCTCCAAAGGTATATTGCCAAGCCATTAGACTACTATATTCGGGATATACTCGCTCCCTTGTATCTGATGAGTCCGTCAGTTAGTTAGGCTCCTTCGGAGAGTTGTGATAGATTAGTCTTCAGAGAGGATTCATATTGAAATTATGTTTTCATTGGAAAACAAAAGAAGAGTGGTGATATCCTAAGAAAAAGGTAGTTTATTTGATGAGTAATTAATATATTATTGATAGTACATTCATAGATTTTTTAAGTTCCATGGTCGAGGTAAGGGTGTTCCATCCAGTTGTTTGAGACAATAAATTACAGATCTGATGACTTTGTCCACTTGATAAGGATCTTTTCAATTAGGAGATAGCTTTCCATATTCTGTAGGTTGAGAGATTTTGGCTCGACATAAGACCAGATCACTGACTGAACTTTTTGTTTCAAATATGAGAGTTATAGTACCGTGCTATCCTTTGCTAATAGGCCACCATTTGTACCCATGCTTCCTCACGAACTCCTTCGAACAGATCCAAGTTTGTACGAAGCTGCTCCATATTACTTTGGTCATCATAGTTCTCCACTCTATGTGAAGAGAGTCCAATTTCTATTAGGATGACGGCTTCCACTTCAAAGGAAAAGTTGAAAGGAGTCTCTCTAGTAGATATCTTTTGAGTGGTTCGATAAGCCCAGAGTATGCTATGCAACTCATCCACCCATGCTCCTTTAGCCCGATCGATCCTGACCTTCAATCCTTGCAGAAGGGTATGATTAGTTATCTTAACATTTTCGTTGGCCCACAGGTGCCCCACTGAAGTAAAGTATTGGGCAATGCCATAACTTTGACAGAACTCGATGAGTCTGGAGTCTGAAAACTGGCATCCATTATCGATGATCAATATCCGTGGAAGACCAAATCGATAAATGATGAATTTTTAGACGAAGCCAGTCACTTTGACTTCAGCAATTTTGGCAAGGGGCTTAGCTTCCATCCATTTGATAAAATAGTCGATGGCCATAAGCAAGAACTTTCTTTAGCCCGATGCCGATGGAAAAAGCCTAAAATATCCATCTCCAACTATGCAAACGGCTATGGAGCAACTATCAGAGCCGGTGGGATAGTCGACTGAGGTTATACATTCGTATTTTATTGACATCGATCATATCGTTTGACGAAATCAGTTGCATCATCCTATATTATGAGCCAATAGTATCCTTATCGAAAAATCTTGTAGGCCAATGATTTGCCACTCAGATGACTCCCACATATCCCTTTCTTCCCCTCTCAAAGGGCGTACTCAGCTTTGGAAGGATGAAGACACCTGAGAAGTGACAGGAAGAAGGATCATTTGTAAAGTTTGTCATCGTAAAAGACATAACGGGGAGCTTGATATTTGATTTTTCGAGTTTTCTTAGAGCCTACAGGCAATACTCCATCTCGTAGAAATGAATAAAAGGAACCATCCAACAAGGTTCGCCATCAATCTGTAGGATTGGGATCGGTTCTTCAATACTAGGCCTCTTTAGAATCTCAAAGAATATCTTTTGAGATAGATCCTTTGGGACTGACGTCACCAACTTGGATAGCAGATCAGCTTTTGAATTTTCAAATTGGGGTACCTGCTGAATGTCAAAGCCAGTAAATTTTGAAGCTAAATCTTTTATCTTTTGGAGATATTTCTTCATATTCTCCTCTCAAACTTCGAAGTCTCCCTTTATTTGTCCTGCTACTAGCTGTGAATCAGTGCAGATCCTTAGCTTTTTCACCCTGAGCTCCCTCACGATTCTGAGTCTGGCAATAAGAGCTTCATATTTGGCTTCGTTATTGATTGTCAAGAAGTCAAACCTCAAGATGTATTCCGCAACAACCCCTTCAGGTCCAAGAAGTAATAGATCTGCTCCCGATCCAACAGAATTCGATGAACCATCCATATATACTACCCAGAAGTCATCCAACCCTCCTAACAAATTGGGTTCTGTCAATGCATTTTCTTCATGAGCCAGTTCTAGGGCTTCTTGATCATCCGGGATGGTGCATTCAATGATGAAGTCCACCAAAATTTAAGCTTCGATGGAAGGCCGAGGTTGAAATTTTATCTCAAACTCAGCAAGCTCAATTGCCCACTTCATTGATCATCCAGAAGTATTAGGCCGATGCAGGACTATCTTGAGAGATTGATCAGTCAACATCATGACAGGATGAATAGAGAAATAAGGCCGAAGTCTTCGAGTGGCGATGATAAGGGCAAAAATCAGCTATTCTAACTTGGTATATCTGATCTCTGTATCATATAGGACTCGATTGATGTAGTAGGTCGGCCTCTAGACTTTACTCTGTTCGTGGACCAAGACTGCACTTAGGGCCGCTAAGGAGACCGTCAGATATAAATAAAGTTTTTCATCAAGCTTTGGTTTGCTAAGGAGTGGAGAAAAATCAAGATATTTCTTCAACTCCTCGAAGGCTTACTGGCACTCTTCGATCCATTAAAAGATCTTCGATTGTCTTAAGATTTGAAAGAATGAAAGACAACATTTGGCCGATCTTGAGATAAATCAGTTTAGTGCTGTCACTTTGCCTGTGAGGTGCTGAACTTTTTTGATATTCTTGGGTGAATCCATCTCCTGTTTGGCTCAAATTTTCTCAGGATTGGCATCTATTCTCCGACTGGACACCATAAAACCCAAGAACTTATCCAAAGTAACTCCAAAGTCGCACTTGATCGGATTCAGCTTCATTTGATATTTTCTCAAGATAGTGAAGGTCTCCTTAAGATCTTCAATACGAGTTCTAGAGGTCTTACTTTTAACAAACATATCGTCTACATAGACCTATATGTTTTGCCCAATCTAATTCTTGAAGATCTTGTTTATAAGGTGTTGATAAGTTGCACCTGTATTTTTTAGACCAAAGGACATGATCCTGTAATAGAAGAGATTTTGATCAGTAATAAAATCTATTTTCTCCTCATCTTTCAGTGTCATTCAAATTTAATTGTATTCTGAAAAGGCATCTATGAAGGTGAGGAGCTCATGCCCCAAAATTGCATCCACCAACTGATCAATGAAAGTTAAGGGATAGCTATCCTTCGAACATGCATTATTGAGATCAGTGAAGTCGATGTAGATCTTTTATTTGCCATTAATTCTCTTCACCAGAACCACATTTGTGATCCAGCTTGAATAGGTGACTTTCTAAATGAAGCCTGCGTCTAATAGTTTGTCTACCTCTTCAACTATCACTTTCTGTCGTTTGAGCACAAAGTTTCTTTTCTTCTGGTTGATGGGCTGGTAGCTTGAGTTGATGCCTAGCCGATGCATCATTACCTCTGAATTGATGCTTGGCATATCTGCTGGGGTCTAGATAAATACATCTGTATTTTTCTACAAGAAGGAGATGAGATGCCATTTGGTTACCTGGTCGAGTTTTGACCCGATTTAGATAGTATGCTCCTGGTTGCCGTCATTCAGTGGAATCATTTTTAGGTCCTCCACCGACTTTCCTCGCTCTTCGAATAACTCATCTCAGATGTCCAATCCAACTATTGGGTAAGCTTCAGAAAGTCCTATGCTATGAAGTGTAATGTTGTAGCATCATCGTGCCAATGCTTGATCTTCACGGATTTCACCAACTACAAATTCTATCGAGAACTTCATCTTCAAATCATAGGTGGACATTATAGCTTAGAGCATGTTGAGTCCCAAACACCCAAGGATGGCATTATAAGCTGAAGGTGCTCAGACCATTAGGAAGTCAACCTAAATCTTGGATCGTTGGGAGGATCGTTGGGAAGATCATCTAGCCACTACAAAAAGAGTTATAATCTCTTCAACTGGTACAACATCTCTAATAAATCCCATCAGAGGGAAATTTAATCGTCCTAGCCACTAGGAGTATATCTATTTAAGAGAAAGCATCGTAAAATAAAATATTTATTGAACATTCATTATCAATAAAGATACAGTGTACATCATAAATTTTAATATTTAGAGTTACAACCATTATATCGTTATGTAGCAATTGAACCCCTTAAGCATCTTCATTAGTGAAAACCAGGGATTTTTCAATCTGCCACCTCTTAAAAGGTTCAGATGATTCCTCTACTCTATTTCGGTGCCCTCCAATTATTGTATTTATTACTCCTGTAGGAGGTCGATCTCCAGAGGATTCTCTTTACTATTGTTTTGGTGGTCCGGACGATCTCTGCCATTTCTCTAACTACCCTTGCCGACGTTTGATGAACCGATCCAAGCATCCACGCTGAACGAGCTCCTCTATCTCATCCCAAAGATGAATGCACTCTTCGATGTCATGGCCATGGTCACAGTGATGCAGACAGTATTTGTTATGATTTCAACGACCTGGGTTAGATCGTAGCTTCCCCGCCCAGAGAATCCGATCTCTGATCTCTATCAGTACTTAAGCTCAAGCAGCATTAAGCAGGGTATAGTTCATGAATCTTCTAGGTGGAGATATAGGCCATTCTCTTTTAAAATTATCCTTCTATTGGGGGTTTCATGGGGGAGTTTGAAACCTTCGACATCTGGGTGGAGAACGAAAATGCTGTCGATTCTTTGGTGGGGATTCCAGCTTTTCTTTATTTTCTTCGGTGACCATATTCGTTAGGGGCTCATTTTTGAATGCTTCATCCACCATCATGTACTTCTCCACCCAAGCTAACATGCCTGCGAAGTTGCGGGGGTAAGTCTTCTCTAACAAATAGCGAAGACCATTCATCAGTAATCCATGCTTCAAGGTGGCCATTACGATTGACTGATCTAGATCGTGAACTTCTAACACAGCTGCATTGAAGTGATCGAGATAGGATCGAAATAATTCTCTCTCTTTCTGCTTTATGTTCATTAGGGAGTCCAATCCTTTTTGCTGCCTCTTGTTGCTCATGAAATAGCCCACAAACAATTGGCTCATCTGGTTGAAAGAATGGATTGTTCATGGCTTCAAACTTGTATATCAATATCGAGCTATGCCTTTCAGGGTTGATGGAAATGTTCGGCAAAGGGTGACATCGGTTGCCCCATCAATGAGCATCAGGGACTTAAAACTTTTCAAATGATCCATAGGATCACTGATCCTATGGTAGCTCTCCAGCTATAGCTGTGGAGCGATTTCTACATAACCCGGATGCTGAATGGTGGGTCAGCATTGTACCCATCATCATGTGTCAGTGCTTGATGGTGGATTGCTTTGATCCACTCATTCATTTTTCAAAGTCTACTGTCGATATTCGCATCTCGAGTGATACAATTTTTTTGAGCACTATAAGGGAGACTGTCAGCTGGGAGTTGAGTCCTGCTGAAAGAAGGACTTAGGATCTGCCATCTTCTCCATTCTAAACTATGGGGTCGAATGTAGCAAGTCTATCTCCCCTGCTCACAGCTCTGCAAGGGGGTCGACGGTCGCTCGTGGGGCACTGGTGCAGGTTGTTGTGTAGGATTTTTTGACTGTGGATCCACCACTGGTGCAGTGTTGATTGGTGGTACTGCTGCTACTGCCTACACCGACACTACCACCATCAATATAGCATGAAGCTACTACATCGCCTAGACGACGGTGGTCAAAGTCTGCACCTACTGAAATAGTAGGTTGAACTACTCCGCACTGATGGTTACCACCTGCTGTGAAGGCAATTGAGGGACCTCCAACATCGGAGCTTATTGTTTAGCTACGTTTTTCACTGGCTAGGAGGTAGTAGCGACGTTCGATCGCTAGGAAGATGCCTTGCGCAAGGCCTTGATCTCAATCTTTTGCTCCTTCTCATGATCGGATTAGGATTTTTTCCTTTAGCATCAATTTGTTGTCACAGAAATCTAAGATTCGATCGAAAAGACTAGAACAGTGACACATCCTTCCGAAAAGAGACCTACAAGGCAAGTTTTGGCTGGAGTTGGCTCCGATGGAGACCCTCCGACGCTCAAGTCAGAAATCAGAAGAAACATATGAGAAAGAATGCAGAGAGATCATTCGTGCGTACCTTTGGGATTGCCTGGAGGTCTTTTTATAAGTGAAGGCTGAAAAACTATTTTAGATAGGTTACGTGACCGATTTGAGTGCGATATAGAAGAATTTTCAATCAAAATTTTCGAGATCGAGTGGTTACACTTGTCTACCTATTCTGGCGCTAACTAAATATCGTGGGTGCTTTTGAATTTTGAAATAAACATGCAGATTAGATTGGAATGGCTTCTTTCATCGAGGCTTCGGCATGGTCTGATGGAGATGGGTGCCGAAGAAAATAGGCGGCTGGAGTCAACTGCGCTCAGTGAAATAAGACTGGCGAGGATTGAAGTATACCTACAGCTGAAGTCAGAGATCGGTCAATTCAAATATCTTGTTGTCCATAGATGTTGGACAGATGTTGGATGTCAACTGCCATGGAGACTGAGAAAGGCTTGAGGCCGAAGTCAAGATCATTCGATCCCAGATATTCTACTTAGGGGGATCGTCAAGGGTCGAAGTTGGGATCGGAAGATCTCACATTATACACTGAATGACCTCAAATAGTTCTTTTACAGTATAGAAAAAATACACGTTCCTTCGAGATCGAACACCACCATTACTGATTGTGCTATGACATCAACCTCCACCCCACAACAAGTATGATGAAGAGAGATTTCGGCTGCTAAGGAACCTCATTAGCTTAGGTGGTCCTATTAAACCTCCTTCCTGCCTTCATCTACCTCCAATGATGAACTGTCCTTTGGGAATTAGTTCGTTGTGACTCCAAAATCATACCTGAATGCGCCTATCAACATGAACTCATCTAGAATAAATTGGTTTAGGTGATTTGGGTGGGGCCTTTTTATATTCCAAGTCGATCTGAAATTATCCTGATTATGAATGTGTGGATTCGGGTTTAGCTTTTGAATCCAATGGATAACCTGAGATGATCAGATCAAGAGCCAACCAGCTTTTAGACTCGGCATAATTGATAATTCTCTAACATTTTTTCATGTGGTTCTCTTCACTTGAAAATAGGAGTGGGGTAATAGAGTGATGGACAAGGTATGCATTCTTAACTATATTTTATTGATTTATAATTATTATATTTCTTAAATTTGTAAGTTTATTGGGATTAAGATGATGCATTTGAAGTAAAATTTGGTTTCATTTTTGGTGAACCCTACATACCATATTTTATTATATTATATATATATATACACACACACATTACATTAAAGGGAAAGCCAGTACTTTTCCAATGCAACAAGTGTCGCACATCCAGTATCCCACATGTATCCAATCCATTTGCCATGTGTCAGCCATCCAATGCCTCATTTCTTTTCATTTAAAATTTAAAATGAGGATAAAATTTAAAATGTCACATAATGAATAAGGATAAAATTTAAAATATCATATAATAAGAATAAATTATTAAAAAAATCAGTCAAATCCAGTATCCCACAT
Source organism: Elaeis guineensis (assembly GCF_000442705.2). Lineage (NCBI taxonomy): Eukaryota > Viridiplantae > Streptophyta > Magnoliopsida > Arecales > Arecaceae > Elaeis > Elaeis guineensis. Next base: position 18,296,910 of record NC_026003.2, read on the forward strand.
GTAATCCAATCCATTTATCATGTGTCAGCCATCCAATGGCTCATTTCTTTGCATTTGCACACATACTAGAGAAAAAGGATAAAATTTAAAATATCACGCAATGAATAAGGATAAAATTTAAAATATCATATAATAAGAATAAATTATTAAAAAAATCAGTCAAATCTGTATGCTAGTGGCAGAAGCCACTTGCTAGGTCCTATTTGTCATCTAATCCAACTAATGACTGATATATTAAAAAAAAAAAAATTGCACCAAAATTACATGCTTGAAATCCACTTACAGGATGGCAGAATCCACTTGCTGGTCATAGAGATCGATTTAAGAGGGAGACAGGATCTTCTGATGATTCCATCTGAATCGTGGATCCAGACTGCTGGACAGATGGTTGGAAAGAACAATAGATCGATTTAGCAAGCTAATATGATGGTGATTTGGATGGAGAGTTATAGAGAGTCCCAAAGGGACATGATGGAGGAGACTGGTCAATAGAGGAAGACAGAGAGGATCTATATATGTCCTCTCCTCTAGATGATAGGAGGCAACCATGCATGGAAGAAGATTTTTGATGCTAAAGTTTTTTTTTTAAACATACAGTAGATCTATATCCTCACATTCTACAATCTCATCAGACTAATTGGGGTGGTTGCTATATGTATGCTGCAGCCATCCGAATCCCATATTGCATTATCTAAAGAAGAAAGGAGGATTCCGTAAGTTCAATTTTTTTTTAAATACCATCAAAGCAATAGGGGTTTGCTATGATAGCCTTCCTCTTCCAATGCTGCATCATATGGAAGAGGAAGGGTTCATGTGTGATCAATGCTGCTGATCACCATGCATGGTGAGGTTTTTAGAAAGATTGCTGTATAAAGCAGCCATCCATTCCCGAGTATCACGGTGGAGCACCATGCATGGTGAGGTTTTTGGAAAGATTGCTATATAGAGCAACCATCCATTCTCGAGTATCGCGGTGGAGCATTCCACGGTTAATGGTGCTATTGAAAGTCCAATAGCTTTTGTGCGCAGATGTGCACGATGTGGGCAGGGCATCCAGATCGTCATCCAGATTTGGTTTAGGGCTATAGGATTCGCGTTCGGGCACTCTTTGGGCATTAAAGGGTTTAGATCGATGGATTTGGATATATGGATTCGGGTTATCGGGTTATCGAGTTTGAGTTATCGAGTGGTGGATTTTGGGTGTCGGGTTATTCAGCTGTTGATTTTTAGAAGATGGTTTAGCTGGGTCGGGATTGGGGTTAGGGTTTGGTTTTGGGTTAGGGTTAGGATGAGTAATTGGATTAGGTCAAATATGAATGGGTTTGTATCTGATTAGGGTTGGGATGGCTGATTGGATTAAGGTCCAGGCTAGGGTCAGAGTTAGGGTTACAGTTTTCGATGGAGAGAGCTAGGGTTTTCGATGGAGATAGTGTTAGGGTTCTAATGGTGCGTAAGAGAAAGGGATGGTGGTGGCGAGTGTTAGGATTAGGGTTATCTGGGTCGGGGACGAAGGGTGGTTCAAGCATATAGGAAGAAAAAAAAGGAGGCGGAAGGAGGGGGAGTCGACTGGTGAAAGAGAGGAAAGAAAACGAAGAAGAGCTGTGATTTTCGATTGGAGGGAGAGCCGAAGGTCGAAGTAGGGTTTGGTTGGGATCGGGGAGAGGATTGTTGGGATGGGGTAAGGGTTATAGTCGGGGTTAGGGTTAGGGTTAGGGCCACGATTCAAGAGTAGGGATGGTGGTGGACAGTGCTAGGGTTAGGGTTTCAGAGTGTTAGGTTAGGGTTGATCGGGTCGGAGAGGAAGAGTGGTTGAGGGATATAAAAAGAAAAAAAATGGTGGGGGTCGACCAGAGAAAGAGGGGAAAGAGAACAAAGAAGGACATGTTATCGAAGAGTGATCGATTCTAGCTGAAGAGGGGGAGGAGCGACTTTTGCAGCAACCAACGGCCTCCCATCTTTAGGGAAGGAGGAAAGGAGGAAAGGAATGGTCCCGATCACGATGGTCGTCAGTCTAGTTGCTCGGAAGAGTCATGGATCCGTCGCAGGCGCCATGGCCTTTTCGTATGGACCATTGGATAGTGAGATCGATGCATAAAGGACACATCCGATCAGAGAGAGATGAGGCTTGGCGAAAATGATGGATGAGGAAGGATGCTGAAGATGGCGACGGAGAACCGGGTGGAGGGAGGGCGGCTGGAAGGAAGAATCGAAAGAGGAATAGGGTTTGAGCGGGGGAAGGGGGAGATATTTAGGGCCCGCCCGCATAGGGAAATTATGGGTTCATGGTGCATAAAAAATTAGCCCTGCAGAGGATTATGTAGGAGGCCTTATAAACTATATTATAAGGGAATGGTTGCATAGAAAAATTATGCCATCAGCTGCATATTTTGACTGTTTGAAATATTTTTATGAGGACGTCCTCATGAAAAAGATATGGAGAAATGGCTAATTTTTTTTGTTATATTTATTTTTTATTTTTTATTTATGTTGAAAATATAATTTAATATTGATGAAAATATAGTTTAATAATATTGATAAAAAATGATGCATGATCAGATGGATTAAAAAATTTAATAAAATATTTTTTGATTGAATATAATATTTTGCTAATATCATTTATTTAATATGATATTTTATTCTAAATTAATAAAAATGATTAACGATCCATGACATAAAAAATTGGATGGTGACTAAAATGGAGCATGACAAAAATATTTTTAAAAAATTTTTCTATGCTCTCTTTTCAGTTCGGATGAAGGATCTATTGCCACTAAAGATTGTTGAAGTATTTTCTAATTCTTGATGTATATCAGTTCGATCAATCTATAGATGACAACGTTTAATGTCATATGCTTGATGTATGCAATTGTTTATCATGATATGGTTGGATACTATTTATTTTGTATTGGATAACAATATATTTTGAAGAAGAAGAAATAGCATCAAAATAATTTTTAAGATAAAAATATAAAATTTAAATTAAAAATTATTATTCATAGTAAATTATCATTATATTTTTTTATGGAGTTTTTTTGGGCCCGCTGCATAGTGTGGGTTACTAGTTATACATGATTGATAGGTAACACTTTAAATGGGTTAGTGGGTGGGTAAAAACTCAATGGATTGGATATGGGATTAAAATTTTTCAACCTAAACCCAGCTAGATCTGACCTAAATCGAGAACCCATTGCGCTCCTGGATAATAGTTCTCGTAAGTATGAGTTCTAAAATATAGGAAAGTATATTTGAAGGTGGTTGATGGCTATGAAGACCTTCTTCACTTGTATGTCGGGCCACACTTATATCATGCAAGGCATAATTGGCTACACCAAGTTATGTATCACGTAACTGAGATAAGATTTAGAATGAGTACCATGCCACCAACCTAGAAGCTCATTTCGAGGGACATGGAAACCCACTACAACAGTATATAGGGTTGGGCCCGACGAGCATGCAAAATGGCAACCTATCAAATAAAACAAATATAACTAATTAGGAAATAATCCAACAATATAGGTAGAAACAATGTCTAGCTACTGACTAGATTTTTTAAATTTGAATTGGCCATATGTTGATTTTAAAACAATAAGGAATAACTGCAATTTAGCCAGTATAACTTTAAGAGGTCTAAATAGCTCAATCATAATATCAATGAGGGTTACAAATAAAAATACAAAGGCACAGTTGGCCCAAATAAGCTTAAGACCTTGTTCTAAGCTCACTTTTCAAACCTTTGTCCATCCCCTCCCATGCTTCAGATCTTAAAAGAGAGAAAGAAGAACAGTGAGCTACTATCCCAATAAGCAACCAACATCTACAATCAAATGGATCGAGCAAGTATAATACAATGACCTTTGAATAATTTATGGATGCATAATACAAGATAACTTATATAATTTTAAATGAGCTTTGAATAAATTATGAATGCACGATACATGATAACTTATATAACAAAGATATGCTATCCACAATCAAATTTGCATATATGTAGCCAAGGAGTTGTATATAAATCATTTTTCAATTAATATTGTACATATGATTCTATAAGTTTTTTATAAAACATTACCAAAAACCAAAGCTTCTAATACAAAAAGTTTCAATAAGCAATTTATGATTATTTTTCGAAAATAGACTCTCAACTCATCAATCTATAAGATTACAACCATATTATCATTGTTATAGGATCCAAAGTATTGTATTTAACTGTTTGGAGTAGGTCCAAAGTATTGCATTTAATCCTTGAGTTGATCCACATTTATCTCTGGTAGAGTAGCCTCAAAATACCATATTTAATCTTTGTGAAGTCCAGAGCACTGCATTTAATCTCTATGGTGTAAGTTCAAAGTGATCAAGTTCCAGAACAATCAAAATGCCAACGTATAACTCTTATTGGTAGGTCCAAAACATAGCCAAATTGAGAGCCTAAAGCAAACACAAAAACTCTAATTTTAACTAATACAAAGATGGCTCAATCATTTTATGAAATCCTTAACCATATATCAGCATTCAAAGAGTTTCAAATATTTGACATTGATGTATAGTTCTTAAAGTAGTATTTCAAACACATCCAAAAATACATGATTCAAACTTCCATGCTAAGGTATTTAATGGTTCCAATATTTTCTTGCAAAATATGATAATATTTCATAATTTATGAGTGCACATGAATTTCAAAGATGTCTCATAGTTTAAATATCACTCATGGTATTCTCTTGCTTGATTCTATTTACATGTATATAGAGAATATTTGGTAGAAACAAAAGTCATATTAGTTTTGATGCCATGTAGATGGCTAACTTTACTATGATGTATTATATATTCTAATAATAAAGCGATGGCACGTTTATGTGCTAGTGGTAGCATAGATCTCATGCCAATCAATTCTCGATGCCACTGTTGTATTGGCTCAACATGATGCGAATGGGTACAATTCAAAACTTTAATCATTTAATAGAGAAATATACTATTTGTATGAAAGAAGTATTTTATAATGGACTATACAAATTTTGAAGTAATAATTATCATAAATATATACTTTAGAGATATATAGTTAAAAATAATTTTGTTAGTTTTATGTTACTTAATGAACATAAGAAGTCCAACAAGATCCCTTCTACCTAAAAATAGTCTTTTTTAATATCCAATAAATATAGATAATACACAAAATTATAGTCCTTAGAGCCTTTTAAAGGTCCATGTATCTTATCAAAATCCAATTTTTGGGACTGGAATGTGAGGCTTAGCCTAGTATATAGCCAACATAGCCCAAGATAGGCACCATGTTTGAGTCTGACGAGACCAACTTTATCTCTTCAACTCCAATAAAAGCTAGAAAACTCTAGTTTTCATCTCTATTAATTTTTTTCTCCCTCCATGTGATTCTCTACCATCTCTTTAGTCTCTTACCATCATCAATATTGAAATCCTCCCTCTATCTCTTCTCCTCATCAGACACCACGATTGCCTAACACCAAATCCCCTATTCTTCCTCCCTTCTCTTAATTCATCTCTCTCACTCTTTCTTTCTAGGGTCCTCAGACTGTCTCTCTTTTTGGGGTCATTACTGGTCTACCCTCACTATCGAGCTGATGTTGGAGCCACCACCATGACATCATTGCTTGACATCATTTTTCTTTCCCTAGTTTCATAGTCATACCTTGTTTCAAAACCACGGAGCGCACTCTTTCTCTTCCCTCTTTGGCCACCTCTCTTTGATATCTACAACCAATGTTAGAGGCTTAGTCACTAGTGAGTAAGCCAAGGCACAACTCAACACAAAGCCCCATCTTTAAATACCCTATTGTAGCCCCTTTTTTCTTTTTCTTCCCTCTAATTGCCCATCATTGCAATCGTGGTCTATTGCCGATCTTCTAGCTATTAATAACCATCCCTATCATTAGTCTTCTAGACTCTATGCTTCCATCCTCTCGATTTCTCCCTCTTTTCCTCCCTCTTTTAGCCTAGTCGTGGGCTCTCTCTTTCTCTCTTTCCCTCTATTTCTCTATCTTTTCTTTCTCTATATTCTCTCTATGTATCTAGTTAGACCCCAGCAAAGGATCCCTTTCTCTTTCATTCTCCTTATGTCTCTTAGTTGACTCTAGGAGAGAATCCTAAACTAATATTTTTACAACCATCTATTATATCAGCCTTCATTCTATCCTTTCATGAGCATCGTGAGACCCCACCATTGGCAACCTTGATTATACAGTCTTTGCTTTAATTTGTCTATCATTTTTTAATCTAACTGGCTGTTAATCAAATCAAATTAATTTAGGTTATCAGATGCCATCATCAACTGATCTTGTCATTCCTCCATCTCATCCTTATATTTTTCATTATCACCCTCATTCTCTTTGCAAATCTCCTATAATTGATGGTCTTGATTTTGTGTAGTGGTGCATCATTCAAGCAAGGAGAAATATAATATAGGATTTTAAACTCTCGTCCCTTAATTAAGATAAAAATCTAGCCTTCTAATTTATTAATTTTAATGAATAGCTTAGAGGTGAGGATAGAAGAGATTTCCAAGTGATGAGTTGGGTCAAGGATGTATGCCTAGATCTAGGCTCTAAAATCTAAGAGTATGACCACTGGTTTGTAGACTTAATGTCGCCACCCCTAGTTTGAAAGGATTGTAGGTTATAAAGTCTTTTGAGGGTCTTGTAGTCTAATAGAACCTTTCATGTACCTAAAATTCAAGAAACTATTGGATGTAGGGGTGGTACTTTAAGTTTTTAGAGGGAAGATTATGTTCGGTTTATTTGTTTGGGATCATGTATAGCCTTACTTAAAGAAATTTCTAAACTCCATTAATCTGAATCTATAAGTACTTCTAACCCTAGTAATTTTACTATGCATGTTTCATATATCCTAATTTAAAAATTTACATTGCTTAATTTATATATGTGTTTGGAAAATTCACATAGTATTTAAATTGAGGTTTATAAAAATTAATTATATGTATTTTGTTAGAATTAAATAATACATATGCCCTACCTATTGCTGATATTTTTATGCATCCAAAGGGTATATTGGTTTGATTCGTAATGATGGTGAAGGATGTCGCACATCCGATGTCATACATGCAGAATTTATAGTATGCAGAATTTTGACATTTAAAATTCATAAATACAGTAGAATTAAAAATAAATACAGATTAAGCAGATTTAATCTATCTGGCATGCTTTAAGTAGATCTAATCTACTTCTAACGGGATCGTTCACATGCTTGTAATGCTAAAATTAAATAAGATTTTATCAAAGCATAAAATCGAGATCAGTCTCAATACCTTTGCATGGATAGCAATCCATCGTGATTGATAATCTAGATAGCTTGATGAGGTCCTCATTGAGCCGCACACACGTCCAACCTCCACAGATATCCACACAAGGCTCCCTGTCCAATTAGAGATTTTTGAAGTTATCGGAGTGCTAGCTTCCTTACAGATTTTCACTCCTGATGGTCGAAACGATGCCTTTTTCAGATCTCTCAGACTCCTCCAGAGATGAAGAAGACTATGGGAGGATGAAAAAGTAATGAAAGATATTTGAGAATCCTTCTCTCTTCCCAAAATCCATGTCTAGACTAAAGCCCTAAAACCTAAGGACTTTTATCTCGACAATATGGAGTTACCCAAACTTTGCACATGCCAAACCCTAATTTCTTTGGATACTCAGTGTGATATTATATATCTCTCAGTAACCCACAAGAACCCACGCCCCTCTCAGATAATTGCTCACCGTGAAAACCTTTCTCATCATGAAAAAGCAACCGAATACTCTCTTTTTGTCACATAAAAGAATGGATGCTCTTTGGTTGGCATCCAAACAAGATAAGGATAAGAATCAAAAATAATAAGATAGAGATAAGGTTTCAACTTAAAATCAAAACAAGTTTGAATTTAATTTGAAACTAGATTTCATCCTTATCTGGGTAAGGAAGAGAGGGGGCGACAAAGCACTTCAGCGTGGAAAATTTCTCATGCAAAACCTAATTTGTAATGCGAAAGGTTAGCATATAAAGTGGGGTGGCGCAAGGGAAGAGTCCTTCGCAAAATGGACTCTAGGGTTTCAATTTTATCTCAAACCAAATAAAATTTGGTTTAGATCTAAATAACTAATTGAACCTAATCTAATTAGGTCCTATATTAGATTTAAATCTGAATCCAATTAAGATTTAATTGAACCCATATCTTGATCAAATCAAAAATTAGTCTCTTATAATCGGACTGAATCCAATTCAAATCAAACTGAATCCTATTCAATTAGACTTGATCCGAATCTCATTGCTTAATCAAATTGGATCAATTAGCCATCCAATTACTAATTAATCTTTTAATAATTTATTAATCATTAGTAAATTATATTATTACAACTTTTGCATAAGATTATTCATCAATCAAATTAACGATTTTACCCATCAACGATTCATAATCGTTAATTAGCCATCTGATCAGACAAGAATCTCTTTTATATATGATCCTGTAAGTTCTATTCTATCTAGTAGTGAGATATACTATGATCTCTATCATAATATCATCAAAACTCTTTTCGATGGATTGAAATAATTTCAATTTTACCTTTCGAGGGTCATCGATCATCAAAATGATGTCTGATGAGTCTCACAATCTACCAATGACATCTAGCAGTATATAGTGACAATCCAGTAAAATAAAAATTTTGAACCTCTAGGTACAGTTATCGTATAGTTCGATTCTTCTGTTGTGAGTCCTGACAGGATGTAGGTTAAGAAAGACTCATCAAATCTGTTCATCCGTCATATGTTAGATTCAATCAATTTGAGTCTATGTGAAATCTTATGAAAACTCTTTTCCATCATTCACCTACCATGATCATAAATTTTAGGACTCAATCTCATGATCTGCATAGGACCTTTTTCTATCTACTAGAGTTGACAGATCTCATCTTGGTGCACATGTTATTCCTACAATGGATCTACTGTAGCCAATATACACCATAAGATTTTGAATGATTAGATAACTAAGTAATTATGCAGTCAAACTATAGCAATCCCATTGTGAACAATCGAGATACTTTAGGTTAAAAAACTATGTACATCATTGTAGCTATGAGTAAGTCACTGACAAGTAGATAACCATCCTAGTGACTTCTCGTGTTGGTCATATTCAATATCAGTTATTCTCTAACAACCACTTATACTCTCATTCCAGTGTCTCTACACTGCAGACTCAAGATTCATCTGTCCAAAAGAAGCGATCTGTGTACCAGTCTATCTGAATCAATCATCATCTCTATGATGATCCTATGATTGGGAGTAATTTAGAAATTAATCATTAATGACATGCACCTCAAATTCTTAACTCTTTGAGAATATGTGTCATTATCCGTTACTTTCTCAAACGATTCATGGACACAATTAAAGTATACATAACATGAATGAAAAAGTAACCTAAATTTTATTAATTTTAAAATTTAATGATAAAATATGCTCCAAAAGTGTACATGTGTCGGCCAATCTGGCTTCTAGGACACACATCTAACAGATGGATCTACTATGAATAAATTGGTTAAAGATTAGTTAACATTTTATGAACTTTAAAATTCATATATATTGATCAATGTGTGATTGAAATAACTATTTATAATAACTAAAGATTGCTCACTAGTCAGATATAATTTGGGTGTAGCTAATAGGGCTGATCGTTGGCAATCCATTTGTAGAACTGATTACTTTCAAGCTTAGTATGTCAAGACTAATTCTTGACAATTTATACTCAGAGCTAATTTTTTTCGAGCCTAGCTGTCAGAGTTAATAGCCGGTATATTGTAGATTCAAGAGGTTATCTCTTTCAAGCCTTGTCATATGATTGATCATGGTTATAGTCGTGAAGGCTGAGAGAGGACAAGAATTCTAATTAAAATTTTTTATGAGTTTATAAAAAATAATTTTCTCAATAAAATACATCAAACTTAGGTTTTACACTAAGATTCTAAAAAGTGAATTATTGTATTGATTTATATACCTACTTTCCTTTGTGAAGTTCATTTGAAATTGTAAAATTTACTTCTTTTACAAAAGATAATGATATATATTTCTATTAAACTTATTTTTAAATATTATATGTTTGATCTACTAGAGGTGTCAAGGTAACTTATTAGGCTATTAGCTTAGCTTTCATTTTCTACCCTTTTTCTAGATGTGGAAGAGTAGCACAAACTTAGTTGGATATTATGCTGGAAAGATTAAAGCCTTCTGATGGTGTTCGCTTAAATAAAATTTTGAATCAAATCTATGTAGTCTCAAAACTCTAAGAAACTTCTAGATATTATTTAAATGATATTTAATTATCAAAGTTTGATTATTTAAATTTTTATTGTAGAATGTAGAATTACTCTAAATACCATTGCCTATTCACCATTATATGGCAAAATCTATTTTTGTAATTATAAAATTATTTGGTAGGCCTTGCATGTCTTAGGTTTATGATCCCTAGTGTTTGACTTAGGATGAGTGTAAAAGGCTTATACAATTAAAACTTTTAGTTAGTATCACCAAGGCTAGGTCTAGGATGAGGGTAACCAGGGTTAAATAATTAATATATGGTAATGTATTTGCATTATTTATGTTGGTTATATTATGTAGTGTTCATATATACTTTTGTTATTTAAGTAATTTTGAAACCCTTAACTTGATATGGTTATAAACTATGATAGCACTTTTGGTGTTGCTGTGAATTATTTTGGAATTGCAAAATTCAAGTTCATTAAGAAGAAGCATTTATGGTGTGGGCTAAGAGAGAGTTCCATAATATCAAAAAATCAAGCAAGAAATTATGAATAAAATTTAAAAATTGCATTGGAAGAGTTAAAATGTCTTGTCGAGAAAGAGGGAAAAGAAAGAAAATAGCTGAAAAGCTTACTTTTTAAATGAGAAAGAGTTCTTTGGTGAGAGAGATGGAGACAAATTGGGCTCAAAAAAAGGGATAGAAATATGGCTTATTTTTATGATATGGAAAAGGACCATCATAGATTCAATTTTATTTGCAATGGTAGAAAAAAGGTCCGATTATTATGAGAAGGAGGAATTTCATGATTATTTTCCTTTCTATTTTATGTTTCCGAGTCTTTTAGGTTGAAATATACTAGTTTCTTTGTTTCCTAATAATTTGGTAAGTCTACAAGTTCTGGATGAACCTTTCAAAGATATAGTCAAAAAATTATTTGGAATACTGCAAATAGGGATATTTTTCCTATTGCCAGAATTGATTTTATTGTGAAGTTTAGAGATGACAACCAACCAGGTATGGATCAAATTGACCAATATTCATACCAATTTCACAATTAAAAATCCTATATCTATATATATCCCATATCCATCTCGGATGTGATCGGGTCGAGTCAAGTAGGAGTACAGGTCAGATCAGATTAGATAAGAAACTTATCATGAAAATATTATAAAATAATTATAATTTAAAAAAAAATAGATTAAGTTTTTATCGAGTCAAGTTCGAAGTGGGGCATGTCATTATCTGTACCCAACCTAATGTACTTTGGATTTTTTTTATAGAATCAATATCAATCTTGGATTCTAATCAGGTCTGGTAAAACCTGCCCTATTTAGATTGGATCGATATCCAATGCATCACCTAAAATTGCCATCCTTGGTGAAGCTGTAGAGCATGCATCATAGTGAAATTTTAATAATTTAAATTATTATGTTCAGATCTAATTACTAGATCTTTCTTATACTGTAGGAGACTATTAGGTGTGTTAAAGTCAAAATTTTATGATCATAGAGGATCTTTGGACACCATTATTAAAGCCACTAGCAAAATCTAATCTTGTCTAGAGAAATTGGTTTGAGAGGCTTGCATGAGTTTAAAAGAGGAAAGAAGAGACTTCCAGAGGGTTTGCCGAGAAATGCTAGATATCATGGTGAAAGACGCTCCGATGGAGATAATTGTGTTGATTTTGATCATAGGTGAGTTAGATTTGGGGCCTTCTAATTCATTGGATGCTAATTAATACACAAAAATATGAAGTTCATATTACTAACTTTGCAACTCAATATTCAACCACCGCTTCTGCATGGCATCAATTATAACAAAGTTTCAACCAATTGCACTGGAGGCAAAATATGACCCAACCCATCAGTCCGACCCATGTTCGACTCATCTTAAATGGATTTGGATTTGGCTTAAACAGATTAACTTGTTTAATCTATTTATTAAACATGTCAGGTTTGGATTTAAATTTCTCAACCTATCCAATCTGTTTAATCTGTTTATGATTTTTATTTAAAATTTTTGAGTTGTGATAAAATTTGGACGGCCCATTTCAATTTTAATCCGTTCCCACAGCTGTAAAGAGCCGCTTCATCCTTTTCCTCTCCTTCCCCAAAAAGACAAAATTGTCTAATTTATTCGAGCCCCACTTCAGAGCCCAGAGCCCTAAGCCCTTATCTCCCCCATCATCAGAGCCCTGAGCCCTTATCTCCCCCACCATCTACACCCCAAACGCCCGTCGGTGCTCCCCAAAGGTTGAGTTGTTGAGGATCTTCTTGGTGGTGTCAGGGTGGCTCAATACGATAAACCAGGTAAAGCTGACGGAGAAGGCCCTCAATCAGGTAGTGTCGAGGGCCCAAGTGAGGGTGGTGAGGATCCGGTGGGCGGCGGTGCCGCGAGGGCAAGAATGATGCCCGATGGGCCAGGATCAAATGCAGGGTCCTAAAAAGTACCCATGCAATACTGTTGGGGGAGAGCCAAATGGCGGTGAGTGCGATGATGGCGACAGCGATAATCGAAGAGAGGATGATTTTCGAGATGAAGAGGAGGAAAAGCACGGTTTCAGAGTTGAAAGATCTACAGCTTCATGGCCGCCTAGTTGCTGCTCCCCTCCCTCGACCATGCCCTTATGACAGATGCTCTCCAATGCCGCCTGAACAAGCTTATGGTTGCAGTCGGGATGGGAATCTGGAGTTCTCCACCTTATGAAGCTCACAGCACCCTCCCTCGACCATGCCCTTATGACAGATGCTCTCCAATGCCGCCTGAACAAGCTCATGGTTGCAGTCGGGATGGGAATCTGGAGTTCTCCACCTTATGGAGCTCACAGCGAAGGTGAGGAAGCCTCTGGCCCTCTCTAGTCTCTTTTCTTTGTCCTTTTCGATTTCTCCTCATTTTTTTTGTAAAATCGGGTTACCTAATAAATAGGTTATATGATTCGGATCAGGTGACCTGTTTATTAAACAGGATAAGTTTAGATTTTAAAATTTGACCCATTTAATAAACAGATCGGGTTCGGATTAAGAATTTTCTAACTCAATCTATATATGACCAAACCCATTTATATCCAATCCAACCCGATTGCTATCTTGTAATTGCTTTATGTGATGTGGCAAGAGGAATGTTTGGTGCAAGGACTCCCCCTGTTCGATAGCAAATCCATCATTTTTCTGACTCTCGAGTTGGAATGAACATCAACTCATAAAAGATAAGCTATTTGATTAGATTCAATAACTAACTTATAATAATCTATGCATCCATATTTAACTCTTATTGAACCAAGCTTGGTCGAGCCACATGTCCTCTCAACTTGGCTTGAACTTAGTTTGATCCTACAATTAGCATTTCAAGCTTACCTTAATCACATTGTAATCAAGCCTACACAAGTACACAAATCAATTGACAACTCTATATGTAGAGTTATGCTGTGTCTCACCCCAAACCTACCAACCTAATTGCCAGAAAGAAAAAAAAAATGACATTTGCAATTCACCATTAGCATGAGACCAAATAAATTAACCGCAACAAAAAAAAAATTCCTATTTATTTTATTTTAAACATTGCTCAGAAAGATTTAAAAAAAATCAAAAAAAGATATAAAGATATCTAATAAAATCATTAAAATCTGAGATCTTGCCCTTTCTTTCTTGTTATAACTATAAAACTAGCCATATTAGAAAGAGTTCTTTTCCTAAGTAATACAAAAAAAAAAATTATTTACATAAATAATTCAAACTTTAACTTATTTACCAGTTTGATGCAAAAATAATAAAACACCATTTTGAATGGTGTTTTATCATGGCCACGTCACCCCTCATTTTCCACGTAGACATCGTTAAAAAAAAATTAAAAAATATCATTTTAAATGATGTTTCTAAAAGCATAATTTAAAATGATATTTTTAAAAATATTATTTTAAATGAACTTTTAAAAATACCATTTAAAATGATATTTTTTAATTTTTTTCTCAAAAAAAGAAAAATTGAAAAAAAATAAAATTTAAATTTTAAATTTATAAATAAATAAAAATTATAATTTTGAGTGAATTTTAAAATATAAAAATTTGAATTTTTAATTCAAATAAAAAGATAATTTTAAATTATTTTTTTTTTCAAATTAATTTTTTTTAAAAAAAATATCTATACAAAAATCTTAAAAATTTAAAAAATTAAAAATATTATAGAAAAAGAAAAAATAGAAAAAATGCAAAAAAAATAAAAATAATAATTTTGAATTTACAAAAATTAAAATTTTAATTTTAATTCAAATAAAAAATAACATTTCAAATTCTTCTCCATTTCAAATTAATTTTAAAAAAAGATGTTCAAAAAAATAAAAAAAATAAAAAATGAAATAAAAAAGTCAAAAATTTAAAAAAATCGAAAAAAAATAAAAATTATAACTTGAAATTTGAAAGAAATAAAATTTTTAATTTTAATTAAAATAAAAAATATCATTTCAAATTACTTTCTCTATTTCAAATTAATTTATTTAAAAAATATTCTAAATAAATAAAAAAATATCCTAAAAAAATTTCATAAAAACAAAAAAATAAAAAAAATTTATAATTATAATTTTAAATTAAAAAAATTAAATTTTTAATTTGAATTCAATTTTGATAAAAGAAAAAATGCCATAAAAAAGTGAAAAAAAGGAAAAAATGTGAAAAAAATTAAAATTTTAAAATTTAAAATTTAAAAAAATAAGAATTTTAACTTTAATTCAAATAAAAAATATCATTTCAAATTACTTTCTCTATTTCAAATTATTTTTTAAAAAAAATATCTGAAGAAAAGAAAAAAATTGGTGTAAAAAAATAAAAAACACCATAAAAAAAAGAAAAAAGGGAAAAGAATAGAATTGAAAAAAAATAAGAATTCTAATTCTAATTCAAAAACAAAATTTTAATTTTTAATTTTAAGAAATAAAATTCTAATTATAATTCAAATAAAAAATATCATTTCAAATAATTAAATTATTTAAATTTATTTTTTTAAAAAATATTCTAAATAAAGAAAAAAAATACCTAAAAAAATGCCAAAAAGATAAAAATGAGAGAAAATTATAATTATAATTTGAAAATATAAAAATTTTAATTTGAATTGCAAAAAAAATGCCATAAAAGAAGTGAATAAAAGGGAAAAAATAGTAAAAAAATAAAAATTATAATTATAAATTAAAAAAATTAACTTTAATTCAAATAAAAAATTATCATTTAAATTACTATCTCTATTTTTAATTAATTTTATTTATTAAAAAATCACATAAAAATAACTAAAGAAATTAAAAAAAATTAAAAAAGCATTAAAGAAAAGGAAAGGAGAAAAAAAAAAGGAGAAAATGTCAAAGGGAATGGCATTTTCTCCCTCTTCTTCTTCTCCCTCTTTTTCCTTCTCCCTCTTCTCCGACAATCTCCGGTATTTTCTCCTCTCCGACGGCACGACGGCGAGCTTCCGACGACGGTGAGTTTCCTCTTCTCTCTTTCCTCTTCGTCTCTCTCTTCCTCTTCCTCTCTCTCCCTCTTCTCTCCCTCTTCCTCTCTCTCCCTCTTTTTCATTGGCCGCCAGCGTCAGAGGGCCGGTGGTGGATCGCGCACCCCGACGGTGGGCCCCGACCCTTCCCTTCCCTTGACCGGCCCCCTCCTCTCCCTCTTCCTCTCTCTCTCTCTTCCTCTCTCTCTCCCTTTTTTTCCTTGGCCGCCGGTGACAGACGGCCGGCGGCGGCCGACGCGGCCCCCTGCGGCGGGCCTCGGCGGTCCCCTTCCCTTGGCCGGCCCCTCCTCTCCCTCTTCCTCCCTCTCTCTTCCTCTCTCTCTCCCTCTTTTTCCTTGGCCACCGGCGTCAGAGGGCCGGCGGGCCGCGCGCCCCAGCGGCGGGCCCCGGCCCTCCCCTTCTCTTGGCCGGCCCCCTCCTCACCCTCCTCCTCTCTCTCTCTCTTTTCCTCTCTCTCTCCCTCTTTTTCCTTGGCCGCTGGCGACAGACGGCCGACGGCGGCCCATGCGCCCGACGGCGGCCCCCTCCGACGGGCCCTGGCGGTCCCCTTCCCTTGGCCGGCCCCTCCTCTCCCTCTTCCTCTCTCTCTCTCTCTCCCTCTTTTTCCTTGGCCGTCGACGTCAGACGGCCGGCGGCGGGCTGCGCGCCCCGACGGCGGGCCCCGACCTCCCCTTCCCTTGGCCAGCCGCGCGCCCTAGCGGCGGGCCCCGGCCCTCCCCTTCCCTTGGCCGGCCCCCTCCTCTCCCTCTTCCTCTCTCTCTCTTTCTCTCTCTCCCTTTTTTTCCTTGGCCGCTAGCGACAGACGGCTCGTGGTGGCTCACGTGCCCCGACGGTGGCCCCGACGGCGGCCCCCCGCAGTGGGCCCCGACGGTCCCCTTCCCTTGGCCGGCCCCTCCTCTCCCTCTTCCTCTCTCTCTCGCTCCCTCTTTTTCCTTGGCTGCCGACGGTCGACGGTGGCCCGATCGGAGCTCGACGGCAGCGGCGGCGGGCCCATGCGACCCTGCGGCACCCTTCTCTTTTGATCCACGACAACGAGCCCTAGCGACGGGCCCCAGCGGCCCTCCGACGGCGGGTCCGTGCGGCCCTGCGGCACCCTTCTCTTTCGATCCGCAGCGGCGGGCCCCGGTGGCGGGCCCCGACGGCCCTCCGACGGTTGATCTGTGCAGCCCTGCGGCACCCTTCTATTTCAGTCTTTTTAATTTTTATTTTTATCTCATTATTTTTTATTTTTTATTTTTATCTCATTAGATTAAAATTTATTTTAAAATTTGATTCGATCATAATTTAAAAATTTTAAGCATTTCATGAAAACGTAGATCTGTCAGTTGAGCAATGTAAGATATTCTACGATATACATATAAAATATATATTTGATTATATATTTTTGTATGGATACTATAAAATATATACATTGGTCAATTGATTGTCCAGTTTGGACAATTTGAGAATTGTATTTAATTCTATAGGTAATTACATTATTCCAATGATATGCGGAGAGTTCGAGAGAAATTTCGAATAATATTTTTCTTTAGTTCTCCTCACACATTTTCAGTCGTGTGGGGAGAACTAAGGAGAAATGCTGTCGAATTTTTTTCGGTCCCTTTTGCGTATCATTTGATTAATGTAGTTAACCTATAGAATTAATGTAATTTTTGAATGGGATAGAATCTATCTGTACCTATTTGTTGATGATACGATGCATTTATCATATAAATCTTTTGAAACGATAAAATAATTAGTAATACTAAATATTTTGATTTTGATTTTGTCATAGGTTTCTCTGAGAAAATGGCCAGTACTCGAGTTCGTGTACTATTGTATGGACTGCTAGGGTGCCACTTATTTATTTTGATGTGGTAGAGTGGCATCTTTTCGATCGTATCCTGCAACAATTTGATCAGATTCAGGGCATCTCAGAGCAATTTGATACCAGCCAGGGACTTCATCATATTGATCGACGAGGTAGAACTTGTATTGACTGACGTATCAGACATGCAGTGTATATCGATATTTGGGATGCACGTCGAGATCACATTGTTCATGGTGATCCCATTTTGAGAGGTTGTTCATATACCGATGACTATATGGCTTGATTTTTTAGTATTACAGTGCGAGTCATTGGACAGTCTCGGTATGCAGTTCCCGGATACGAGGGCGAGAGTTCTGCTGTGCGTTTTTTGGTAAGACTACAAAAATTAGTTTATAGTGTTTGTCTTATATTTTTGTTTTATATTTTACAGTATATTGAGTGTTTTATTTTTATTTTGTAGACTGATTCTATGTCGGATCTTGTGTTGGATGCTCGTCGTACTTTATCTACGACTGATGAGGACGAACGGATTCGGATACTGCATGAGATAGAGAGAACAAGTTCTGAAATATTGGTGGCAATTGGTGTTGATCCATATAGCTGTGCGCCTTGGTATGGAGCAGCCGATGCACCAGATATGAGATATACACCGTCACCATATATTCCACATATGCCATCACCGCAGATGTCATCATTAGATGCTGCACAGATGCCACCACCTTTTGATCCACAAATGGCAGCGCCTTCTTCTTCCTACATCTTTCAGATGATATCATCAGGTACCAGTTGGCCATATGAGTATGATACTTTCTTTTCAGGCCCATCCGTGTATCCAGATGAGAGGGTTGAGCGGGTCGTTCAGTCCGTAGATGATCCGACAGCATCAGTTATTCCTGAGCAGCATGACTAGCAGACCTCTTCCACTGATATAAGGGAGGAGCCGTCACAGCAGGAGCAGGAGCAGCCGGCGAGGATCTTCCTGAGAAGATCCAAGCGACCACGGGCACCACGACGTCCTTGTGGGACTTAGTCTATTTTAGACTTGTACTTAGTATTTTTGTAATATTTATTATATTATTTTTTTATATACTTGATATTTTTATTCTATTTAATATTATTAAATATTAATTTTATTTTATATTATTTAATTTTAAGTGATCAGATATTATGTTTTGTGGATATGGATACACATACTCGAATGTCTCAGAACATTAGGAGGAAAAAAGTTATGCTAAAAGGGTTATAGAAATTATAACGTAAAGTTATGCTAAAGTTATTTCAAGTGAGGATATTTTCTCATTTTTTTTCTTATTTTTTACCTCTTTGTTTGGAATATTTTTTAAAAAAAATAATTTGAAATAGAAAAAGTAATTTGAAATGATATTTTTTTATTTTAAATAAAATTAAATATTTTATTTTTTAAATTAAAAATTATAATTTTTATTTTTTTATTTTTTTAAATATTTTACTTTTTTATGCTATTTTTTTAAAATTTTTTATTTTTTTACATATTTTTTTAAAAAAATTAATTTGAAATGGAGAAAGTAATTTGAAATGATGATTTTTATTTGAATTAAAATTAAAATTTTTATTTTTTATATTTAAAATTATAATTTTTATTTTTTTCTCATTTTTTTTATTTTTTTATGGTATTCTTTATTTTTTAAATTTTTTAAGATTTTTTTAGATATTTTTTAAAAAAAATTAATTTTGAATGAAGAAAATAATTTAAAATTATTTTTTTATTTTAATTAAAATTTAAAATTTTATTTTTTAAAATACATTCAAAATTGATATTTTTTTTCTAATTTTTTTCTTCTTTTATGATATTTTTTTTTAAAAATTAATTTGAAAAGGAGATTGTAATTTGAAATGATGATTTTTATTTGAATTAAAATTAAAATTTTTATTTTTTTTAAATTTTGAATTATAATTTTTATTTTTTAAAATTTTTTATGATATTTTTATTTTTTTTTACAATAATTTTTTTATATATTTTTTAAAAAAGATAATTTGAAATAAAAAATTAATTTTTATTGTTATCAAAATCATAATTTTTATTTTTTAAAAAATTTAAAATTAAAATTTTTATTTTTTATTTTTTTTTTGAAAAAAATTTAAAAATGCCATGTCAAACCATGTTTTTAATTTTTTTTCTCACGTGGTCTACGTGAAAATTGAAAGTTTACATCAAATCGATAAATAAGTCAAACTTATATTATTTATATAAATAAATTTTTTTTATATTATTTTAAAAAAACACTCATATTAGGAATGATAAAGCAGCCGGCCTACTAGTTGTGCTCTTGCTTCTATTAATTCTTTTTCATTTTGCCAGTTATATTTCCTCATTTAGCAACAGAGAACCCAAATGATGATTATAACCATACTGGCGGGCGTATCATCCATTAAAAAATTTTTTCCAAGTGTTGGGATATACCGACCGACCCTAATGCCAACTCCCCAACGCCCACCACCGACGGGTCACGACGCCGACCCATCCTCGACGCCGACTCACCGACGGATCCCGATGCCGACCCATCCACGTGGATGGACCGACCGACTTCACCCGACCGACGATGGGCAACACCAACAGTAACTGCCGATCGTGCCAGGCCGGGACGGATCGGCCTAACGGGCCAACGCCGCCTCTGATCGCCCGAAAGCCGACCCCGACTGACCCCGACGGACGACCGACAGACGATATCCGACCGAAGGTGTGTCGGTCGAGCCGACCCATGTAGTTCCCGACTGACCGAGCGGCCGAATCCATATTACCGACTCACTGTCGGGGGTGGCAGCCGACGTCCGACTTAAGCAAGACACCAAACCAGCCGACGGTGTCTCCGGTCATCACCCGACGTCCCGACAGCCGAATACCGACCGACCCCACTCATGCCGACTCATCATCGGGCCTACATGTCCGACGCCCGACTTCACCGATCGACCGATCGATCGGCGGCTATCAACCGACCGGGGATACGTCGGTCGGGCAGACCTTTCTGCTCTCCCAACCGACTGCACTATGGAGTCCGATGCCCGACTCCTGCAATGTGCCCGACTGACTGTCGGAGGGGCCCAAATTTTCACCCGACGCCCCTCAGCTGGTCGCCGACCTATGGTCGGTCGGCTCCTCCAATCGTCGTACTACTGCCAGAGACTGTCAGTCCTGACAACGGCATGCGACACTGCCACCTAGGGGCATTATTCCGCATAAGGCATGGTCAACCCTAGCGATTTGACAGCCCCACAGTGATTTGACACCTTTACGGTGACTCTGACAGTCTTCAGTGAGTTGACAATTCTTCAATTGTCCGCGCCATTAATGACGGCGCCATACCATGCTCCACTATATATATCGGGGAAGGCTACAGTGCTAGAGGACTGGGGAAACAACAGGCTCGCCCCCTCACTCACTCTCTCATTGAGTTCTTTACTTTCTTCTCACTGTTGCCTGGTCTCCTCTCTGACTTGACCGTCGGAGGGTCCCCGCCGGAGCCGCCTCCGGTCAGTGCGGACTTTCTTTTGCAGGCGCTCGTTCCTGGCGACAAGGCGACGAGGGGATCGGCCGCAACAGATTGGCGCGCCAGGTAGGGGTGGCCTTCGACGGCACCAGGATTGTAACCCTCACGGAACTCGAAACATCCTTTCGAGATGGCAAGAATCAGAGCTCAGCGATCGAGGGTCACCGGGTCGGCGAGGCACTCTTTCCGCGGGAAGAGGCCTCCCCTCCACCCTCCACGGGGAACCTAGTTCTCCGCACCCCGCGGTGACCACGGAGGCGTAGATCGCGGCGATTGTGCTGCAGATGACCGTGCTGACGGACGCGGTCAAGAGCCTTCAACGGCAACCAACCTAGTTGCCGCACTCGCTGGTGGAGCAACCGGCGGCACACCCGATGCCCTCCAGGAGCTTCCGACCGACGCCTGATCTGGACGGGTCAGGCCCCTGCTAAAGAAAGGTCGGGCCCCTGCTGAACCCAGCAGGGCCCCCCACCGATAGACGGGTCTCGCTCTGACAACAGAGTCTGAGACCGATGCATCGCAGGTATGACTCCTACACCCCTCTCCCCGCTCCTCATGCGCAGATTTTGATGGAGATCAAAGGGGAAGAATATCTGCGATGGCCTCTGCCTCTGAAGGCAAAGGCCTCGACCAATGCGGCCCGATCGTCGAACCAACGGCTCGATCGTCGGTCGTTGAATCAACGGCTCGATCACCGATCGCCGACCAACATGGCTCGATCGTCGATCGCCGAATCAACGGCTCGATCACCGATCGCCGACCAACATGGCTCGATCGTCGATCGCCGAATCAACGGCTCGATCACCGATCGCCGACCAACATGGCTCAATCGTCGATCGTCGAATCAATGGCTCGATCACCGATCGCCGACCAACATGGCTCAATCATCGATCGCCGAACTAACGACCTCGGCCTCTGAAGGCACAGGCCTCGACCAACGCGGCCCGATCGCCGAACCAATGGCTCAATCGTCGATCGCCGAACCAACGGCCTCGGCCTCTGAAGGCAAAGGCCTCGACCAACGCGGCCCGATCACCGAACCAATGGCTCAATCGTCGATCGCCGAATCAACGGCTCAATCACCGATCGCCGAACCTACGGCTCGATCGTCGATCGTCGAACCAACGGCCTTAGCCTCTGAAGGCAAAGGCCTCGACCAACGCAGCCCGATCACCGAACCAATGGCTCGATCGTCGATTGCCGAATCAACGGCTCGATCACCGATCGCCGACCAATATGGCTCGATCGTCGATCGCCGAATCAACAGCTCGATCATCGATCGCCGACCAACATGGCTCGATCGCCATCGTCGAATCAATGGCTCGATCACCGATCGCCGACCAACATAGCTCGATCGTCGATCGTCGAATCAACGGCTCGATCACCGATCGCCGACCAACATGGCTCGATAGTTGATCGCTGAATCTACGACTTCGTCGTCGAACTGATCGTCGATCGCCGAACCAACGGCTCAATCTACGTTTCGATCGCCGACAACACATCGAATTCTATGGCGAGGATCGAAGGGATGGAATATCTACGATGGCCCCCGCCTCTGAAGGCAAAGGGCTTCGACCAATGCGGCTGGCTAACTTGCCAACTTAGCTTTGACTAAGAAATGGCAAAACGTCAAGACAACCGCAACATACCCGCCCAACCAAGGTCTGGGCAGCGGGTATTCGACTTGCAACATACCGACCTGGTCACGACCGGTCGAAGGATATTCGGCTTACCACCGTCTATCATACGACTCGACATGCTACGTCGGTGGATATTCAGCTTGCCACCGTCTATCATACGACTCGACATGCTACGTCGGTGGATATTCGGCTTGCCATCATTTATCATACGTCCTGACGTGCACGCCCAACCAAAGGCCGGACAATGGATATTCGACTTGTCATCGTTATCCTATCCGAATACGTCGGACGCTACTCGACTATCAGACTCTACGGAATGATCATGTCGACGAGCAACGTTCGGAGGTTGGCCGACCTCCGACCCGACGTGCATGCTCGACCTACTGTCGAGACGACCGACATCGGATCGTTCGTTGATGCGATCTCCAGAGTCAGGGCAAGACGTGACGGAAAACCACTCCTTTCGTCCGAAGCCGTCGCCCACATGTTCACGCGGGCCAACACGACACCGGACTCAGGAGTGGGGGGGCAACTGTTGGGATATACCGACCGACCCTAATGCCAACTTACCAACGTCCACCATCGACGGGTCACGACGCCGACCCATCCTCGACGCCGACTCACCGACGGGTCCCGATGCCGACCCATCCACGTGGATGGACCGACCGACTTCACCCGACCGACGATGGGCAACACCAACAGTAACTGCCGATCGTGCCAGGCCGGGACGGATCGGCCTAACGGGCCAACGCCGCCTCCGATCGCCCGAAAGCCGACCCCGACCGACCCCGACGGACGACCGACGGACGATATCCGACCGAAGGTGTGTCGGCCGAGCCAACCCATGTAGTTCCCGACTGACCGAGCGGTCGAACCCATATTACCGACTCACTGTCGGGGGTGGCAGCCGACGTCCGACTTAAGCAAGACACCAGACCAGCCGACGGTGCCTCCGGTCATCACCCGACGTCCCGGCAGCCGAATACCGACCGACCCCACTCATGCCGACTCATCATCGGGCCTACATGTCCGACGCCCGACTTCACCGATCGACCGACCGATCGACGGCTATCGACCGACCGGGGATACGTCAGTCGGACAGACCTTTCCGCTCTCCCAACCGACTGCACTATGGAGTCCGATGCCCGACTCCTGCAATGTGCCCGACTGACTGTCGGAGGGGCTCAAATTTTCACCCGACGCCCCTCAGCTGGCCGCCGACCTATGGTCGGTCGGCTCCTCCAATCGCCGTACTACTGTCAGAGACTGTCAGTCCTGACAACGGCATGCGACACTGCCGCCTAGGGGCATTATTCCACATAAGGCATGGTCAACCCTAGCGATTTGACAGTCCCACGGTGATTTGACACCTTTACGACGACTCTGACAGTCTTCAGTGAGTTGACAATTCTTCAATTGTCTGCGCCATTAATGACGGCGCCATACCACGCTCCACTATATATATCGGGGAAGGCTACAGTGCTAGAGGACTGGAGAAACAACAGGCTCGTCCCCTCACTCACTCTCTCATTAAGTTCTTTACTTTCTTCTCACTGTTGCCTGGTCTCCTCTCTGATTTGACCGTCGGAGGGTCCCCGTCGGAGCCGCCTTCGATCAATATGAATTTTTTTTTGCAGACGCTCGTTTCCGACGACAAGGCGACGAGGGGATCGGCCGCAACACCAAGAAAATCGTAACAACAGCTTATGCGAAGATTCTTTTCCTTTGATGCTTTCGGTCAAAAAAAAGTTTCCTTTGTACCAAAATTTTTTTATAATTATAGCACAAATATAGTAAGAATGATATAATTATTTTTGCACCGAGTAGAAGATCCCGGTGAGCGATGATACGGTTCCGGACACCGCCAGCGCGATGCCCAGCGCCACGATCGCCGTGTCGGCGGCCACCCCGCCCCACCCCAGCTCCAATCCGAACACTTTCAGATGGAAGGCCGCCGGCAGCACGAACCCCAGCACGACGCAGACGCTGCTCCCCACCAGCGAGAGGAAGTCGGCGAAGTTGGGCACCAGCATCGCCACCAAGCTCACCGCCACCACCAGCAACCACCGCAACCAGGCGCAGTACCTCTTCCCGCAAAACCACCTCTCCACCACCTCGTACACTGGGTGCATCATCACTGGAAACGTAAAGAAGAGGTTGATGCAGAGCCCCAATTGGACCAGGACGGTGACCACGCCGGTGCCCATGTTGGTGGTGATGATGTCGCGGGTGTCGTCGCCGAAGGCCAAGTAGCCGAACACGCCGAAGAGGCCGTAGAGGAGGGCGATCAAGAACATGGAAAGCCCCAGGGTCTTGCCGAATTTGGATTTGTCGGCAGCCTCGGCCTCCAGGGGAAGGACCATGCCGATGCCCTCGAAGGCGTAGATGGCAACCCCGGCGCCGTAGAGGAGGACGGAGGGGCCGGCGACGGCGCGGAGGGGTGGGCGGTGGGCGAGGAAAGCGACGACGTCTTCCCCCAGGACGACGCCCATGGCGCCGAGGTCGACGACGTCGGCGAAGATGCTCAGAGGGGCGAGGAGGGTTAGGGATTTGATGGAGTTGAGGCCTAATTGGAAGGGGAGCATGGCCCAGATGCAGAGGGCTTTAGGGGCGAGGAAAGGGGAGAGATTGGAGGAGATTTGGAGGAGGTGGGCGAGGGTGTTTGAGATGAAGATGAGGTAGCCGACGCAGAAGCCGGTCTGGCTGAGGACGATCATGGCGTCGACGGCGGCGCGGCCGGAGGGGCCGGCGACGGCGAGGCCGAGGTCGCCGAAGGAGGCAATCTTGGAGAAGTCACGGTCGAGGTCGAGGCGGCGACGGGTGCGGACGAGGAGGAGCATGCAGTGGACGGTGAGGACGGCGACGGCGGCGAGGAGGGCGGCGCCGGCGGCCCAGCCGGTGCGCATGAAGGTGTAGGGGAGGCCGAGGACGCCGGCGCCGACGATCGCGATGAAGACGTTCGCGAAGGTTTTGGGCTGGGAGGAGAGGGGGGCGGCGGGGGGGTGCGGCGGGAGGAAAGGGCTCGTCGGGTCCACCAGGCTATGGGAGGACGAGCACGCCCCGCTGTTCTTGGTGCCCTCGAAACCCATCGATTTCGGTTGGACGGAAGATAGGCGAGAGGGGTACGGATTGGATGGGGGTTCAGATAAGGGGATGGGGGAGGAAATAAGGGGTGGAAATGGAGGTTTGGGGAGAAGGGAGAAGGACGGCTAAAATGATGTGGGATGCTCAATGCCATTTATAGTTGTAACGCGTGGGTCCCACTTGATCCGGAGGTACACCGTTTGGTGGGAGGGGCCGTGTGTATCTGGACCGCCTTTCTCCTGGGTGATGCCTTCTGTTTATGTACGGAAAAAAATATTGATCAGAACGACCTTGTAATGCGTACCTTGAATCATCCAACAGATCACCACATCATTTATTAATGAAAAAAAATTATAATAGTACCTAAATTTAATTAATATTTTAAATATAAAAAATTTTATAAATAATTTTTATTATTTTAAATATAAAAATTATTTTTTTAATGATGTGTTAATTTATTATTGGGTGATTTAAGATATACATATGATAGAATTGTTCCGCACAATAATTTTTTATATACGATGATGTTAAGCTGGCGGATAAAAATATTTTTTTTTTAATGCATTCAGGTGGGAGCCACGTGAGTTGCACTTGTTTGGACCCTGGGTTTGAAGCCAATATAAGGCTACTATTGGCTGGCGATGTGGAATGTACCATTGTGAGCCTGCACGTCCGATGTTCCAGTGTTCTTCTAGAAAAGATGGACATGAAAATGAATCAGAAAAGAAAAAGGTGAGGTAGTTGAATTGATTCCCACCCATGTGGTGAAATTTTTTTTCTTTTTTTTTAAAATAAAAATAGTAAATAAAAGCAAGCAAGTCTTAAAATTGTTTTGAGAATAGAGAGGAGCAGAACCTCCATTTGATTGGTTAAAAAAAATAAAGTTACAATCAAGATTTTAAGTTTCGATAGAATAGGAAGCGTCTTAATTATCCTGTTTCACTACTAATTATCTCATTCTATTTTTATGAGAAAATAAGATTACAAATGATTGGTATCTCCAAATCCATCCATCCTGAAACATTGGAAGAGAAGAAGAAAAAAAAAGAAATAAAAGAAACTATGAAGAAAGAGAAAAAAGCAGAGGAAAAGGAAAGGGAAGAATGAGAAGAAAAAAAAGAAGGAAGAAAAGGATTAAGAAATAAAGAGAAAAAGAAAAAAATATAAAAAAAAAAAATGGAAGAGATCAAAAGAGAAAAATTAAGAAAATGAAAGAAGAAAGTTAAAGAAAATGAAATGAAGGAAAGAAAAAAAAAAGAAAAAGAAAAAAGAATCAAAGAGTATCTAACAGGATACTTGATTGGGATTACCGTCGAGATGGGGCAGGATAATAAGGTATTATATTCTATAAAGAAATTCGATATTCCTATAAATTTTAGGTGAAATGGGAATGGTCCAATGTACCTAAAACTCAATCTTTTCTTCTTTAGATTCAAATTTTTATTTCGATTCTGATTTCAATTCCGATCATGAACTAAATTGTCAGGGGATTTGATCATTTTGATTTCTATTTCAATACATTCTGATTCCGATTTTGATCATGAACTAAGCATCCTCTTAATAAAATTTAAATGATTACAATATTCTTACAAAAATAATTAAATATTTTGAAAATAATTAGATTTTTATAATTTTACTATTTTATTACTATTATATATATTTAAAATAGAGGCTCAAATTATGTAAAGCTCTCCCTTTGCTATGTACATCTGCTATTAATGACATTGATATTACTATGATGGGTCATTATTATAATTTATTATTTAATATATAATAAAAATTTGCTATTAAATCTTTTGATTTATTATGATATATTATATTATCATATTATATTTTAAAATAATTAAAAAAATAAGAAGAAAATCACACCGGCATATTGCACAGGGCCAATGTGCCATAAAGAAATTAATGGCATAGACATAAATGATGGAAGTCTTTACTTAATAATCATTAAAGTTTGTTGCTTGGACTTACGTGTCTGAACCTAATCAAATTAGGGACGTATTTATGCATCACTTTACGCAGAGGTGGATGATTGATGACTCCATAGTACCTCTTCATAGCCCTATTCTCTCTTCTGTTGTTACTTCTTCCCAGAATGATTTACTCATTCAACCTATTACAGATGATGAGATAGAACTGGCGGTTATGTCCTCTTTCTTAGATGAAACACCTGGCCTAAATGGTTTTCCTTCCTTCTTCTTCCAAAAGTTCTGGTCTGTTATCACAGATGATGTAATTACTGCTGTTGGATACTTTTCTTACAGGTTCTATGCCAGATTCTTGGAAGAAGACTTATATTGTGCCTATTCCTAAAAAGTTATATCCTTCCCATGTCACTGATTATCAGCCTATTAATTTAGATAATACTATGTACAAGATAGTTGGAAAAGTTCTGGCTAATCGGCTCAAGTTGATCCTCCCAAATCTTATATCTGAAGAGCAACGTGCTTTTGTATATGGCCGATCTGTGACTAACAATTTTTTAGCTCCATAGAAAGCGATTCATGATGTAATGTGAGCTCTCCGATTGAAAAGCTTAATGATATTGAAGCTGGATTATAGAGAAAGCATACGATATGGTGCATTGGAATTTTTTGCTGCAATTGCTCCCCCTGTTTGGCTTTCACCATTGGTTTATATAGTGGATTGCTGGATGTATTATCAATCCCCAATTCTCTTTATTGCTCAATGCCTCCCCTTCATCATGGTTTCAGGGGTCTCGTAGACTTAGACAGTGTTGCGGCCAATCCCTTCATCGTCTAATCGCCGGAATGAGCACCTGCAAAAAAAATCCGCACTGACCGGAGGTGGCTCCGGCGGGGACCCTCCGACGGTCAAGTCAGAGAGGAGACTAGGCAACAGTGAAAAGAAAACAAAGAGCTCAACGATAGAGGAAGAGAGAGAGAGAGGGAGCAAGCCCAAGAGTTTCGAAGCGACCTCTAGCACTGTTGCCTTCCCCAATATATAGTGGAGCATGGTATGGTGCCGTCATTAATGGCGCGGATAATTGAAGAATTGTCAACTCAGTGAGGACAGTCAGAGTCACCGTAAGGATGTCAAATCGCCGTGGGGCTGTTAAATCGCTAGGGTTGCCCCATGTCTTAGGTGGATAATGCCCTAGGCGGCAGTGCCGCATGCCGTTGTCAGGACTGACAGTTTCTAGCAGTCGTACGGTATTTGGGAGGGCTGGCCGATCATACGTCGGTACTCGGCTGCTGAGACATCGGGTGATGATCCGGCGACACCGTCGGCTGGTCTGGTGTCTTGCTTAAGTCGGACGTCGGCTGCCACCCCCGACAGTGAGTCGGTAATATGGGTTCGACCGCTCGGTCGGTCGGGAAAGCATGGGTCGGTTCGGCCGACACACCTTCGGTTTATCCGACACACCTTCGGTCGGATATTGTCGGCAGCCGTCTGTCGGGGTCGTCGGTCAGAGTCGTCCGTCGGGGTCGTCCGTCGGTCGTCGGTCGGGGTCGTCCGTCGGAGTCGTCCGTCGGAGTCGTCCTCCGTCGGAGTCGTCCGTCGGGGTCATCCGTCAGAGTCGTCCGTCGATCGTCGGTCGGGGTCGTCCGTCGGAGTCATCCGTCGGGATCGATCTGTCGGAGTCGTCCGTCGATCGTCCGTCGGAGTCGTCCATCGGGGACGGTCGGGGTGGTCCGTCGGAGTCGTCCGTCGGGGTCATCCGTCGGAGTCGTCCGTCGGTCGTCCGTCGGAGTCGTCCGTCGGGGACGGTCGGGGTCGTCCGTCGGAGTCGTCCGTCGGGGTCGTCCGTCGGAGTCGTCCGTCGATCGTCGGTCGGGGTCGTCCGTCAAAGTCGTCCGTCGGGATCGGTCTGTCGGAGTCGTCCGTCGGTCGTCCGTCGGAGTCGTCCGTCGGGGACGGTCGGGGTGGTCCGTCGGAGTCGTCCGTCGGGGTCATCCGTCGGAGTCGTCCGTCCGTCGGAGTCGTCCGTAGGGGACGGTCGGGGTCGTCCGTCGGGATCGGTCTGTCGGAGTCGTCCGTCGGTCGTCCGTCGGAGTCGTCCGTCGGGGACGGTCGGGGTGGTCCGTCGGAGTCGTCCGTCGGGGTCATCCGTCGGAGTCGTCCGTCGGAGTCATTCGTCGGGGACGGTCGGGGTCGTCCGTCGGAGTCGTCCGTCAGGATCGGTCTGTCGGAGTCATCCGTCGGTCGTCCGTCGGAGTCGTCTGTCGGAGACGGTCGGGGTGGTCCGTCGGAGTCGTCCGTCGGGTCATCCGTCGGAGTCGTCCGTCGGTCGTCGGTCGGGGTCGTCCGTCGAGAACGGTCGGGGTCGTCCGTCGGAGTCGTCCGTCGGGATCATTCGTCGGAGTCGTCCGTCGGGGTCATCCGTCGGAGTCGTCCATCGATCATCGGTCGGTATATCCCAACAGTTGCCCCCCCACTCCTGAGTCCGATGTCGTGTTGGCTTGCATGAACACGTGGGCGACGGCTTCGGACGAAAGGAGTGGTTTTCCGTCTCGTCTTGCCCCGACTCTGGCGATCACATCAACGAACGATCCAATATCGGTCATCCCGACTGTAGGTCGAGCATGCACGTCGGGTCGGAGGTCGTCCAACCTCCGAACGTTGCTCGTCGACATGATCATTCCGCAGAATCTGATAGTCGAGTAGCGTCCGACGTATTCGAATAGGATAACGATGGCAAGTCGAATATCCATTGTCCAGCTCTTGGTCGGACGTATGCGTCGGGATGTATGATAAACGGTGGCAAGCCGAATATCCTTCGATCGATCGTGACCAGATCGGTATGTCGCGAATGCGACTGCGGTCGTCTTGGCGTTTTGCCCTTCTTAGTCGAAGCTAAGTCGGCAAGTTAGCCAGCGCATTAGTCGAAGCCCTTCGCCTTCAGAGGTGGGGGCCATCGTAGATATTCGCCCCTTCGATCTCCGTCGTAGAATCCGATGTGTCCTCGATGATCGAGACATAGATTGAGCCGTTGGTTCGGCGATTCGATGATCAGGCCGACGACGGAGTCGTAGATTCGGCGATCGGCAATCGAGCCATGTTGGTCGGGGCCTTTTGCCTTCAAAGGCCGAGGCCGTCAGTTTCGACGATCGGTGATCGAGAGGTTGATTCGGCGATCGATGATCGAGTCATGTTGGTCGGGGCCTTTTGCCTTCAGAGGCCGAGGCCGTCGGTTCGGTGATCGGTGATCGAGCCGTTGATTCAGCGATTGACGATCGATCGTGTTGGTCGGGGCCTTTTGCCTTCAGAGGCTGAGGCCGTCGGTTTGGCGATCGATGATCGAACCGTTGATTCGGTGATCGACGATCGACCGTGTTGGTCGGGGCCTTTTTCCTTCAGAGGCCGAGGCTGTCGGTTTCGACGATCGGTGATCGAGCCGTTGATTCGGCGATCGATGATCTAGTCATATTGGTCGGGGTCTTTTGCCTTCAGAGGCTGAGGCCGTCGGTTCGGCGATCGGTGATCGAGCCGTTGATTCGGCGATCGACAATCGGCCGTGTTGGTCGGGGCCTTTTGCCTTCAGAGATCGAGGCCGTCGGTTCGGCGATTGGTGATCGAACCGTTGATTCGGCGATCGACAATCGGCCGTGTTGGTCGGGGCCTTTTGCCTTCAGAGGCCGAGGTCGTCGGTTCGGCGATCGATGATCGAGCCGTTGATTTGGCGATCGACGATCGACCGTGTTGGTCGAGACCTTTTGCCTTCAGAGGCCGAGGTCGTCGTAGATTCTCCGCTCCTTCGATCTCTATCAGGATCTGCGCACGAGGAGCGGGGAGAGGGGTGTAGGAGTCATACCTGCGATGCGTCGGTCTCGGACTCCGTCGTCGGGGCAAGGCCCGTCTATCGGTGGAGGGCCTGCTGGGTTCAGCATGGGCCCGACCTTTCTTCCGTTTTTCCTTTCGGCCCGTGCCTTAAGTCAGGCGCCGGTCGGAAGCTCCTTCGTCCGCGTGCATGTACTTGTACGCACGCTCCAGCAGTTCGGCGTATGTCCGAGGAAGGGTCTTGTCCAAGGAGTATGTGAAACGGGACCCCCTTAGCCCCTCTTCATGGCCGAGATAGTCATATCTTCGTTGAGGTCCCGAACCTCAAGCGTGGCCGCATTGAATCACATCACAAAGTATCGTAGAGTCTCATTTTCTCTCTGCTTGAGGGAGAAAAGACTGTCCGAGGTTCATGGCGGCTTCCGACTGGTGCTGAAATGGACCACGAAGGAATGTTCGAGCTGTCCGAAGGAGTGGATACTTTTCGAATGGAGGTCAGAGTACCAGGCCCTGGCAGCTTTGCGGAGTGTGGCGGGGAAGCCGATGCAAAGAAAGAGCATCGGTTGCCCCCTGAATTGTCATGAGAGCCTTGTAGCTCTCCAAGTGGTCGACTGGGTCGGTGGAGCCATCGTAAGGCTCCACGTGTGGCATCTTGAACCGATTGGGAATCGGTTCGTCGAGGATGAGTCGGGAGAGAGGTTGGATGGTCTGAAAGTCAACGTCGTTTGAGGACTTCTGTCCGTCCACCTGCAGCTGGGCAAGCCGACGGTCGATTTCTTCGAACCTACGTTCGTAGTCGTCGACCCGTCGGTGCTGGGAGACCCCAGGAGTGGAGTCTCCGAAAGAGTCCGAGAGAGAGGCGGACGGCGTTCGCGGTCGCTTCTCCTTCCTCGCTCGTTCTAGCTGGGAGGGAGAATGCCGTCAGGATCGATGGGTGTCGCACCACGGCCGCCCCTCCTCCTCCCTGTGAAGCGCTGTGGCAGGTGCTCCTGCGGAGGCGATGGAGATCGACGCGGGGTCGGCGGCTGCTCCTGGAGGGCATCGAACGTGCCGCCGGTTGCCCGACCGGTGATGGCGGCAGCTGGACCGGCTGTTGCTGAAGGCTTTTGACTGCGTCCGTCAGCACGGTCATCTGCCGCACGATCGCCGCGATCTGCGCCTCCGTGGTCACCGCGGGGTGCGGAGAGCTGGGTTCCACTGCGGAGGGTGGAGGAGAGGCCTCTTCCCGGCGGGAAGAGCGCCTCGCCGACCCGGTGACCCTCGATCGCTGAGCTCTTGTCTTTGTCATCCCCCCTACCTGGCGCGCCAATCTGTTGCGGCCAATCCCCTCATCGTCTGATCGTTGGGAACGAGCACCTGCAAAAGAAAGTCGCACTGACCGGAGGTGGCTCCGGTGGGGACCCTCCGACGGTCAAGTCAGAGAGGAGACTAGGCAACAGTGAAAAAAAAACAAGGAGCTCAATGATAGAGGAAGAGAGAGAGAGAGAGGGAGCAAGCCCAAGAGTTTCGAAGCGACCTCTAGCACTGTTGCCTTTCCCAATATATAGTGGAGCATGGTATGGCCCGTCATTAATGGCGCGGATAATTGAAGAATTGTCAACTCATTGAGGACTGTCAGAGTCGCCGTAAGGGTGTCAAATCACCGTGGGACTGTCAAATCGCTAGGGTTGCCCCATGTCTTAGGTGGGATAATGCCCCTAGGCGGCAGTGCCGCATGCCGTTGTCAGGACTGACAGTTTCTGGCAGTCGTACGGTATTTGGGAGGGCTGGCCGATCATACGTCGGTACTCGGCTGTCGGGACGTCGGGTGATGATCCGCAGCACCGTCGGCTGGTCTGGTGTCTTGCTTAAGTCGGACGTCGGCTGCCACCCCCGACAGTGAGTCGGTAATATGGGTTCGACCGCTCGGTCGGTCGGGAACAGCATGGGTCGGTTCGGCCGACACACCTTCGGTTTATCCGACACACCTTCGATCGGATATTGTCGGCAGCCGTCTGTCGGGGTGTCGGTCGGAGTCGTCCGTCGGGGTCGTCCGTCGGTCGTCGGTTGGGGTCGTCCGTCGGAGTCGTCCGTCGGAGTCGTCCGTCGGGGTCGGTCGGGGTCGTCCATCGGAGTCGTCCGTCGGGGTCGTCCGTCGGAGTCGTCCGTCGATCGTCGGTCGGGGTCGTCCGTCGGAGTCGTCCGTCGGGATCGGTCTGTTGGAGTCATCCGTCGGTCGTCCGTCGGAGTCGTCCGTCGGGGACGGTCGGGGTGGTCCGTCGGAGTCGTCCATCGGGGTCATCCATCAGAGTCATCCGTCGGTCGTCCGTCGGAGTCATCCGTCGGGGACAGTAGGGGTCGTCCGTCGGAGTCGTCCGTCGGGGTCGTCTGTCGGAGTCGTCCGTCGATCGTCGGTCGGGGTCGTCCGTCGGAGTCGTCCGTCGGGATCGGTCTGTCGGAGTCGTCCATCGGGGACGGTCGGGGTGGTCCGTCGGAGTCGTCCGTTGGGGTCATCCGTCGGAGTCGTCCGTCGGTCGTCCGTCGGAGTCGTCCGTCGGGGACGGTCGGGGTCGTCCGTCGGAGTCGTCTGTCGGGATCGGTCGGTCGGAGTCGTCCGTCGGTCGTCCGTCGGAGTCGTCCGTCGGGACGGTCGGGGTGGTCCATCGGAGTCGTCCGTCGGGGTCATCCGTCGGAGTCGTCCGTCGGTCGTCCGTCGGAGTCGTCCGTCGGGGACGGTCGGGGTCGTCCGTCGGAGTCGTCCGTCGGGATCGGTCTGTCGGAGTCGTCCGTCGGGGATGGTCGGGGTGGTCCGTCGGAGTCGTCGGTCGGGGTCGTCCGTCGAGAACGGTCGGGGTCGTCCGTCGGAATCATCCGTCGGGATCATTCGTCGGAGTCGTCCGTCGGGGTCATCCGTCGGAGTCGTCCGTCGATCGTCGGTCGGTATATCCCAACAGACAGGGCTACCCTTTATCACCTATTTTTTTATTTTATGTTCTGAGTGTTTTTTTAATCTTATGCATTGTGCTCTTCAATCTCAATTGTTATAACCTTATAGGCCAAGAGGTGGGCTGGCTCTTTCCCATCTTTTCTATGCTAATAACTATCTGTTAATTGGAAAAGCTACTATTAAGGGAGCGGCCTGTGTTACTGTGATAATTGATACTTACGTTGTGTACTCGGGTTAGGCTGTTAATGTTGCAAAGTCAGTATTCTATTTAGTCCTTCTACTCCGCTTTCTATCAAATCTTTTGTTCTGCACTTATTGAATGTTTCGGTTCATCCTTTGCCATGGAACTATCTGGGGGTCTTATTAGATGCTAAATCCTTGAGATGGAGGTCTCTTCATTTGGAGTGCAAAGGTGACCGACGGGATTGCGGACTGGAAATGGAAGCATTTGTCTCCGTATTGCTTTATTACAATCTGTTTTGGCTTAAGTACCTCTATATACTTTATCTTCCATGCATGTACCAACTATTTTTCTTATAGCTTTGGAAAAGAAATTTAAAGCCTTCTGGTGGGGGCACTCCAAATTCTAGAGGACTTCATTGAATTGCATGGAAAAAGATTTGTTTGCCGGAGGCTCAAAGCGGATTGGGTCTAATTTCTTTGTCAGCCAGGAGGTTGCAATCTAAAGGTGAACTGGCAGCCCATCAGCTGTTGCATCCTTTTCATAACTATCAAAATGGACCAGCCCAACCCAGCCCACAAAGACTAATTTGATGGGCCGGGCCGGGCCGGGCTAGGCCCAGCAAAAAAAAAGGACAGCATATAACTGGCCCAACCCGGGCCGGGCCAACCCATCAAAATATTAAACAAAAATTGGTACAGTTCGGGAAAGAGAGCCTAGAAAAGAGCTTGGAAAGAGATTGAAAGAGCCTGAAGGAGGCAGAGATCGGATGTCGTCGATGCTGTGACTAGATCGGAGAGTCTGGAGCGGAAGGGAGGAGGGGGCACAAGGCGTACCTTGTGATCGAACTCCGAGACAACAATGCCAGCAATGAGGAGGAGGAAGGAGAGGAGTCAGGAGGGGAGGCATTACACAGAGAAGTCAATCGTGGGAGGGCATCACCATAGTCGAATCTGACTCGGAGGTAGCGGCACCGACGATGAGGAGGAGGAGGAGGAGGATCTGACTTCTGAGAGCCCAGAAGTTGGATGGGGCATTCGTCGACAGAAGGAAGGAGGGAGCGTATCTTGATTCGTGAATTGAACTCTGAGGCGACGGTGCCAGCAACGAGGAGGAGGAGGAGGAGGGATCTGAGAGCCCGAAGGCCGGTGGTTGGATGGGGCATGAGACGGAGATGACTAATCGAGAACCAAAGGGAGAGGAACCAGCGGCCATCCTGTGGGTCTGCGATAACGGTGACTATAAAAAAATGAATAGAATTTTTTTTTTAGATTTTTTTTTAGTTTTTTTGACCCAAACGGTAGTCTGGCCCAACCCATCTTAGCCCTTGGGCTGATGTGGGGCGGGCCAAAAAGCCTGGTTGTTATTTGGGCTATTAATATGACAGCCCGACTCATCCTATTTACAGGGTTAGACCGGGCCGGCTCTGTGGGCCAAGCCCATTTTGACAACCCTAATCCTTTCGTTATTTCATCAGATTATCATATCATGTTTCAAGGGGTCATATGATCTCTACACCTATTACAGCAATCCCTCTACTTATATAACCTCATGGTGCAGCAATTTTTTGCATTCACCCAGACATTATGCTCTATATATCTACCAAGTTGCTGTCAACGGTGCTTTCACAGCCTCTTTTTGGATGTTCTTTTTATTTTGTATAAGTTACATTTCTTCTGTAAGCTTGGGTCTCTTCATGCATTTATATATAGTTAGTATTTTGCTAATCCTTTTGTAATAGTTTAGACTCTTCTTTGTATTACCAAAAAAAAATGGCTATTAAAACTTTGTATTTCTTTCTAATTTGTTGCATTGCTATATTACATTTCAATAATAGTTGAAGAAAAAAGAAAATTATAAATCATTCATCGTGTGGTTATATTTTAGGGTAGAATGAATATCAAGAGTGCAACTTGGATGTGCAACTAGCTTGTACAACTTTATATTTTCAAATATTCAACATCATATTAGTGTTAGCCCTACATTTTTGTTGCCTAAATTTTGTTTCAATTTTGGAATCCTCCCTGGTCTAGACATTGAATACCATGTGGGTCTCATCTAATTGCAGCTATTACGTCAATCATAAATGTTCGTTATTAGAAGATTACACCTCTCGGTTTCATGCCTAAACTAAAGAGGATTTTGACTTAAGACACAACAAGAAAATAGATTATTAGCGATGGCTAATTGCTGTCACTAATAGTAGAATTGCCATCGCTAATACTATTAGTGACGGACTCCCATCACTAAAATTTCATCAGAAATAATATCATTGCTAATTATCATTATTAGCAACAGCAAATTTTTCATCACTAATAATGATAATTAGCAACGATATTAGAGACAACAAAGCCGTCGCTAATAATTTAAATTTTTTTATTAATTAAAATTTAAAAACTATTAGCTACAGCATTATCGTCGCTAACATCGTCACTAATAGTTTTTTATTTTTTTAAAAAATTATTAGCGACAGTATTTGCATCACTAATGCTATCGCTAATAGTTTTTTATTTTTTAAAAAATTATAATTATATATTTTAAAATTTATTTTAATCACAATAACAAGCAATAATATTTTTTTAAATCTATTATAAATAAAATAATAATTATTTACTATAATCATAAGTATAAAATTAATTATATTGTATTAAAAATATAAATTATATAAATTTATAAATTTATACCATTTTATAAGTATCAAAATTACATACATATCTAAAAAAAATCATGTGAGATCCTCTTCATCATCCTCCTTATCCTGTACGTCATCTTTAACACCTGATGGATGAGAACCGGATGTCCCAACATCCTATAATAAAGGAAAATAAAATATTATTAATAAATTTCGATACAAAAATATATATATCAATATGAAGATATATATTTCGATATACTACTTTGATTCTCGAATAGATTATTTCTATATATTTCATTTGATGATATGAGGCTATAAACACCCCCGGTCCATCGATTGGATGGTTAGATTAAATTTTTACCTCCCAAGTCTTCTTTCCGGACTCAAGCCTAGACATGTGAAGTTTTTAAATATAAAAATTTAAAATACATAAAAAAATTATAGTCAGACTTACCTACTGTGATGGCTGTAACAATGAGCCTAGCTAATCGTACAGATGCGGATCTCGAAAAATCTCAATACTGTATCATGGACGGTACCTCAAAAGCTCTGAGGTCATTGGCTCTAAAGCCTCCACACGACCTCCTCCACATGTACATCACCCTACATCTAGGTCATCAAGGCTTGGGAAGAGGACGTCGAAGAGTATCGAGCTACTGAAAGGTCGAAGCTATGGCCGAGTCCTATGATCTGGCTCCTACTCACCCCTACGATGGCCCTGAGCCATCCCTCGAGATCAAGGAGGGGCTGAGAGGATGGATCCGTGCCACGATATGAGATACTCCGCGTAATCCACGATAGAAATTCATTAGTGCATACATATCGGTATGTATAAAAACTTAATAAATAATGTTTTAAGTTTGTTTCTACGATCCATCAAGATCTAGGATCTAAGTAATCATTAGTCCTCCTAAACTGGTATGTAGCCTCCCATATCTGCAGCTGCCCTAGTGCACGATCCAACTGCCGTATCTATAATAAATAAATAATAAAATTAAATTAATTAAAATATACATATGATCAATTTAATATAAAATTAATTTAAGTATAGAATTTTTATCAATCTATTGGCCATAATATGTGTGCCAACAGAGCCACCAGTGTGCTTTATCGGATGCTGCTGGGAGAATCGATTCTGTATGCTCTCAATCGCCTACCAGAGTACTCTTTGGTACTCCACTGATCGCAGAGGACCTCCTATATGTCCGTCCGCATCTAGTGATCTGTGTAAGGCTATCAATCCGATGGTGATTCGAAACTGGAGTGCTCTATAACAGACTGTCGAAGGTTGTACAACCTATTCCAAAACCTCTACGTGGCCATCTCCTCAGAGGTCCAACGGCCAGCGTCCTCATTCTGAGGAGTCTCGAATCAATAATATCCCTGCAAGTAGAAGTAATCGTGTATTAATAAATAGAATACAAACCTACCATAAATTTAAAAAATTAAATATCTTTGACTTACCAAAAACATCTCCGAAGCTGCATCATGAGCCACCGATGGCCAACTGGAGAACTCGTTTATTAACCCCAACATCAATCATCGGATGATCCTAATAACCACATGAGGTACCTCAGGCTCTGTAAATATCTACAAAATTAATTTTGAACAATAAATATTAATCTCTAAAATAGCTAAATTTTGAATATATTCAATGAAGATATAGTACTTACGAGTGATTTTGAATATGGACGAGCTTTCTATTCTCCGATCGAGTCAGAGATGCTGCGAGCTGGACGAATACTCTACCATGTCGCTAACTCTGAGAGCCGAACACTACTCCATGCGAGGGTGAGGTCACTAATGACCCCACATTATCCAAATCTGAGAATATCAAGACATCATAAAGAATATTATATTAGATAATAAATGATAAAATAACATAAAAAAAATATCTAAAGTATTAGAATTTACCATGTGGTATGTCCGGCACAGAACCATGCGAGCTGGCTATATGAGAGCTCCCTCCTCAGCTATGACGGCTCCAACCTCTGGAAGACATGATCTATAATCTCTGAAAATAAAAATAAATAGATTCATGGATTAATTATACAATTATAGATGGTAATGCAAGATTTAAAATGACGTATTTTATGGACCAATAATCCAATGGTCTGTAACTGAGTTAACTGAAATTGAAAAACTATTGTAATTGATACACCTCAAACTTAAACCAGATGAATGGATTATTTCTACATGTCTCATTCAATGATACAGAGCTATAGATACCTCCGATCCATCCATCGGATGGTTAGATTGAATTTTGACCTCTTTGTACCCATCCCTTCCGCCTCAAGTCTAAACGGCATGGAGGAGTATATTTCGATATACTCCTTCGATTCTCAAACAGATTGATTTTATACGTCCCATTCGATGATACGGATATATCTACACCTCCATCCCATTCATCGAATAGAAAGCTTGACTTTTGATCCTTAGATCCTTTTTTTGACTC
The DNA here is from genome assembly GCF_000442705.2 of Elaeis guineensis. Taxonomy (NCBI): domain Eukaryota; kingdom Viridiplantae; phylum Streptophyta; class Magnoliopsida; order Arecales; family Arecaceae; genus Elaeis; species Elaeis guineensis. The sequence goes on from NC_026003.2 coordinate 18,336,666, forward strand.
AAGCTTAACTATGTGAAGCTTCTAAATATAAAAATTTAAAATAAATAAAAAAATTTATTAATACTGCTTAACTTACCTGCTGTGATGGCTGTGATAACAAGCTTAACTGAATGAGCGACAAATAACTAAAATGTTGACCTTTACATATGAACGCCCTCAAGATAGGGAGCGCAGTATCCTAGAGGTTTAAATCTTTCTTATTTTTTGACTTGATTTTATCTTTCAAGTGTGCATCTCGAGTCTAAATATTACAGATTTTCTCATGATAAGTATGCAAAAGAGTTTGAAATCATGGTTAGAAATTGGCTGGCTGTAGTTGATGCCCAGATCTTGCCACCTCCAAAGGTATGTTATACTTGTATTCATCATGTTTACCTGAAAAAGTTTACGTACAGTAATTTAAAATTACATCTTTCAAATGCTTCAGCTAAAGTATCATGACTCTAGGAGGCCTGAGTCTAGCGCAAATCCATTGAAAATTTTTTTAAAAAATAAAATAAAAACTTAAAAATAGTACTTAAATCAGGGATCAATAAAGTAAACAAGAGAAAGAGGAAAAGAAGAAGGCTCAAATTTGCCATTAAAAATAAGGCATTACAAGTTCCTGTGCACCTTTAATCATGAGATGGCTGCAAACAGTTGCCTGCGATGTAACAGATCATCCAAGCTTGTCTTGCAACTACAGCAACAAAAATAGAAATGCATCACCTCCATCTCTCTCTAGACTCTTTAGACGCATCTCACACAGGCAGTCATCATAGCCTCTTTATGAATAAAACAGGTTTTAGGTTGGATGCGGGCCGAAAGTATCGGACCCACTCTCGGGCCGAGCTTGGGCCAGGCCAAAAATACATCCGAGCCTGGTCTGAAATTTAAATGGACCCTATAATTAGATCCAAGTTCCGTCTGAACTATTTCAAGTCTAGTTCGAAGTCCGATCCGAATTCGGACTGATCCGAAATCCATCGGAACGACCTAGACCCAGCTCCAACCCTAATCATAGTTAAATAAAATACTTAATTAATTAATTTAATTAATATTTAATTAATTAATTAATTATCTAATTGAAATTAATTAATATATTAAAACAAAAAGATTTTTAGCGACAGCTCGACTGCCGTCACCACCGCCTTCGTTAATACTCACCAAAAGTATAAAAATGCAGGCCCAAAGATGCCGGGGGCATAGGAATGGTGGTGCGAAGATGGGGTCGGCGATCCGACATGAGGACGGTGGATCCAGTAAGGGGGGTGACAGATCCGGCAAGGGGGGCAGTGATCCAGTAAAGGAGGTGGCGGATCCGACAAGAGAATGGTGGATCCGGTGCAGGGAGAGCGGATCCAGCAAGGGGGGCGATAGATCAGGCAAGGGAATGGTGGTGCGGGGACTCTGGCGATATGGGGACGATGAAGGGGGAGGCAACGCTGGGGAATCGGGAGACGGGGAGGGGGGGTCTCGATCGTCGATAGGGGAGATGAAAATCGAGGGTAGGAGGGAGAACAAGAGGGTAGATGAGGGTCGATCGATCGTCAGTGGGAGAGCCAACCCAGAAATTGAGAGGAAAAAATGAGGGCCGAGGAGGGGGGTCGGGGGCTGGGGAGGGGGGTCGGAAAAAATGGGGGTCTTGATCGTAGGGTGGGGGAAAACGAGGGCGGGGGAGGGGGTGGAGGAAAATGAGGGCGGTCGCCAGCGGGGGAGCCAACCCAGAAATCGAAAGGGTCGATGAGGGGGGTCAGGGGTCGGGAGGGGTCGCGGGTCTCGGTTGCCAGGTGGGGGAAAACAAGGGCGGAGGAGGTCACCGGTGGGAGAGCCAACCCAGAAACCAAGAGGGCCAAAGATGGGGGTCGGGGCCGAGGAGGGGGGTCGGGGGTCTCGATCACCGTGTGGGGGAAAACTAGGGTGGGGGTAATAGATGGAGGAAAGGTTAAGGTTATTAGTGACGGCAAAGCAGTCGCTAATAATACCATCGGTAATAATTATTAGTGAGAAACTTTGCCATCACTAATACAATATCTCCATCACTGATACGATCTCCCCATCGCTGATAATCTTTCGATCTAATTAAAAAAAAAAAAAAAAATTACTACTTATTAGCGATACAATTAGCCATCACTAAAAACTAAAACTTTCATCGCTAGTAATTTTTTTTCCGATGGCTTATATTTTGGTCACCATTGGTAGCTGGTAAAAGGGATTATTAGCAATGGCAAAATTGCTGTCGCTAATGACTATCGCTAAAAATTATTTTTCTTATAGTGAGAATCACACCATCCACATTTTCTTCACAGACATATAAGTATTTCTTCGATTTCTCTAAATTTTTTTCTTTTTTAGTATAACATAACAAGATAAATCTTTAATGATTGGATGAGAAACAGTGGTTCACGCCTTCACATATTCAATCCAAGGGAATCTTTAGTTTACGAGTCTTACTGAAACAAGTTTCCCTAGAAGCTCAAAATGATTGAGTTCCACAAAATCATTGTTTGATTGTTTTCATAGAACATATTTTGCAATAAATAGCAAGTAATAAGCTTAAAAAAAATTAGTTTATGAAACAAGTATCCCCATGTTGTTATGGAACTTGTTTTACACAAGGCCATGTTTTATGTCTACCTATTTTAGAAATACCATTGACAACCAAATGGTCTTAAGATTTGCATATCTACATTTGATTTGGAACCTATGAATCAAGTGTACAGGCAAATATAAACCTTTCAAAAATTTCATTTCTAGGTTTTAGTATGGTAAAAGTTCATGCGACCCAAGCTCCATCAAACCCAACAAGGTGGGCTCCAAGGGGGCGGGCTTGGTCCCGACTTGATCCTGGGATGATTATGAGTCAAAGAACGTAGATCCAAAGTCTAGAATGTTGGATAAGATGTACACAATAAAAATCTAATCATGTTTTTCATATAAGAATATGTTGCTAAGAAAAATAACGGTGGTAGGTGCATGCTCGAGGATCCATTTCGGCTCATGGATGCTATTCACACTCTCTTTATGAACCCACATAGGAAGTTTTTTCCATCTCTTCATTTTTTCCCTCTCTTCACAATGATGAACAAGGAGAATATTTAATGATTAGATAAGACCATCTAGAGATGGACAATAGGTCGGGCCGTGGGCCACCCATGGCCCGGCCCGACCCAACACGAGACGGGCCATGCCTGACCTAGAGATGGGCAATAGATAGGGCCGTGGGCCGCCCATGGCTCGGCCCGACCCGACACGAAATGAGCCATGCCAGGCATGGCCCATCGGCTATAATGTCGTGCTCGCACGGCCCATAAGAGGGAGGCCGGTCTGGGCTAGGATTTTTTGGCCCACGACCTAGGCCCGGCACGACCCATAAGGGTCTGGACCAGCACACCTGTGGGCCAGGCACTGCACGGCCCATGTGCCAGCCCAGCTCCCTTGAAATGGACCGTGCTAAGGCACTGTCCGTTTAGGATTTTTTAAAATTTTTAAAAAATATACATGAATAAATTAAAAAAAAATTGGGGACTAGAGATTTAAATATAAAGCCACCTTATTAGGTGAGGGGTTTGGCGTGGATCCTTACTGGTTTATTAATAAATATCAAAATCGTACAGAAAGGGAGGGAAGCTAGACCTAACCTCCAGAGTATAATGAGGAGGAAGAGAAAAAAAATAGAATTATAGAGATAACTCACCTCAACAATTAAAAAATTTAATATAATTAATAAAAAAATAGATAAAATCGTACCAGCTGATCTCTACTCTCACTGAACTCCTTCAAGACCCTCTCTTTACTCTCTGCTCTTCTGTGCTAACTTGATAAAAATCCTACTAATTGTCGATTTCATTTATGTCATCTTCATCAGAGGATGTAGTAGAATGTCTATCTTTATTTTGAAACCTCATATCTGCATTCAATCAATCTTTGAAGTAGAGCAGCATCTCCACCATCTCGCTAGTCATCCGACTTCTCTTTTCATCAAGAACACGCCGACTTGCACTAAAAGCGAATTCCGATGTTACTGTAGACATTGACACAGCTAAAATATCACGTGCAAGGACAAACAAAATAGGATATTAATTTTTAATACTTCTCTACCAAGCTAACACATTTAGATTATCTATTTGATTTTTATCATATGTAGAATGAAGATCATTTCATAAATAAAGATACAGATGAACTTGAAGCATGTGTCTGTCTCCTATGTGCAATAAAATTAAAAACAGATGATAAACAAGAACTACTAGAAGAAGCAATAAAGCTTTGTACGGATAATTTAGATCCATGAATTTTTTCATCATATAACACATAAATATCATAAAGAAGTTTTGTTATCTCAGTTTTAGCGGGTTCAGGATCCAGTATCATTGTTGGGTATAAAATACCCACAGATGAAGTCCTCAGCGGAATCGACTACATGACAACTCCGCCCGGACTCCTACGGGAGCCGGGCTCCATCCTCAGCAGAAACAACTACAAGCAGACTTCGTCCGGACTCCTACGGGAGCCGGACTCCGCCGACAACTTCAACCGCAAGCAGACTTCGTCCGGACTCCTACGGGAGTCGGACTCCGCCGACAATTTCAACAGCGAGCAGACTCCGCCCGGACTCCTACGGGAGCCGGGCTCCGTCCTCAGCAGAAACAGCTACAAGCAGACTTCGTCCAGACTCCTACGGGAGCCGGACTCCGCCAACAAGTTCAACCGCAAGTAGACTCCGCCCGGACTCCTACGGGAGCCGGGCTCCGTCCTCAACTCCAACCGCTGGTAAGCCCCTGTCCGGACTCCTACGGGAGCCGGACCTCTCCTTTGACTTTAAACACAGGGAAACTCCGCCCGGACTCCTACGGGAGCCGGGCTTCGTCCTTAACTCCGACGGCTACAAACAGACTGCGTCCGACTCTGTCCGGACTCCTACGGGAGCCGGACTCCGCCGACAATTTCAACAGCGAGCAGACTCCGCCCGGACTCCTACGGGAGCCGGGCTCCGTCCTCAGCAGAAACAGCTACAAGCAGACTTCGTCCGGACTCCTACGGGATCCGGACTCCGCCAACAAGTTCAACCGCAAGTAGACTCCGCCCGGACTCCTACGGGAGCCGGGCTCCGTCCTCAACTCCAACCACTGGTAAGCTCCTGTCTGGACTCCTACGGGAGCCGGACCTCTCCTTTGACTTTAATTGCAGGAAAACTCCGCCCGGACTCCTACGGGAGCCGGGCTTCGTCCTCAACTCCGATGGCTACAGACAGACTGCGTTCGGACTCCGTCCGGACTCCTACGGGAGCCGGACTCCGCCGACAATTTCAACAGCGAGTAGACTCCGCCCGGACTCCTACGGGAGCCGGGCTCCATCCTCAACCTCGGCTGTCGGTAAGCCTTGTCCGGACTCCTACGGGAGCCGGACTTTGCATCTGATTTTGATTGCAGGGGATTCCACCCGGACTCCCACGGGAGCCGGGCTCCACCCACGACCCCAACCGCAAGGAGGACTCTGCTCAGACCCCTACGGGGGCCAGACCCCGACCGCTGCCGAACTTCAGCCAGCAGATCTGCACTCCCAGGCCACAATCACGGCCACGATCCTGCTCCACTTCCTGCGGCGGATTCCGCGCAGCTCCATCACTCCCTGACAGGCCGCAGTAACGGTCGCAACACTGCTCCACTCCCTACGACGGATCCCACGCGGCTCCATTACTACCTGGCAGGCCACGATAAACGGCCACGATCCTGCTCCACCTCCTGCAATAGATACCGCACGATTCTCCCATCCGCTGGCAAGACGCGACAGCAAACGCCGCCCCACTTCCCGCGGCAGATTCCACGTGGCACGCCCTAGTGATGGTCACGGGTCTACTCCACTACTCTTCGCAGCAAATTCCGCCTGACCCTGGGCAGCCCACTACCAGGCGGTTACAAACGTCGCCATCAATCCGTTACCTCCTCCGCCTATAAAAAGGAGGACCCAGATACGTTATTCTCTAAGCTCATTTCTTATCTCAAAACTCTGCTAAATTCTCCGTTCGAGCGCTCCATTCTTGTTGAGGCAGAGAACTGATTTGAGCGTCGGAGGGTCTTGCCGGAGCAACCCCACCTCCGGTTTAGACTTTCCTTGCAGGTCCCGGCGGCGACCGCGACTTCCCCGACTCCAACTTCTCCGGCGCAAGCGGATTTTTGCACCAACAATCATGTTTATAGAAATGCATAAATTTTTTTTCAAAAATATCCCTCAAAATAGGCATTTTATGGCTGTTGGGAGGGGTAAAAAGGTAAAAAAATTGAAAAATAGTCGTTTTTTTATCGTTTTTGGCCGTTATGGGCTGAAACGGCCTGAGCCGGACTGGGCCATGCCAGGCCCGATTCGTAACGGCCACAAACAGGCCGTCCCTGGCACGGCCCATAATGAGCACAAATGGGCTATGCTAGGCACGGTCTGTTTGTAATTTTTTTTTTTAAAAAAAAAGGTCTGTGGGCCAACAGGTCAACGGGCCGTGCCCGGCATGGCCCGCCACCAACCGGGCCTAGAACTGTGTCGGGCTGAGATCTGGTGCTAATCGCGTCGTGCCTGGCACGACCCATTTAACTTTAGGCCTGGTGGGTCTAGGTCGGACCGTGCCAAGCACAACCCAGTGTCATTGTCTAAGACTGCCATTCATGCCTTCTCACATTTTGTGATAATTGCATACCAAGGACTCTATGTTATTAAATTTTCATCACTTTTTTCAAAAATTAAAGTAGTTCTATATTGGAAATATTAAAACCATGTGGTTGTTTATTTGACAAGTTTTACTAAAGAAAGTTTTCCTAAAAGATCAACATGAATGAATTTTACAGAAATGCTTGTTTGATTGATTTTTGCAAAGCCTATTTTGCAATAACTCGCAAGTAGTAAATCTTGAAAAATGAGTTCTGTGAAACAAGTACCTCCTTATATTTCGTGCAACTTCTTTTACATGAGATCTTGTTTCATGTTACATATTTAGAAACATCTTAGACAACCAAACAATTCCTAGCATTTGCAAATCTATGGTGGACTGGAACCCTCAACCTATGAGCCAGGTGAATTGGCCAATGAAAACCTCTCAAACATTATGTATCTAGGTTTTAGTATGGTAAAAGTACGAGTGACTTGAACTCGATGAAACCTAAAAAGGTGTGTGGGTGGACAGGTGGGTGGGGTAGGAGCGTGTGTATGTGCTTATCATAATACATACTCGAGCCAAACTTGTAAACTTGATGAGCCTCGAGAAATCTTGACTACTCTAACCTGACTTTATCCTTCGATAAGGATACGTCAAAAACTTAGATCCAAAATTCCTCCAATATACTTCATAAAATCCCTAATCATGCCATTCTTTAAGAAAGTACTGTCAAAAAGAAATAATAATGATAGGTACATGCTTGAGAACTTGCCTCAAAGAACAAAGATCAATTCTTGGTATAAGCTTTACTTGATAGGTTTTCCCAGCAACCTCCATTTCTGGGTAATGCCACACTTGTCAGAGTCCTTTGAGATTTGTTGAAAGCTTTTAATTGTCAAATAAAAATGGCTAATTGAGGACAAGAAAAATATGCTAATATATACAAAATTATAAGAAACTTATAGCCATTATATGTCATGGTCCTAAATAGCTAAAACTATAAGTTATTAGTTTTTTTGTAATAATAGTCTAATAACAATTGGTAATAATGCTCCAAAGGCCATTTCTAGAATTATGATAGAAATTTTGAATTTCAAATCTCATCAAAATGAGAGGATCTCATGAAAGTAAATATACTCCTTTAAAATTAATTATTATCGAAAATATATATTTCAAATGAATAATGTAAATAAGTTAATAAATAGAAAATGATAGACAAGGACATAGTAAGAAAGGCCCAAACTTAACATCCCCAAACTCCAAATTCCTAGTAAGAAATCTAAAACATAAACTTGACTTTTGTTTTGATCAACAAGGTATAAAAGTTTAAAAAATTATAGTTAGAAACTCAAAATATTTTGAATTTTCATCTATAATTAACTTTAAAACAAAGGAGACAATGGGTGTATGCCCAATAACCAACCTTACAGAATAAATATTACTTATTTATATAAGCTTTGTTGTATAGGTTCTCCCAATATATAGCAACCTCCATTTCTACCTAATGCCGCAATTGTTAGGAGCTTTTTGAGATTTGTTGCAAGCTCTTAATTGTCAAATAAAAATATCTAAGAGAGAAGAAAGAAATTACACTATAGTTATAATAGAAAATGGTGAGAAATTTATAACCATTATATGTCATGGTGCTTGAGAACAAAGCATATGTTAGGAGTTTTCTTTTAATAGTAGTATAATAACAATTGATAATAATGCTCCAAAGGGCCTATCAAGATTTGACATGGAAATTTTGAATGTCAAATCTCATTAGAATGAGATAATCTCATTGAAAATAAATATTTTTCTTTACAAGTTAATTATTGATTAAAAATATATTAAATTGAATAATTTAAAGAAGTTAACAAATCAAAAATGAGAGATAAGCATATGGTAGAAAAGAAGCAAGCTCAATAGTCCAAACTCCAAAATGTAGTAGGAAACCAAAAACATAAAGATAAACTTTTGTTTTGCTCAACAGGATATAAAATTTTAGAAGTTTGAAGTCAAAAACTCAAAAGAATTTGAATTTTCATCTATAATGAACTTCAAGATAAATGATAAAGCACTTATAACTTATTCAAAAATAAATTATTAATCGTCAATTTGAAAAAAGAGTCTAAATCAGCCGATCAAGTCCTTTGTGCTATATACTCCCTAGTAATAAAGCAAACACATCAATCATATGCACTTATTATTATTAAATATAATTCCCCCCCCCCCCAACCTGAATTTTTCTACGTCCCAATTTTTGTCTTTTGTTGAGTTCAAATTTCCATCCTCCTCTATGCTTTTGCCATAGTTGTGTGTTCTGATCTTCTAGTGTGCACCCATATGATGCTGATATTGTAACATTCCTCCATTATATTTCTTACCTCTACTTTGTAACCTTTTTCCTCTCATAATGTGCACTTTTTAGCCTTCACATTAATATTGCAACCACTGTCATGCTTCCTATAATTTAGCATCATATCCATTTTCCATTCTGCCCTCTTACTTTCTTTATTTATGCTTGCCCCAATAATGTGGCCCTCTTCCATTATTTCTATCTCTAATTTTTATTGTTCTCCCTTATATTTGCACAATGACTCTTTCTTTTGGCTCTAGATGTCATTATAATTGTTCTTCTTTTACCTATTGTTATTACCTATCCTCCTTCATCTACCTATTGTACTAGCTTGCTTTTTCTATACTTCAGTAGAAAATTGAATTAGAGTGACAAGTTAGGCAACTAATTCTTTGTTATCCTTAGAAAATAGTGAAAGGGATTGAAATTGAAGGTCGGGATTAAATAATAAAAGAATAATTTAGCACAGCTAATATTAATAGCATAAGAAATATTATTTTAGGGTCTTTATTTAATACAAGTTGATTTTCTCTATGATTGGATGTAAGGATTTTGGAGCTATCTCCTTTCGTTACCTCTCTATTGCTGAGTTCTGAATAACTGATAAAATATATTTGGATTTAAACACCACTTACCAGCTGCATTGATCACGGAAGGACTATTGATTCTTGAAAGAAAGTCACCAAACAACTTATGCACCTCATAAGGATGAATCTCTCTCTCTAGTAGCATCTTGGGCTTGCTTGGATTGATATGCCTATTCTCTCTTAGAAACCATAACATAGAAATCTTTCTTAAGTCTAATTTTATCAACTCAAATCTAGGAATTAGTGTTGCCTACCTTTGACTTTGAATGGAAATCATCCTAGAAACCTAGTTGTCCATATCAAAAAAAAATGCCAACTTATAAGATAGATAAGTGGTTACATTTGGATTTTGGTGACTCAGATAACATGACTCTGAACCTTCTCTCAAATTTACAATATTCTATTCTTTCTTTTAGAAAAATTATGTTCTTTATTCCAAAGTGCAAATGGTACACGTCCTCTTTCATTTTTGGACCAAAATAAATAAGAAAATATTCTAGCAATTCATGCATCTCTTGGATCTCAAACAAAAAGAAAATTGAACAATGTCTTCTTTCCTAAGTTTTGTCCTGACATGATTCTTTTGCTTTCTTTTCATTGTCTTACATTCATCAATCACCTACAACAATTGAGGTGTCAAGTCACCTTCCTCCATGTAGTCCTAGTTTTTCTCCCTTGAAGGCAACCTTTTCCTCCGTTCTTGGCTTTAATAAAATAAGTATAGTCCTATCTTCATTAGATTTTTAAATAATTTACCATTTCAATTCTAGTACCATATACGATATTTTATCTCGTGTCTACACTTTAATTTGTCTCCTTTTCTTCATTTTTCAAAAGTATTTTTATATTTTTAATTTTCAAAGAATAAACTGCACGTTCCAAATTGGAAGTCTCTCAGATCTGGTACAATCTGAGTGAGTTGAGTTTTCAAATTTTAAACTTAATCTAGTCATCATAAGTATTTGTTGCAATGCATTCCCAATAAAAAATTTTTGCTTGCTTTATGAATCCATGATTTATCTCTAAAAGATTTTTGAAGTTCTTGGATTTGTAATGACTATAAAATATGTAATAGATCATTATTTTATTTTATTGTATTTTATTTGATATAGTCTTTCAAGTTTTTAAGACTATAAGGTGTTAATGTTGAGGGTTATGTCATGATGCTCTTTGTTTATTTTTTATGAAAAGGTGGGAAAGATCCTAATCATCTATTAGGCAAGAATAATTAGGATAATTGTCTCTTGATAGGTTAGGAATCAATTGCCATTTTTTTTCCTAAAAAATATTCTCATTTGGTTGAACTAAATCAGATATTCTAGGCTAAGTTAGATCTACAGCTAGTTCAGTCCAAATCTTTTCTATTGAAAAATATATATAGTTTTTATTTTTTCAATAATATCCCCCCCATAACTAATCTACCCCTCACTCATAACCCCTAATCCTCCTCACGACCGCCTCCCTACTGCCACTTACCTTCTGTCACTATCCACCTCCTTATTATCATCTGACTCTTTATTGATTCATCTTCATCCATCTCTATGCCTTCTCCTTCTCACCTCTTTTGCTCGTCTTCTTAATACTACCCACCTCCTTGCTAGTGGCTGCCTCCTTATCGTGCCCATATCTCTACTATTTTGCCTCCACCCCCACCTCGCACAACTCTACAGTAAAAATAATCTAAAAATCCACACTCTCGATCCATTATAAGAGCTCCTCATTGGCCAATCAGTCCGACTCCTTGGAGTGTGGAGAGAGTATGAAGGTAGAAAACTTATTGCCTCCATCAGAGTATGAAGGGGATACGAAGGGGGGAGACTTGCTGCTTCCATTAGCAATACAAGGATCGAGCTAAAAGGGTGAGAAGGCCATGTGAAAAAAATAATTCATCAACTTTATACAAATTACATTCCATACTATTCCTACTAGTATGAAAATGACTTAGAGTGAGACAAACTTACCATACTAGCCATACGCATGACTGGCTAGAGGTAGTTATTGATGGATGAATCATAACTATCCATATTAAACTAGATGGCCAAAATTTTTTCTTGGATAAAAGATGATTTTACTATTTGAAGAATTATAGAAATTGCCTAGACATAAATGGTATATTGATATCACAAATTGTGTGCTATTGGCTTTATCTTAGGAAAAAATTTCTTTATATAAAAATAAAGTACTAACTTATCTTAATTTGTTTATAAGGTGATACTTTACCATTAGTTTGTTTGAACTATTATAGTTGTCCATATAAAAGATACAATTAATGAGTGCTTTAAACTAAATTATATCTGAAAATAAAACTTTTGGTTTTTTGAAGCATTTATCTAATCAACCATTCCATAACTTTAGGCATTGCTGCTACCATATTTTTTTTATTTCTTCATCTATGTGTATTTGTTGTATAGTTTCACCGATATATAAAGTTTATACTATAATACAAAATATCCATATTAATTGCATATCACCTCATGATTCATTATGCCTTATAATAGAATGATAGGTCAGCTTGTTATATATTATGTCTAATATTATTAGTTTATATTATAGATTTGTTATATATGCTATTATTTACTGGATTGTTTGTTAGTATATATTGTTTACTACTTATTTTGATTGGATTTTCTTGAATGAATGTACAAAGTATTATATATTTTTTAAATTTTTGGATAGCCCAAGAATTAACATAATATTGGTTGAGTTGGTTTAGTTTGATTCTAATATTGTTTGGTTCATTTTGGCTCCACAATGTTGAAAACCAATAAGGATCGAATCAATTCAAATTTGACCCCCAATTCAAACCATGCACACTCCTAAATTGCTCACTTACAGAAAAAAAAGTTTATATTTTAAGAATTTTATTTTCACTTTGAATATTAGAAAGGTAGCAACTACTTGGGCATCATTGTGTGTATTCTATTTAGGGATGGTAAAATATGACCCGACCTACCAATCCGACTCATGTTCGACCCACCATAAATAGGTTTAGATTTTGGCTAAATAGATTTGGATCATAAATAGGCCAACCCGTTTAACCTGTTTAATAATTGGATCGGATTCAGACTTTGGATAGCTAATCTGTTTATCTGTTTAATAAATGAGTTGGGACAGATCGGGTCAGGTTGGGTTGTAATTTGTAGACTCGCAAGGCGTTAGGAGGTGGGAACTTAAAACTTAAAACCCATGGACATGATTTCGTGAAACCCATTCGATCTCTTTCTGTCTTTCATCTTCTCTTCCCAACTTCTAGATCTAGGGTTTCCTCGTTGGCTCCCTTACAGCTCTACTCCTCCTTCGATCAGTGCTTCCTCCCAATAGCAACTGGGGCTCCTCCACTCCTCCTTTCGTGCTTCCTTAATCTTTTCTGAGGTTTATTTTTCTTAATCTTTAATATAGGATTTTTGAGTTATTTTTTTTGATGCAGATCAGTGCTTTTTGTAGGAGGATTCAACATGCTTTGCTGCCGATCTCTCATTAACATGCTTTGCTGTCGATCTCTCTGTCAATCTATCTATTTTAATTTTTTTTATTTTTTTTCATATGATCGTATTTTTTTTTAAAGAACCATTATTTGGCTAGAGATATCTTTTAAAAAATCATTTTAAAAAAAATCATAGGGTCTTGCCATTAGTATCTTCATGTTTCCTAATGAACTTATGATGGTTGTTTTGTAAAATTATGTTGCTGTAAGTGAATATAGTATTCAGTGCTTTACTCCTCTCCAGCTACCCTTTTAAGTCAGCTATTTTCATATCTCTGCAAAGCAGGATAGATTTAATTTCAACAAAAGTGTGATTTTCTTCCTCCCTCCTCCCCTGTGATTATTGAGGTTTAAAAGCTAGATATCAAAGGGACCCCTCCTGGGCCTATCATAGACATAACCCTACAATCTCCATGGATTAAGCCCAACCCAAATTAGTTCCATAGGATTCTACATCTTAACCATTTCATACTAATTGGCTCTAGAGTGCCAAATTTTAGATTTGAATACTATCTGATATTAACTCATTTTCTTTTGTATTCTTGATCATTTACATGGCAGCACATGTCAAGACTTAACAATGCCATGTGCTCAAATTTTTGTGAACCTGCAGAACTGGATATAGAAAATATGCATAGTATTTTATATTCTTTTATATTCTCAAATTTTTATCATGCTCGTAGGTTACTGTTTTGTATTCTTTAGATTTTTATTTTTTATACTGAATGTCAAAATGTGCACCATGGCCTATAGCCTATGTGCATTATGGAGTTTTGTTTTAAGGTTTGTATATGGAGACTATGATGATTTTGGGATATCTTTTTGCTGATTCAATAATTTCTAACAGCAATAATCTTGGATGGCCTTCTTCTATAGGCAACCGATTGTTGTTGTTTTGATTTAGTTGTAGATTAAATACTAAATCTGAGTCTCCTCTTCCTCTTTCTTCTTTGATGTTCTAAGTATTTTTAATTTTTTTGTGATTAATATAATTTTTTATTATATGATATAGATGGATAAAAAGTCTGTCGTCAATATAGATCTAAAAAATGATGATGATGGTGCTAATAAATCGGCACCTGTAGGTTCAAATACAGCTATAATAGATGATTCCAAATGTAAAAAAATGTTAACATCACCTGTTTATCAATATTTTCATATAAATAAAGCAATAAAAAAAATAAATGCATCAAGTGTGATATGGAATATCATTTTGGTGGTAAGATTGAGACTGAAAATTTGAAATAGCATATAGAGAACTGTAAAAAAAATTGTGATGTGGCACAGATGATTTTATTACAATCTCAAGAATCCATATCAATGTATTCTAGTAAATTTAATCATAAAAAATTTCATGAATTGTTAACATATGTAATTATCAAACATGATTTATCATTTTAATTTATTGAGTATGAAGGTATTAGATCTTTATTTGCTTAAGTTTGTGAAAATATCAAGTTAGTATCAAGAAATACTATAAAGGTAGATATGTTAAAATTATATATATATATAAAAAGTTATTACTATGGCTATACAAAGTTCCTTCTAGGATAAGCTTGACTTCAGATTTGTGGACATCTTTTGCTACTGATGGATATTTATGTTTAACTACCTATTTTATTGATGAAAAATGGTGTTGCAAAAGAAAGTTCTTAATTTTCATTTCATGCCTCCTTCACACAATAGCATATCTTTGTGTGAAATGATCTATGGCTTATTAATTGATTGGGGGATTGAAAAAAAGTTATTTTGTATGACCTTGGATAATATATCGGTAAATGATGTTTTTGTTGATATATTGAAGATCCAACTTAATTTGAAAAATATACTTTACTCAAATGGTGAGTTCTTTCATGTTCGATGTTGTGCTCATATTTTTAATTTAATTATATAAGAGAGATTAAAGAAGATAGATGAATCTATTTACAAAATTTGTAAAAGCATTAAATATGTGAGAGGTTCACAAGTTTGAAAATAGATGTTTTTGAAATGTGTTAGATAAATATTTTTGGAAAGTAAGAAAGGTTTAAGGTAAGATGTTCTCACAAGATGAAATTTAATTTTTTTGATGCTAGACGGTACTCTTACTTATCGTCGTGCTTTTCTTCATTTGAAATTAAGTAACTCCAATTACAAGCACTATCCATCTGAAGAAAGTGGATAAAGTTGTGAAGATTAGTAAGTTATTAAGTGTATTCTATGATGCTACTCTTGTATTTTCTGGAGTTAAATATCCTACGATAAATTTATATTTTTTTTATATTTTTTAATTGAGCTTACTTTAAAATAAGAGATGGAGAGTGTAAATACTTTCATGCTATGAATAGCACGACAAATGTATGAAAAATTTGAAAAGTATTGGTCAGATCATTGTTTAATCTTGGCCATGGTAGTTATTTTGGATACTCAGTATAAATTTCAGTTTGTGGAGTTTTGTTATAGAAAGTTATATGGATATGGCTGTACCGAGATCGTGCACCTCCGTGATTGTATATTTTCTCTCTTCAATCAGTATATGATTTTTTTTTCTAAAACTCCAGCTATTGATACATCAAATGATGCAGATATTGATGGTGGTACTTCTTGTGAGACTTCTGAACCATGTAGAAAAGTAGATATTTTTAAGGTAACATAAATTTTTGTTTATCAAAATAAATTTATTATCCTTGTATATGATACTAGTTTTAATAAAAAACTTATGTTATTTTTATAACAATGTAGGATTTTGATACATTTGAAAGCTTCGAATTTATGACTACTGTATAAAAGTCTGAATTGAAGTTATACTTAGACGAGCCAAAAGTTGATAGGAAGTCCAATTTAGACATCCTTGAATTTTAGAAAGCCAATCATTTTTGATATCCTCATCTTTCTCTCATGGCACGTGATATTTTAACTATTCCAATATCTACAATTGCCTCTAAATCTATTTTTAGTATTGATGGGCGGGTACTTGATAAGTATCATAGTGCACTTAAACTAGATGTTGTTTAGGCCATGATGTGCACTCAAGGTTGGATATTTGGAAAGAAAAGTATATAATTTAATCATTGTATTGCTATTTTATTTTTTGAATGAGTTTATTGTTAATCATTGTAATCTTTCAATATAGATATTTTGGAACCCGAGTTAGAAGAGATTGCAGCAGATGTTATGAACTCCATTTTCATTAATGAAGCCCAATCAACTCAAGGCTCGACCAATATTGATCCCAACCCATAATGAGATAAATCATGGTTATGCATTCTTTTTTGGATTGTGTTGTTCATGTCTTTTGGACAAATTTTTTTATTATGTTGTGTTTGTTTGAAATTTTTTTTTTGTTTTTATTTGACTAAGAACAATGGATGTTGTTATGTTACCTTTGTTTAAAATTTTAGGTACTTGTTTGGATTTTAAGCAATATTTTTGAGATTGCTTTAAGATTTGTATATGGAGGCTATGATAATTTTTGGATATATGTTTGATGACTTAGCTATTTCTAATGGTGACATTCTTGGACGGCCTTCTTCTATAGGCAATCGATCATAGTCATTTTGATTTATCTGTTGATTAATTATCAGATCTGAGCCTCATCTTCCTCTTTTAAATATGCATGGATTTTTTTTTTTCATTCTTTGCTATTCTAATGATTTTCAGATACAGTAATCTTGTTATCATTCTTGAGATAGATGAGGATCTGGATAAGCAATTTCATGTGTTTGAAGTTATACCACATGTTTGTATTCTTAACTCTTTCTGTATCAATATTTTATACTCAATTGAATATTACTAAAATATAAATTTTTCATGTCGGAACCAAGATGAGCTCCTTCTAAGAAATCAGTCCAAAATTATTTCTAGTCAGTTATTTTTGTTCAATCTAGGATGGTCTGGATTTTCTCTATATTTAATTTTCTATTTGGATTTTATGTAACATTGTATGATGGATATTTAGATCCTGGTGCAAGATATTTTCAAGCAATTGTATGATAGATATTTGGGTTTTACGTAACATTATATAAAAAAAATGCTTATTGTATTTTATGTTACATTGATCATTTGATTATTGTTATTATATAACTCTATTAATTTATATTTATTTATTTTTGATGTTTAATTTGATGTTTATATTTAAGTTTGATGTTAGGTTTAAACTAAATAGGTTAAAATTTAAATAGTATTGGGCCAAAAATAATTAATTTTCTTAAACAAACAGGTTAAACAGACCAAATCGGATTGGATCTGATAAACATGTTATTTATTTAGTAAACAAGTTAAATAAATTGAGTTTGGTAAATAGGTTAAAAGAGTTGGGTCAGATCGGTTAAACAGGTTATCTATTTAATGAACAGGTTAAATGGGTCGAGTTGGATGATCTGTTTATTAAATGGGTCAAGTTCAGATTTAAAAATCTGATCTATTTAATAATAGGTCAGATTCAGATTTGATATTTTTTGATCCGATCTGTATCTGATCTAACCCATTTATGATCCGATCCAATCCGATTGCCATCCCTAGTTCTTTGACTTTTTTCCTTTCAAAGAAGAATATTTATGTCTATCTCATTTGAATCAAATACCTCCACCCTCTCTTTCTAAATTTATAGTTAAGTATATTATTGCTAATTCATCTTTGCTCAAAATTATTTATTTTCATCTCTTACATATCATAATTGTGTGTGTGTATATGTAAATTGAAAAGGGGTGTATAACTATAGGTTTAATTGAATATCTTCTTACTTGAAAGAGATAGAGAGAGATTTTGCATCATATTTTTAAGTGAAATAGCATGTGATCACTTGGTCATACTGCAGCTTTTTTTTTTTGAGAAAAAAATATAACTAGTTGGATTAGATACTTATCATTTGTACTGATCAAACATACGAATAAACATTGAGATTAAAAGAGCCAAGAAGCAATTTATTACCTTCAACTTCAAGATTAGAATGATATAAATTAAAAATTGCTTTTACTTTTTTTCATGTTAATACATTGTGTCATGTAAATTCAATAGATAGCTCCACCTTATGGGTTCATTATCAAACAAACAACAATCATGCTCCTTAGTATCTAGTAGAATAATGCCCTTTGGTATGCCCTGTCTTTTAATCCTCAATCTTATTTTTTATAATCCTTTATTATGATCTTTATATCCATTATAGGATTTTATGATAGTTTTTTACTTGCATAATTTAATTTCTAATCATAACTTCTAATTCTATTTACAGATTATTTGATTTCTACTTTCAAACTATATATTTTTTACACTTGCACATGCCCCTATATGGGTCTCAGTTTGTATTATTATTATTATTACAAATAATCTACTTTGTTGGCTTTGTAAGAAAAGGTTGGATTATATTTTTTATAGAGAACTAGAGATAAATCTCCAGCACTACTTTCAACTTAAAAGTCGCTTTCCAAATGAGTTTTATGTAAAAGTACTTATCAATTCCAAATATTAGTTAAAAATAACTATCTATTTTGATTAAAATTATTCTTATATCTTTATATCCTTTAAAATACTACGATATTACATTATCATATTACAGTATTCCTTTACAATAAGATAGTATTATATTATATTAGTATAGTATTTCTTTATAATAAGATAGTGTTACTTTATTGTATTATATTAGTGTAATATTTCTTTGTAATAAGATAGTATTATATTTATTAGTTAGTATTTTTTTATAATAATACAGTATTACTTTATTATATTCCGTAATATTCTTTTACAATAAGATAATATTATATTATCATAGTATAGTATTCTTTTATTGTAATATTATTTTACAACAATGCAGTATTGCTTTATAATAGTATTATATTATTTTATAATAGTGTAATATTTTTTTTATTATAGTACAGTATTATTTTATAATAGTATAGTATTACTTTATAATAGTGTAATATTACTTTCTAACTGCAAAGACAATTGGGTCACTTCATCCCATTTGAATAGTTGCTTTAAGTTATGTTTCAAATGAGAAAGATTTTTTATTTAAAACTTAAGTGGATAGCTACTTTTAAGTTTAAACTCAATTAGTTATTTCTCATTAATTTTCTCTATTTTTATTAGATGATACACATATAGGGGTTCTAATAATTTTTTTTTTGGATCTAAATACAAATGATTAGTAGTCTAGACAATTATATATTAGATATTCAAAGTCTATATACAAGATATAAAATAAATATATATTAGATATCTAGTAAAGATATATTGCCCATCTCATACTTAGACTTAGAGGCAAGATCATATATAGGAATTCTTAAATGTGTGTTGTCCTCCAAAATTTTTTTTTGCAAAATTAACAATTAAATAGATAGCTTTATTATATATTTAATATTTTTTGGTTATTGTTTTTATAATGACTTATTGCAAAAGCTTGTGACTAGCAAAGTAAACAATCACCCACGTGACTTGACCACTCAATGTGTTAACTAGATATTATGTGTAAATATATAACATTATGAAACAAATAGAGTTTGCTATTGGCAAAAAATAAATGATGGAAGTTAAAAGGCTTAAGAATAAATTTATATTGTAGATTAGGTGGTTGTTATTTCATTTCTACTTCTAAAATTTCAACTAATTAAAAAGTTTTAGCTTTTGTCCATCTAACAAGCCAAGTCAAAGAAATCCAAAGTGGGATCCCCTTAGCTTGTTTGTAGCCTTACCTAAGATCTCTACTTCTATTAGTATAAAATATTTAGTTTGCAGTACTAAAAAAATTAGGTTGGCAATAGATCAAGTTAAGTCAGATATAGATCTAATCAAAGATGACAACATACAAAGCCTTATCCAATTTGACTTAATATAGATTTATGAGCTCCGGACCCATACCATGCTTTAGCATCTATGGCCCTAAATGACCATTGGACCCTAACCTAGTGTATTTTGCAATGTTCAATTAATCCTTAGTAGACCTAACCAAACTCAATACCTACAATTATGGCCATTATATTCCCAAAATGACTTAAACAACTAGTATTAAAAAATACTATCTAATTAAAATTTTTTTCTTATCCAAGATCATGACTTAAGCTGATCTATATTTTTTTTCAAGTAAAAAATATTCAACCATCTTGACTTGAGTTGAGTTACACTCTCACTCATGTATGATCCATTTAAAGTTCAAGATACACACTTTAATTCTTACCTAACACAGACTAAAAGCTCCTGATCCAAATTGCACTAAAAAGGGATGAGGTCGGGTCAATTTTTAACACCCTTATAAAAAAAAGTTTAGTATTTATTTCTGTTGATCCCGAGATTTATTTTGATGATAACAAAAGTATTTGAGTATAAATTGTTAGATTACTAACATGGCTCTTCAAGATGTGTAGCTTTGAATTAAATTTGTTTATTTGCCTCAAGTATTTTTTGGCAAATTAAAATGGAGAACCATCAATCAAATCATTTGTGAAAGCCTTTTAGACTAGACACAACTTGGAAGAATTTTAATGAGAAATAAAATCAAGTAAACAAGACAAATCTAGCCTAGAAAGAAACTTGAAGAAGAAAAGTTGGTAAATAACTCTTGGCACGCTTGGCACGCAAACTCAGCCAATCCAACCAGAAACTGAGCAGATCCAGTCAGAAACTAAGCTGATCTAGCTTGAGAAAATACAAAAAATAGACAGTATAGAAAGTAAAATTTTAAGATCCAGAGAACTGAGCCGACTCAGTTTTCAACTGAGCCGATCCAGTGAGCAACCTAGCCGACTCAACCAGAAAGATAGTCGATCAAGTCTGAGAATGCATCAAAAGACATAAGGCCTAATTTTCAGCTTGTTGAAACTTAACTGATCCAGTGAAAAACTGAGCCGACCCAGTAATGAACTGAGCCGACTAAGAGAAAAAATGAGCCGATCCAGTATCTGTAACGGCTAGTTTTTGGAAAGAGTAACTTTTTGTCCCATGCACCATACAACGGCTATTTTCATATCTCCAACAGATCAAACACTTTTCAAAAAATCTTTAGATGATTTTAAGTGGTGAAAAATATTAGTATTATATAAGAAAATTTTTGGAGCATTGAAAAAATTCTTTTGGAATCTTAGTAAAGAGTTTTTCTGTTTTGAGCTGAATAATGAAAGGAAAGAGTGTTTTACTGATTTTTTTATTATTCTTCCACCATTCTCAAATTGAGAGAAGTCAGAAAATCATAATTGAAGATCTTCACTCATATCTCTTAAGCATTCAAAGAGAAGAAACCAAGCCGACAAGCAAAGCAACTCTAACTTCTTCTCCAGGTTTTATTAAGTATTTCTTTCTCTTTTAAATTTCATTGTTATTGTATTTATTTTCAAATTTCTTGGGGTAAAAAATTTGGGTTGGTCCAAGCCTAGAGTTGGATATTGTATATGGTTTGATTGGTAAGCCAAGTGTAAAACCAATCGAGGTTAATTGTTAACTCATGTAAAATAATCATAGTACGATTGTGGTTGATAAACCTAGGATAAAACCAACCGGATTGGATTGTGAGCCCAAAAAAAAAAAATCAAACTGTAATTCTTATAGTGAATTATAGTTGAATTCTCAAGTAATTTACTTGAAAAGTTGACGTAGGTGCCGAGTACCGAACCACTATAAAACTTTAAGTTTGAGATTGTGTGCCATTTACTTATTATTCTTACTTATTGTATATAGTTTGCTTATCTCATTAAGCACTAATTGCACAAGTATCTCTTAAATTTTTAAATATCCAATTCATCCCTCCTCTTGGGTAGCCATCTTTGGACAACAAGTGGTATCAGAACAAGTATTCTAATATTGGTTGTTGACCTAACGGTTATAGAGCTAAAGATTAAATGGCAAATCCAATTAGGATTTTATTGGTTGAGAAGTAATCAACCAATAGATTTTCACTCTTCAATGGGATAAACTACATCTATTGGAAAGCAAGAATGAGAATTTCCATCCAAGCATAAGATTATGACATGTGAAATGCCATAGTTAATGACCCACACACACCCAAAATCACTATTGATGGAGTGTCCATCTCCAAACTTGAAAAAGATTGAGATGAACATGACAAGAGACTGGCTCAACTTAATGTCAAAGCAATGAATGTTCTATATTATACTTTGAACATAAATAAATTCAATAGGATATCAATATATTTATCCTCCAAAGAGATTTGGGATAGACTTGAAGTCACCCATGAGGGTACTAATCAAGTCAAAAAAATAAAGATAAATATATTGGTACACAAATATAAGCTATTTAAAATGGAACCGCATGAAACAATCATCGAAATGTTCGCAAGATTTACTGATATTTTGAATGGTTTAAAGAGTCTTGGAAAAGACTATACTAATAGTGATGTTGTGCGTAAAATTTTTAGATTTTTGATAAATAATTGAGAGCCAAAAGTGACTACCATTCAAGAGGTGAAAGATCTAAAGAATCTTATATTGGAGAAGCTGGTTGGTTCACTCATGATCCATGAGTTATACATGAATCAAGAAAAAGAAGAAGATGTGAAGAAAAAGAAGTCTATTGCCCTTAAAGCCACTGCCATCCATGAAGAAGATAGTGACTCCAAAGAAAATTCAAAAAATGATGAAGAGATGGCCATGATAGCAAGAAGATTCAAGAAGTTCATGACAAGAAAAAAAAAATTGAACCAAAGAGAAGGTACAGCAAGGGAGATGGTAGCAAAGAGAAGGAGAAGAAAAAAGAAAAAGAACAACCTCTTTGCTATGAATGTAAGAAGCCCGAACATTTTCAGATGGATTGTCTATTTCTAAAGAAAAGCTCCAAGAAGTCAAGAAAGAAGGCACTAAAAGTAACATAGAGCAATGATGAGAATTCCTCTTCAAGTGAGAAAGAGTGTCAAAGAAAAGAAGAGGCAAACCTTTGCCTTATGGCATTAGAGGATGAAGTAAATAATAATGATTTAATTTCTGAATTTACATTTGAAGAATTATATGATGCTTTTAATGACTTACTTTGTGATTTTAAAAAGATATCTCGTAAGAACAAAGAACTAAAGAAAGAGAATCAAACCTTAAGTAAAGATAAAGCTAAAATGGAAGAAGATAAGAAGGAATTATAAAGTAAGCTAGATGAATCAAATGAAAATAATAAATCCTTACAAGATGAAGTGACTAGAATAAGATCTATAGCAGATAGATTCATACTAAGTTCTAAAAAATTATAAATATTAATTAATAATCAAAGATAATTTTTGATAAAGTCGGTATGGGATATAATCTATTAAGAAAGCAAAAATTTTTAAAGAATGTATTTACAAAATCTCAAAATCATGTTAGAACTATTACGTATTATAAATGTAACAAAATTGGACATAAATTTATAGAATGTAAAGCATTTAATTTAAACAAATCAAAGATAAAATAAATTTAGATTCTAAAAGAAATTATTTATGCTAACCCCGAAGGATCCAAGTTAGCTTGGATGCCTGAGTTTACTTGAATACTTGTGTAGGTGTGTTTGGCATTCGTGAGAGCTAAAAAAAAGATAGTATCTTGATAGTGAATGCTCAAGATGATAAGTTATAATTTATCTCTCTTGAAGCTAAAGATGAAGGTGTAGTAACTTTTAGAGACAATGGTAAGGGCAAAATAATTGATCTCAATAATATCTTGATAACACCTTCCACTTGTATTAAAAATATTTTACTAGCAGAAGGTTTAATGTATAACTTACTTAGCATTAGTCAATTATGTAATAGAGATTTCAATGTTTCATTCAAATCATCTCATTACATTATAACTAGTTCATTTGATGAAAGCATTAAATTTATAGAAAAAAGACATGACAATATTTATATTGTTAATCTTGATGAACTTAAAAATAAAAATATTGAATGTCTTATTGCTATGAATACTAAAGTAAATGAGTCTAGTTGGATTTGGTATAATAGATTAGGTCATGTAAGCATGGATTTATTGGTAAGATTAATAAAATTTGACTTGATAAAAAGTTTATCTAAAATAAATTTTGAAAAGGATAAGATTTGTAAAGTATGTTAACTTAGTAAACAAACAAAATCATCTTTCAAATCAAAGAATATTGTTTTAACTTTTAGGCCATTAGAACTACTTCATATGGATTTGTTTGGACCAATTTCAACTACTAGTCTAGGAGGAAAAAGATATGATTTTATAATTATTAATAATTTTTCAAGATTTACATGGATACTTTTTTTAGCACATAAATATGAATCTTTTGACATGTCTATTGATTTATTTAACAAAATAACAAAAGAAAAGAAATATAATATTTTGTATATAAGAAGTGATCATGGCACCGAATTTGAAAATCAAAAATTTAAAAATTTTTATTTTAAAAATAAAATTAACTATAATTTTTTTGCATCTAGGACATCTCAACAAAATGGGGTGATAGAAAGAAAGAATAGGATCTTAATTGAAATGATATGGACCATACTTTATAAAAGCAATCTATCAAAATATTTTTGAATGGAAGCTATTAACACTGCATGCTATGTGCTAAATAAAGCACTAATAAGACTAATTTTAAAGAAAACCCCATATGAGCTTTACAAAAAAAAAGCCTAATATTTTATACTTCAAAATTTTTGGTTGTAAATATTTTATCCTAATAAATGTAAGCATAAACTAGAAAATTTGATGCAAAATCTGAAAAAAATATTTTTCTAGGTTATTCATCTCATAGTATAGCATATAGAGTATTCAACAAAAAAATATTGATAGTAGAAGAATCGATGGATGTTATTTTTGATGAGACTAGCTTTTTTAAAGTAAGGGAAGAAGAGCTTAATGTGGATGCAGAAAATCTTGAGAAGAAGTAGAAGGACATGAATATTGAAGATACTTCTTCTCAAGAAAAAAAAAATGTGGAGCAAGATATTGAAGAAAATATGCCACAACCTCAAGATAAGCAAGGTATATTAGATTTACCAAAAGAATGGATGTATGATCCCAAACATCTAAAGAAATTAATAATAGGTGACCCATCTCATGGTATTAAAACTAGAGCATCATTTAAACAAGCTATAAATCACTTTGCATTTATATCTCATTCAGAATGTAAAAATATAATAGAAGCTGAAAAAGACCCAAATTGGATTTTAGCAATGCAAGAAGAGTTAAATCAATTTGAAAAAAATAAAGTTTGAAAATTAGTTGAAAGACTTGAAAATTTCTTAGTAATTGGAACAAAATGGGTCTTTAGGAATAACCTAAATGAGAAGAACAATGTAATTAGAAACAAAACTAGATTGGTTGCACAAGGATACAATCAAAAAGAGAAAATTGATTTTGATAAATCCTTTGCACCAATTGCTAGATTTGAGGCTATTACATTGCTCTTAGCATTTGCTTGTTTTATGAATTTCAAATTTTTTAAAATGAATTTAAAAAGTATATTTTTGAATGGATTAATTGAGAAAGAAATTTATGCAGAACAACCTCCGAATTTTAAAAATCAAGAATTGCCTAATCATGTATATAAACTTAAGAAAGCTTTATATGGATTAAAATAAGTACCTAGAGATTGATATGATAAATTGAGTAAGTTTTTACTAAATAATGATTTTAAAAGAGAAAATATAGATAAAATCTTATTCATAAAAAAAATAAATAATTTATTGATTGTGCAATTATATATTGATGATATTGTATTCGGTGCTACTAAAGAAGTCTTGTATAGAGAATTTGCTAGTCTTATGCAGGATGAGTTCGAGATCAGTATGAAGGAATATTGAACTTCTTCCTCGAACTTCAGATCAAGCAATCAAATGAAAGAATCTTCATCAATCAAAGCAAATATGTCAATAAAATATTAAAAAAAATTGAGATGGAGAATGTCAGAAGAAGTGGCACCCCTATGAATATAGGTTGCAAGCTTGATCAAGATCTAAAAAGAAAAGCAATAGATCCTAAGCTATATCAAGGTATGATTGGATCTTTAGTTTACTTAACTACTAGTAGGCTAGATATAATATTTAGTGTATGTATGTATGCACATTATCAATCAAATCCTAAGAAATCTCATATAGCTGTAGTTAAAAAAATTTTCAAATATTTAACAAACACTCAAGATGTAGGTATGTGGTAGTCAAAACAATCTTCATTAGACTTAATTGGATATAGTGATTCAGATTTTTCTGGTTGTTATTTAGATAGGAAGAATACAAGCGGTACTTATCAATTTCTAAGAGTTAATTTGATCTCATGGTTTAGCAAGAAACAAAACTCAGTAACCTTGTCTATAATAGAAGCCGAATACATTACCACTAGGAGTTATTGTGCTCAACTATTATGGATCAAACAATAACTAGAAAATTATAGTATTACTTGTAACAATATTTTTATTCGATGTAACAATACTATTGCTATAAATTTAATCAAAAATCATGTATGGCACTCAAGAACTAAACATATAGAAGTTAGACATCATTTTATTAGGGATCATGTGCAAAACAATGATATAACTCTTGAATTTGTGCCAACTGAAAATCAAATTGCAAATATTTTTACTAAACCTCTAAATGAAGAGAGATTCTATGCCATAAGAAAGCAATTAGATTTATTTGATCCATATTGTTAAATTATTGAATGTGCTTATGTGTTGATTACTTCAATGTGATAAATTTTCTTGAATCAAATATATTTAAATTGTATCAGAAAAGGCATGTATCATTTTTAGCCCTGAAATTTTGAAATTTAGATTTATATCAGACTGAGTCGATTAATATTTTTATGCATGAAAAATTTAGTCGACTAATTACTTATTCGACTCAGAATATTTATGAGCCGACTAAGTTATCGGGATTCAACTTTTTTTAACGGGATGTCCGGTCGGTCTTTAAAAATTTCATATCATAACCGACCAACCTCAAGATCTTGGAAACCTTAAAAATCTTTCCCTTCAATCCCTAATCCACCTCAAATCAGAGAGATTTTCAGATCTATGGCGCCCAAGAAACAAGTTGCTTCACGGTTGAAGCGCTAATGCCCTTTTTCGCCTCTAAGAAGAGATATTCACGGACAAGAACGGCGAACAAAGCACCGTCAAGACTGTCCTTCTGAGCCGTCTCAATCTTTGGTCCTCCTCCTCTGGCAGCCCCCACTAAGCCCTCTCCTCCGGTCTCTTCACTATCTCCATCTTCTTCTAGGTCAAAAAGGTCAGTCCGTTTTTCTTCTAGGGCTGTTATAATTGAAAAAAAAAAGATTTTGATTTTTTAGAAAGTGAGGATTTTGAGATAAGAGATTGCTTAAAATTTCGAGGATGAAAATATTTATGTTCTGGTATTGATCTACCGACCTATCCAAATCTTATAAGAAAATTTTATACAAATGCCATTGTTAGTCCAAGATCCTTTGAAACAGAAGTTAAGGAGATTAAAATTAATTTGACTCGAGAAAGATTAGGTGTTTTGCTTCATGCACCCACTGAAGGAGTAGAGAAATTAGATGATAGAGCTGCTAGGTTAAGATTTTTATTTGGAATGGATGATGCAATGCATTTTGAGAAGATTCATGTTAGAGATTTATCTGTGGAGAATAGATTTCTTTATCACATGACTGCTAGAATCCTCCTCTCTTGGCTTGGAAGGTTTGACTTTTTGACCATGAATGATGTTGCTATTATGTATCACACTTTAAGGAGGAAAAAATTCAATCTTTCAGCTTTGATCTTAAAGGTAATGCAAGAAGCCTCTCAAAGGGAAAAGTTAGCTGTGCCATATGGAATGCTTCTAACTCTAGTTTTTCAAGATTTTGAAGTTAATTTAGAAGGAGAGTCTATCCAAAAACTTCAGCATTATGATACTTATAATTTGAAATCAATAAAAAGAATGAAATTTAAGAAAATTGAAGATCAATGGTTCAAGATAGATGAGGAAGGGGAAGAAAGAGATGTGTCCGAGCCTATACCACAGTGTCCTATGCCTGCTACATCTTTATCTACTATTAGACTTGTCGAGAATCAAATTGAAGAGATTGTGCAGCATGTTTTTATCAGTATCTTTGATCGTGTCTCTGAATGTCTCTCTTCATTGATGGAAAATGCAGTGAGGATGATTTTTGCCAAGCAGCATGCTTTCGTGCCTATGGATCAAGCTTCTTCCGCATCTCCCAAGCCTACCATAGATTAGATGGCCTATAGGATGTATGTAGTTGTATTTTGAGCATTTTGGTGTCAAATATTTTATGCAGTAATCAAATTTCCTTTTGGACTTAATGTATTTTTTTTTTGGGACTTGATTATATCATATATCTTTCTTTATCAATGAATAATGTTTACTTTTATTTTATATAAAAAATTCTTTCTTTATATGTATTGTATAATGTTTGATGGAATTGAGTAATATTTAGCTTTTTGATAATGACAAAAAGGGGGAAAAGAATTTTGTATCAAAAATTGAGTAGCATGAGTATCATGAGTATCAAATTTTAACTGATTGAGTGCCATTGAAATATGAAATTGATAAAAACTTAAAGAAGAAATAATTTGAAACATTGAATTGAATTATAATTATATTTCTTAGCACATAGTAAGGGGGAGTATCATAAATTTTGATAAAATTGAAATTAAATCGAACATAATTCTCATACTCAGGGGGAGTATGTGCAAATTGATATGTTGAGTATACAATGATAGAAAATAAAGTTGATAAAATCTAAATACATATATGTGATAATTGAAAATGAAGTGAATTCGAAATTTGAGAGAAATGTATACTCAAAGGATTTTGTCATCATAAAAAAGAGGGAGATTGTTGATCTGAAGATTGATTTTGATGATAACAGAAGTATTTAAGTATAAATTATTAGATTACTAACATGGCTCTTAAAGATGTGTAGCTTTAAATTAAATTTACTTATTTGCCTAAAGTATTTTTCGACAAATCAAAATGAAGAACCACCAATCAAATTATTTATAAAAGCTCTCTAGATTAGACACACCTTGGAAGAATTTTAATAAAGAATAAAATTAAATAAATAAAGCAAATCTAGCCTAGAAAGAAAATTAAAGAAGAAAAGCTGGTAAACAACTCTTGGCACGCTTGGCACACAAGCTGATCTGACCCAGTCAGAAATTAAGCTGACCCAATCTGAGAAAACACAGAAACAAAAGCACAGAAAGTAGAATTTTAGGATCTAGGGGACTAAGCCAATTCAGTTCTCAACTGAGCCGACCTAGTGAGCAACCTAACTGATTCAGCTAGAAAGATAGCCAACCAAGTTTGAGAACGCATCAAAAGACAAAAAGTTAGATTTTCAACTTGTTGAAACTTAGTCGACCAAGTGAAGAACTGAGCCGACCCAATAATGAACTGAGCCGACTAAGAGAAAAAACTGAGCCAACCCAATGTCTGTAACGGCTAGTTTTTGAAAAGAATAGCTTTTTATCCCATACACCGTACAATGACTATTTTCATATCTCCAACAGATCAAATACTTTTCAGAGGATCTCCAGATGATTTTAAGTGGTAGAAAATATCGGCATTATATAAGAAAACTTTTGGAGCATTAAAAAATATCTTTTGGAATCCTAGTAAAGAGTTTTTCTGTTTTGAGCTGAATAGTGAAAGGAAAGAGTATCCTACTAATTTTTTTGTTATTATTCCACCATCCTCAAGCTAAGAAAAGTCAGAGAATCATCATTGAAGATCTTCACTCACATCTCTCAAGTATTCAAAGAGAAAAAGTCAAGCCGACAAGCAAAGCAACTCCAACTTCTTCGAACTTTATTGAGCATTTCTTTCTCTTTTAAATTTCATTGTTATTGTATTTGTTTTCAAATTTTTTCGGATGAAAAATTTGGATGGGTC
The DNA here is from genome assembly GCF_000442705.2 of Elaeis guineensis. Lineage (NCBI taxonomy): Eukaryota > Viridiplantae > Streptophyta > Magnoliopsida > Arecales > Arecaceae > Elaeis > Elaeis guineensis. The sequence continues at coordinate 18,366,480 of NC_026003.2, forward strand.
CAAGCCTAGAGTTGGACATTGTATGTAGTTTGATTGGTAAGCCAAATGTAAAATCAATTGGGATTGATTGTTAGCCCGTGTAAAATAATCATTATACAATTGTGATTGGTGAGCTTAGGATAAAACTAACTGAATTAGATTGTGAGTCCAAAGAAAACAATCGGATTGTAATTCTTATAGTGAATTATAATTGAATTTTCAAGTGGTTTACTTAGAGAGTGGACGTAAGTGTTGAGTTTTGTATCGAACCACTATAAAACTTTGAGTTTGAAATTGTGTGCTCGTTTACTTATTGTTCTTATTGTATATAGTTTACTTATCTCATTAAGTACTTATTTACATAAGTATCTCTTAAATTTTTAAATACCCAATTCACCTTCCATCTTGGATAGTCATCCTTGAGCCACAATTTTCTTGATCTATGAAAAGTGACATATCCCAGGATATGATATAAATACATGTGTTGAAATTTTCTAATCACTTTTCTATATTTCTAAATAAGTATTGCAATGATCAACTACTCAAACTAATGCTTTGCAATGTAGGTTTTAAAATTATAATTTCATCTTTAGCTTCTAAACATATCAATATATCAAAAATTTCAATTCTAATAATATCAACCAAGATCTTGGATTATCTCGACTCATCGCACAAAATTCTAACTTATTATCTCAATTAGGACTAAAAATGGGCTCGAGCCAGTCTGAGGCTCATTGGGCCGATTTTAAGTCGAGCTGACTTGAGGTTAAACTATAGGCTAGTTCGAAAGTGTTCAAGCCATAGTTGGAATTAAATAGAGAGCCCATTTGGTTTTCGGTCCAAGCTTGGATTTGTCATTAGCCCTAAATGGAGTCCAAATTCAAACTCAAACCTATTTATTTTTGTATGTTGTTACTGGAGAGAATGATGAAGAAGTAAAGAATAAATTAGAATGATTTAGTTGAGAATAATATATTACGTATCTTTTACTTGTGTTTTGGGAGAGAGCCTAGTTTTTGACTAGCCTATTTATTTGTGAAGCAACAATATGAAACGTCAAACTTCAATCGAGTTTGGGCTATGTCTATTTTTGGCCCAAACAGGTAATTCGGATAAGCCTAATCAAGTTCGGGTTAGGCTCGGGTTGGAATTGGGCCTAGATTATCCAAAACTTTTCGAGCCTAAGCCAGGAAAAAAAAAAAATCTCAAGCCAGGTTCGCGGCAGGGCATGTCTCATCCCAACCAGCCCATTTTCAGCTCTAAGCTCAGCTGAGGTAAACTAAGTTCTCATGTTATAAAATGTTGCTTCAAAGCTAATTCAGGTAAAACGCTCGTACCAAAATTTCTAAATGCTAACTGAAGAAGAGTAGTGATAGGAGGTCCTGAAATCTGCGACCACATGGATAGAGGAGGTGATGGAAGACTTAGTAGCCAAGTCAAATAATATGGGCCCAAGAAACTTCTCACGTACACTAAAAGGCGCCCCAGAGCATTTTCCTAGCTTTGACCCTTTAGGCAATGAATCCACGACTGCACAGCCAACCTGCCAACCCAAACGCGCATATAGCGTGGTCAAAGTCTTGCGAAGCCTCTCCTTTGTCATATATATACATATATTAAGCCGTCGCGGGCTCAACAAGATTCTGAAGCTCTTGCTTTGGCCGTTGTTCTTGGCGGTCAAAACGGAAGCTTTGAGGCAGGCCAGCAAGGTCTCCAGTGACCTTCACTACAGGCACTATATATCCTATCTTAAAGTATATGGCTTTTGGGTTAATTTCTTCTGGAATAAGCCAATGTCTCCATAATGTCCCAAGACTCAAAGCCACATCTATATACTTTGTCATTTGTACGCAATCACTTTTATATTGTTGACACAGAATTGCTAATTAAGCATAAAAGTCTCCTTCTTCCGGAAATTCTTATAACCTACCCGGGACTTCATGTGCTTGTCACCCATCCAAAACCTCCAACTATAAGATCAAAAGAAACTGCATGCCCATCTATCAATCTATACACCTCGATGGAGCCTAAAGCTCTTGCTCTCTGCCTGTTCCTTTGGTTTCTCATACTTGTCTCGCTTGCTTTAGCTTCTGCTTCCTCCTACTCGAGAGGGCTCGATCCGAAGACCGCGGCACTTCAAGAGCTGGACCGCGTCGTCCATCTTCCTGGCCAGCCTCCAGTTAAATTTCGACATTATGCTGGGTATATCACTGTCGATGGAGCCATGGAAAGGCTCTCTTCTATTGGTTCATCGAGGCCACTCACAAGCCAGCCAAGAAACCACTCCTCCTATGGCTCAATGGAGGTATGGCAGGATTAGCAAGCACTTTTCTTGACCATTAGGCACTTGAAGCTTATGGTGTTGTTGTAATGGTTAAACTTTGGGTGTTGCAGGGCCTGGTTGCTCTTCAGTAGGTTTTGGAGAAGCACAGGAACTTGGGCCATTTCTTGTGAGAAAAGATGTACCTCAGCTGGAACTCAACAAGCATGCTTGGAACAAAGGCAAGATCCCCAAATTTCTCATATACTTCGCACAAAAGAATAGTTCCGCATTATTTAAATATCACATGTTGGACATCTCTTCTAGAGGTTCTATATATATATATATATAAGGACTATGCTTAAAGGTGTACACCAACCTCCATTTGCAATGAATAGCTAATATTTTTTTGATGGTCATGCAGCTGCCAATTTGTTATTCTTGGAGACTCCAGCAGGAGTTGGGTTCTCATATTCCAACACGACCTCGGATCTTGATGTCCAAGGCGATAATGCCACCGGTAGGTATTGGGAAACTCCCCTTCAGCCTTAATCAAATTTTGTGCCTTCATCCATTTAATTAATTCCATGCACGCGATATGTACGTGAACTAAAAATATTATTTTGGTCTTCTTTCTAGCACTTAGCGCCTACACGTTCCTGGTAAATTGGTTTCAAAGGTTTCCACAATACAAACTGAATGAGTTCTACATAGCTGGAGAGAGTTATGCAGGTAATGAATAAAGAAAAACGTTTTGTTTTATCTTATACTCTTTAATTATCTTTTTCTTAATTTCTTCTTTATATACTTTTCTTCTAAAAGGGCATTATGTACCCCAACTTGCAAAAGTGATATTCGACAAGAACAAAGAAACCACAGCAGAGGATTATATAAATCTCAAGGGGTTCATGGTATGCACAAGATTTTGCCATTTTGCAAGCTCATATTCTTAAATTTACGATACAATATTCCAAATAGTTGATTGCTAATATTATAGTAGATTACATTCAAGTCCATAGCCATGACCAGTGAAATTGCAGATTGGGAATGCCCTTCTAGATTTCGAGACGGATCTCAAGGGAATGGTAGATTATGCATGGGGTCATGCAGTCATCTCCGATGAAGTTTACCGAAACATCATAAAAAGTTGCAATTTTAGTGCTGCCACATTCTCTCAAGAATGCAATAATGCCTTCTTACAATACTATGCAGTCTATGACATCATTGACATGTATAGCTTATACACACCACTCTGTGAAAGTGGATACCCGAACTTTACAACTTCAATGATGATGGCTCAGAGTGAAGAAAACCCCACCTCTATCTCAAACTTTGTAAGATTTTCCCCAAACTTGCTCAGAAGTTTTCATGTTGCTTTTCTCAGTTCAACATAACATGGGGATCCTTATTCTCCAAATAAAGATTGCCTTCAAGTTCCTCATTAAAATGCAATTAATACTTTTCCTTCCAAACTAACTGCTAGCTCCTACCTTTTTTTCCTCTCTTTTTTCGAACGGTAGGAGGACTTGTTGCTGAAGATACCAGCTGGTTATGATCCTTGTTTAGAAACCTATGCAACAGAATACTTCAACCGTCAAGATGTTCAAGAAGCTTTGCATGCCAATGTCACAAAATTGACACGTCCATGGTCTCTCTGCAGGTAACTATGAATACCAAATACGCATAAACTATGTCATATTTAATGATCTATTAGTTCTTGAACATGATATATAGCTCCTCATCCCTATGTATAACCATCCTTTCTTTCTTGTTTCCATTTGTCTACCTCAGCCGCTCTGTCAATAGGGCATGGAAGGATTATGAAAGATCAATCCTTCCAACCATCCAAAAACTTGTTGATGATGGAGTTCGCATATGGGTGTTCAGGTGAGATATTAAACATTTAACACAAATAATCCATGTCCACTAAGTAATTTACTTCAGGTTGTTTAAATTACATCTTAGCATCTTGTTTAGTATGATTATCTTGGAAAGAAACACTAGAGCAAATCAGACATGGGAAAGACATCATAGAATGATCAGTGATTTTGGGGAGGGGGGTTAATCAATTGCTCTGAAATTGCAATTTAATATGATATTTAGCCATTCATTCTGCTGTATCCCACACATTTATACCATAACCAACAACCAAATCGTAATTATTAGAGTTAGCATTGTGACCTGAAATTGCAGTTTAATATGATATTTAGCCATTCCTTCTGCTGTATCCCACACATTTATACCTTAACCAACAACCAAATCCTAATTATTAGAGTTAGCATTGTGATACTATGTTAAACAATATCTAAATCATTAGAGTTAGATATGTGATTAGTCATCAAGATCCCCATCCTTATGCAACACATTCTCATGCATGCACATAAATATGTGCAGATGAAAATTCACAAGCCTTCGCTACGACTTTGCACAAGTTTCCTAAGCTATATGTTCTTTTGCTTGATTGTCCTCAACAAATCCAAATCCATCATCTTACCAATGTCTGTATCTGTCTATATTGTCTGAGCTGGTTTTGATTAATTTGTACTTAATTAATTCTACTTCTACGCTTCTTATATATTCTAGTCCTATTGACTTGATGGGAAGGGTGGGAACCCTAAATTAAGTATTAAAATAAAGATAACGATGACTGGCTGTCATTGAGCCAGCCTAGATTTAGGTAACACCTAGGTTGGACCCAGAACCATTAGGGGCAGTAGATCTAAATTTCGAAACCCAAATCCTATCCATCTAACATATGTGCGGGTTCAGGTCTAATTAGGTCTAATTGTAAGACTCATCAAATTTATGAGTTCAGTATGGATCAGGTATGAGTTGGGTCTAAATAGGGTTGGTAATCGGATCGGGTCGGATCATAAACGGATCAAGTCAATACAGGTCAGATCAGAAAATCATCAATCCAAATCCGATCTGTTTATTAAACGGGTCAAAAATTCAAACCTAAACCCGACCTGTTTATTAAATCGGTAATCCGACCCGATCCATTTAACCTATTTATTAAATAGATCAAATTAGGTTAAACAGGTTAAACAGATCAGATTAAATGGGTTAGAAATATATTAAATAGGTTTTAAACAGGTTAAACAGGTCTTAAATGGGTTAAACAGGTCGGGTTAAATGGGTCAGAAATAGGTTAAACAGGTTAAATGGGTTATCAGACTCAACCCGACCTGAATATTAAACAGATTAAATGGATTAAACGGATCAGGTATCTAAAATTCAAATCCGACCCAATTATTAAACAGGTTAAATGGATCGATCCATTTATGATCCAAATTCATTTAGCCTAAATCTAAATCTGTTTATGGCGGATCGAACACGGATCGGATTAACAGATCGGATCATATTTTGCCAACCCTAGATCCAAATCCAGATATTGATCTAAATAAATCAGGCTACTTTTAATAGCCCAGGACCCAAACCCTAAACCTAAACTTAATTTTTACTCTTTGCACTTATAATTGGCCCTATTCTTTAAGTCCAAATTGGACTCGAGTGTACAAGAAACATAGCCTCAAGGACAACTAGAGGATTGCATTAAGAGAGTCAACAACAACCTTGAACTTTCACTCCAGAGGATGATTCTTCACAGTCAACGTTGACAACTCATGACAATTGCTCAACTGTAACATAAAGTCACTAGCATATTCTTCTCTTGGCTATTGATTCAATATTCTAAGGTTGCATGAAATCAAAACTGCATAAAAAGAAGCACTAGAACAGGACCTCAAAATAACTCATGATTGATTTATTAATGCAAAAGTGAAGTACTTGGGGGACTATGTATGGTTTCAAAAGGGCATTTCTGCAACAATAAAATTGATTAAAGATGTTATAAAAGAAAAAACTTAAATGATCCACATCTTACAAGGCAAAAAAGAAAAATCATATCATAGTCAGGCATTTTGGTTCATATCACAAAGCTCAATTCAAGTAAATTCTAATCCTTTGGACAACATATTCATTACAATTCTCTTGTCCAAGCTTTCCACAATAAGCTTACACCATTAATTATTCCTGATAAAACTCAGCAGCTAGTTCATCAAAAGTAAATGTAAGGAAATGTAAATCCTAATTCTTGCTATATCCTGTTTTTCGAGAAAAATCAAACACTTGGCTTAGGCGCCATAAATCAAACCTCACTTGTCCAGGTTTATAAATATTCTCACTTAGCTTTCATCAGGCAAGTTATTTTTCAATCACCTTTACCATTGAATATCAATTGCTAACATGGACTTTGCAAATCATTCTATTTCATGCTCTTGATTTCTAAAATCATTAAAATATACAATTTTATTACATGCACTTAACTATCCAGAAATCATCCGAATTTTGATGAAATTTTCATTACTTCAATATAATTACCTAACAAACCTTCTATTTGAATAGTGGTGATACGGATGGTAGGATTCCTGTAACCTCAACAAGATACACGTTAAACAAGCTGGGATTGAAAATAATAGAGGATTGGTCACCTTGGTACAACCATAAGCAGGTAGTTAACTAATATTCTCATTATTATGTTAAGTGATTTCTTCTCAAGTAACATATTCATTCCTTTTGTAGGTTGGTGGATGGACTACTACCTACGAAGGATTGACCTTTATTACAGTTAGGGGTGCGGGACACCAAGTGCCAACAACCGCGCCTGAACAGTCTTTACAACTCTTCAAACACTTTCTAGACAATGAAAAGCTACCTTCCATGCCTTTCTAAACAATAGAATTGAAAAAAATTTGCTTCATGTTACAGTGTATTGGTTGTAAAAATGGAACAATTCTTTTTCACCTTGGATTCAAGGAAAGATGTATGCCATTTTTGGGAATTAGGTTGATTGCATTATATTACCTCAAGTGATGTTTAAATTGCAAAAACAAACTATATTTCATAAAATGTCTAAGCTTAAGGCTTTATTTGATCCATTATTTGGAAGATTCAGATTATTTTTGATCCACTTCTAGGTTTCATCTATACTGTGACCCACCCAAACTTGGATGCTTTAGCTAATTTTCATTGGACAAAATTCGGCCTTTCTAAAACTAATTGGTTTGAGTCCAATTAGATAAGATCCATATCTCACCCAATTTAAGCTCTGAAAGTTGGGTTGAAGTCAAGTAGGATCACAATTAGACTTGGAACTTCTTCTTGGTCATTTTGTTTATTATATGCTTTGATTTCTTTTTTTAGTCCAAAATATTAAGCTTAAATTCGAATTTGGTTTGATCAATTTTTCACTTTGAACATAAAGTTGGCCTGGCCAGATTAGGTTGCCCAAGCTTTTAGGCTCAAGTAATATGAATTAATTTAGTTATATAAACTGGAACATAATCATAGTTCAAAATTTTAAAATCAACAATAAATTTGGTCGAAGGAAGTCTATATTCGCTCAAATGAGACTTATGTTCCGAAGGAAATCTATATACCTAAAATATTCGCTCAAATTACTTTGTTTTTCACTCTATTTTTAAGTTTGATCTAGACAATGATCAAGATGGACCGAAACTTTTTAATTTATTTTTGTCTTATGAAATTTGGTTCATTTAATTCCAATTAGACTAGAACCAACTCGAGATTGGATCTTAATATAGATTTACCTCTAATTCACAGGTTATGCTCTGGAAGTGAGGTCCAAGTTGAGTTAGATAGGGGTCACATTTGGAGCTATTTTTGGATATTATAGTTTAATATAATTTCTTATATTATTTTTAGTTGTATTAAATATATTAAATTAATTTGTTCATTTGGTTATGTAGCACGGTAAAACTTTTTTAATTATTTTTTATTTTTCTTTTTTCTTATATATCAACTTCTAGTATAATACTAGCAAATAACTTGCGCTATGCAGCAGACTGTACTTAAATGATAATAAAAAAAATTAAAAATATAATAATAATAATAATAAATTAATATTTTTTTGAAATATATATTTTTTAAAAAAATTATCTTGATCTTCTGAAAGAAATTGAAAGGAAGAACCGATGCCGGTGATGATAGGGAGGAATGTGACGATGGAAACCGATGGGAGGTGGCATTGATTGAGACTTCTGAGAATATAAAAAATAAAAATAAATTAGAAAAAAAATATAAAAAAAATTAATAAAAATAAAGAAAAGGTGGAAAAATTAAAAGGGAAGACCTTTTCCAGTATAGATTATTCAATATTTTTTCTTTTTCCTTCTTTCCCTTGTCATTTCTCTCTCTTTTTTAGAGATATATGGAAAGAAAAGCATCTGAGGGAGATCGAAAGGGAGGGCCGACATCGGTGATGATGGAGAAGAAGGCGAAGGCAGAGATTGACAGGAGGTGGCATTAAGGAGAGCAGGGTGAAGAGTTCGGAGACTCCCATCTGATTGAGACTCCTGAGAATGGAAAAAATAGAGGAAAATCATAGAAAATCAACTAAAGCAAAGGAAAGGTGGAAAAATTAAAAGGGTAGATGTTTTTCCGCATAGATTGTTCAATTTTTTTTTTCCTTCATTTCTTTTGTCTTTCGTTCTTTTTCTTTTCATTTCTTTCTTTTTTCTAAAGATTTGTGGGAAGAAAAGCACCTGAGGGAGATCGAAAGAGAGGGCTGACGCCGGTGACGATGAGGAGGGTAATAGTGGAGACCGACGAGAGGTGGCATGCATCGAGGAGAGTAGGGTGAAGAGCCCAGAGCCTCCTACCTGATTGAGACTCTTGAGAACGAAAAAGATAGAGGAAAAATTAAAGGAAAACATAGGAAAAATCAATGAAAACAAAGGAAAGGTAGAAAAATTAAAAGGAAAGATATTTTACCGCATAGATTGTTCAAATTTTTTTTCTTTCCCCTTATTGTCTTTTCATTTCTTTCTCTTTTTCAAAGATTTGTGAGAAAAAACATACTTGAAGGAGATCAGAAGGGAGGGCCGACACTAGTGATGATGAGGAGGAAGGCAATAGCAAAGACCGGCGAGTACTAGCGGCACAGAGAGCAGGAAGGAGGTGGGCATCTGCGAGGCTCGAGAAGGTTTGAAGCAAAAAAGTCCAGAGGCTCAGAAAGGTTCTTATGAAAAAAATACCTACAGGGAAGAGTCCTGAGTGCGACTCATGGCGCATTGGGAGGCTACTGACTTCCCTTTTAATGTATTATATAGATTGACTTTTTTTTCTCACGTAAGTGGTATTTGACTTATTTATTCAATGCCTTCATGTACTTTTTCTATTGAGAGGAAATGAGCCAAAACCATCATATAGTTCTCTTTTTTTTAAACTTTGTTTAGTGATCAAAACTTTTACATGTTGATAGATGAATATTTTTATAGTATTTATTTAAATAAACCTTATTTTACAATATAATACTTAAATTTTATTTTTATAGTTTATTTTCTCCCAACTTTTCTCATCTTTTTATATTTAGCATTGATTATAATTTTATTTTTTCGTATTACAACAAAACCTTTTCTACGAATGCCCTCTCTTTATCTTTCATTATTTTTAAGAAATTTATATTATAACAATAAAATTTTAAGCTTATAATTATCATTGAAGAAAAATAGATTAAAGAGCATGTAATTGAATGATGAGGATTGTTTTGGTATTGAGTTGGAAAGAGGAATTAATATATCAAAATTCCTAATTAATATGCATAATCCTCCGAATTGAAGTAGAGATGACTATAAAACGATTTGTCAAGTCATTGTGGAAGAATGATGTATAAATTATGATTCGATCCTCACTCTATTTTGAACTAAATAAATTTTTAAATAAAATAAGTCATATTATGCTTATAAACAAGTAAAATTAGATATAACCTACTAGTTTGAACCCCCCGCATGGTAGAAAATTTTTGATTTATTTTTTTGTTGTTTCTTAAGTTTGCAACCTAAAAAGGTCTAGTTGGTGATTCTCTATTACTAATCTCCATTGAAGGAAAATAGAGAAAATCCCATTATGTATATGCATAAGTATAGATCCTTGATTTTGATATATATAATGCAAATTTTATAGCTATAAATCTTAGACAATTGTTAAAAATATGAAACAACATTTGCATTTTGAACTATGGTATAAAAAAAGAATTATTTCAACTAAGAATATCATTTATTTTCACTTTTATCTCTATTCTCATGGTATCTTATTTGTCATGCAAAACATGCACAAGTGTTAGCTTGATACTGTATTAATTAATCAGTTTCCTATTTGAAAATTTATTTTCACAAATAAAACTTATTAATAATTAAAAAATATTTTATTTATTTTTTTGGATAAACTTATTTCTTTTTCAAATGTTTTAGGTATTTGGAAAAGAGCCCTAGAAAATATAGCACACTCATAAATGGGTAAATGATGTCACTTTCTAATTATAGTTTCCTATTTGTTGGTGATCGGAATTTATTCACACAGCTCTTTTATTGATGCCAGGAAAAAAATTGCCTTTTCTTTAACTAAAATATTATATTTTCCTTATTTACATGGGGTTCGAATCACAATCTAGGTCTATTAAGTATTTAAGCTTTTATGAAAATTAGAATATCGGTTCTTTACCAATTTTTTACCTTACGTTCCTAGTCATGTCTAATGATGTCATTAGAAACTACTCTTAAAGTTTCTATCTATTATTGAAATATAACCTTATTCTCAATTACTTGTTGACTTGAGTTCTCATCACTAAATAACCTTTCACATTGCACACGCCTAACAATCTATGGACCAAGTTGACTAAATTTCTTCATTTATTGGCAAAATGGCCATATTAAAACCTCACTCTCTAATATTTACAGCAAATCAAATGTACAAGTCAAAATAAGAATTATGTATGGAATAGAACAAAAAATAAAGTTTGAAAAAAGGAATGAGGATGGGAAAACTATGGTGGACTTGATGTAGGGACTTCAACAACCAACCAGTGTTCATTCTATGATTTAATCTCCACCATTTATTTAATGGACTTCTAATATTTATGAAAGTAACACAAATGATCCAAAGCCATCAACACTTCTGTGATCATCTCGTGAGATTTAGAGGAGGAATTTGAAAAATTTTTGGGAATAACACATTGGAGCCACATCGATTAAGGCAACTCCACAAGAGTTATTTTCAAAAATAGTGCAGAGATGCCTCCACTATCATAGCTTGCTGCACCATAGAGGGATGTATAACCCCTTTTGTTTGGACCTTTATCTTGAGTTAGAGAAGACTGTTAAGCATATTCTAATTGAGTGCCCAAGACCTTGCATATTTGGCAATTGGCCTATTACTTATGTGATGGCTAAAGAAAGTCTTTGTACACCACGTGCAGTGCAATAAAATTGATATAGAGTATATCATCTTATCACATTAGAGCACGTAGTACACTTAATTATGGGATAGACATTTAATGCTGCTTAACTTCTTCTTTCTCTAATTCTCATGGATAAAAATATCTTTCCCTCCATAGAACAAATAAAGAATAGTATATTATTTTTTGATACTTCGTATAATTTTCTATAAATATATATGATATTCAAAAATATATATGACTTCTTATATCTTTATGATATTTTGAATAATATATATGACTTCTTGATATCCTGTATGACTCCATGTGAATATATATGACATCCTGAATAATATATATAATTTTTATAAATATATATATGACATCCTGAATAATATATATAGCTTCCTAATGTCTTATATAACTTACTATGAATATATAAGACATCCAAAATAATATATATGACTTTTTGTGAATATATATATGACATCCTAAACAATATATATAACTTTTTAATGTCTTATATGATTTTTGTCAATATATCTGACATCCTGAATAATATATATAATTTTTTATAAATATATATGATATTTTTTGTCAATATATAATTTTTTATATCTTTATATGATATCCTGTTGGTTGTAACCAATAGGATATCATATAACCAACAAGGTATCATATAACCAACAAGGTCTCATATAAAGACATGAAAAGTTATATATATTATTTAAGATATCATGTATATTCATAAAAAATTATATAAGATATCAAAAAATTATATATATTATTTAAAATATTATATATATTCATAAAAAATTATATAAGATATTAGAAAGTCATATATATTATTCAAGATGTCATATATATTCATAAGAAGTCATATATATTATTCAGAATATCATATATATTCATAGAAAGTCATATCTTACCTGGTTAGTAGGACCCAACCCAACTTGAGATTTTTATTTTTTATTTATTATAAATTAAAATTAATATAAAAATATATTTTGAATAATAAATTCTAAAGGAACCTCTTAGGATTGATCGAGTCTATTCATTTATTATTTTATAGAGAAAAGTAATGAACCATCTCTTCGAGATATTTTATTTAAATAATTTTATTTTAAAAATAAATAATTAATCTTTGATTTATATGTGATTTATGAAATTATATTTAAATGGAGAGTAATTTATAAATTTGAGATCTTTGGAATATTATGGTTTATTAATTTATCACGGAATATGTATATTTGACTGGAATTATAACATATATATTATCTTGTAAAAGTGCTTTCTAATGCATTGAATTTGAGCTCTCGATCTAACTATATTTAGTGGATCCTACTAATAAAGGTGATACATTAGTATTCAATGAATCCTACCAATAGATGTTATGTATTAGTATTCATATACCTTGCCGATAAGGATTATATATTGGTTCAGTGGATCCTATCAATGAAAGTTATACATTAGTATTTTAATTATTATTGAGCTCATTATTTCTATTCTAGCCCCATCACAAGGTATAAGTATGGTCATAATTAAAGGCTATTGAGTTATATGTGATTTGCTTCGAATCAAATTTATAATTATATATGTATATGAATATTTGAAAGTATTTAATTTATATAAATTAGTATGAAATATATTTTTACTTCCTTCATAGTATTTATTTTTAAATATTATATCTTATGATAATATTTAAAATATTTAATTAAGATATTTATTACTTACTAGACTATCGAGTCATTATCTTTTCTTTATTTTTAGATTCAGATATTTAATTATGGACATGGATATTAGTTGGGAGTGAGATTCAGCATTATCAACATCGTTGGACTTAGACCTATTACTATCATTTTCAAATTTTTAGTGGAGATAATTTGATGTAAGTTTTTTAAATTTGGTTCTCCATTAGATTGGTTAATTAATTGAATTTAGACTTTTAGTTATTTAAATTAATTTTGCTATGATGCATTGCTTTTGTGTTTGGAATGCCTTGTATGCTTATGGAGTGATTTTTTTATGAATATGTGGTGGTTGCTAAAATCCCTGACTCGCGATCTTGGATCGGAGGTATGATATACGTAGTATATTGTTATCATATTTGGATTGCCAGGAATAAGAAAGTGCTTGATAAGTGATAACCTTGATCAAAGTCATCACAAAACCTTCATAAGCCATCAATCTAGGCATTTGAATTCATTCTTGCCAACATGCCCAAGGTTTGATAGTTGGGGAAATTTCGGGCTTTAGATTAGTACTTTGTACACCTTAAGTAACCTTTTTCATCTGGGAGCTGGATGCAGCGGGTGGTGTTGGGTTTGCATCAAGAATTGCAGGTCGGCTTCTGCAGCTATGGGTGGATGTCACCTATTTGATATTGATTGAGCTGTATACTATATGGAAGGGTCCAGCATATATATTCATTATGCTGAGTGCATCAAACAAATCTTAGAAAGGAACTCCAAAATTGTGATTTCATGGATATCAAGTCTGGCAAACCAAAGTTACATTCCTCATCCATTGCCTGCTAGGTATCCGGAGGCTTAACTCGTTCCTGGCTACTTTTGAAGTATGGAAATAGAGAGGTTAACAGTGTAGCGGATTATTAGATGTACATTTGCCCGTCAAACCAAGATTTTGCCTGATGAATGGATCAAGATCTGGCTAAACTTTTAGAACTCAAGTCGCTGCCACTCGAAGCCAAAGAGACGAGACCCAGATGTGAGGAGCCCTCCACTTGTGGCGCATGCCAGCCAGTTGCCAAGGAGCTTTCAAGAAGCTCTTCAATGTATATATATTTTTTGAGTCTTTTACCGTACTGATATAAATTATATTTTTTTTATCAATTTAATGCATATTCAAACTAGTTTATTAGGGTAATGCAAAATAAAAAAATACCATTTAGAATGATATTTTTTTACGGATAAAACGCTATTCTAAATGATGTTTATGTGGTTTAGTCAGCCCAACTCGCTAGCCTACATGGAGGAAAAGATCAAAGAAAAATGTCATTCTGGAAACACCATTCAGAATGGTATTTTTGGAAACACCATTCAAAATGGCGTTTATATGTTTCTATATATATAAAAAAAAACTGAATGTTCAGGCGCCGCCTCCTTCTCCGACGACATCCCGTGCTGCTCCTTCATCTTTGATGACGCCCCCTCCTCGATCCCCTTTTCCTCCCCCGGCCCCCTCCTCCCCCCATCCGACACCCCCTGCCGACTATCCCATCCTCCCCCCATCTGACACCAACCCCCGCCCCCCCGCCTCCCATCGACTGCCCCCTCACCCCCCACTCCACCGGCTGCCCCTCCTCCCCCCATCCGACACCCCCCCACCCTGCTGGCTGCCCCTCCCCCCCGCCCCACCCCACCCCACCCCACCCCACCGACTGCCCCCTCCTTCCCCTATCTGACACCCCCCGCCCCACCGACTGCCCCTCCCCCCATCTGACACCCCTCCGACCCCCGCCAGCTACCCCCTCCTCCCCCCCGTCAGCCCTCTCTTCTCTCTCCCTCTGCCTGGCCGGCCACCCGTCCGACACCGCCTTTCCCTCCCATCCGATGGCCCCCTCCCCCCGCCCCTCTTCTTTCTCTCCTCCTCTTACCCTCTTTCTCCCCCAGCCCCATCCCCATCGGCCGTCTCTTCTCTCTCCCTCTATCCGGCTGGCCAGCTATCCGATGCCCCCTCCTCCTCCCATCCGACACCTTTGCCCCCGCCGACTGCCCCCTCCCCCACCCCCCAACCTCACAACCCTGTCTCCCGACGTCGCACCCCCATCCCCCCACCACCCACACCGCATCTCCCTTCCTCTTCCTTCTCTCTCTTTTTCCAGGCTCTTTCAGTAATTTTTTTTTGCTAACATATTCATTAATTTAATATATCTATTAATGTATTAATGTTGTTTGTTATATTATTGAAAATAGATCAGAATCTATTTTTTTCTAAAATTTGATTTAAAAATTTAGATATATTGTTTGTATAGAATCATAGACCCATCTCTTGACTAATATACATATTCTACAGTATCTGTACATTTATATAGTTTTGTACATGTGGAAAAATTATGTACATTAGTCAATTGACTGTCTACTTTGGACAGTTTGAGAATTATAATTAATTTTATAGATAATTATAGTAATCAAATGATACACAAAAGATTCGATAGAAATTTTGGACAGTATTTTTCTTTAGTTCTCCTCACATATCTTCAGTTGTGTGGGATATGTGATATTTCTCTCGAATCCTCTTGTATTATTGCAGGTATATGATATACAAATTTTAATTTTCTACATTCTATTATAGCTCTGATTGGACATATTATATATAATTT
This sequence comes from Elaeis guineensis, assembly GCF_000442705.2. Lineage (NCBI taxonomy): Eukaryota > Viridiplantae > Streptophyta > Magnoliopsida > Arecales > Arecaceae > Elaeis > Elaeis guineensis. The sequence goes on from NC_026003.2 coordinate 18,382,296, forward strand.
TTTTGAAATTGGCAGATTTAGACATGGAAGAGGATGCCAACAATTAATCTATTATGGAGATAGTTGCTTGAGATGCCTCAGAGCAGTATGATCCCGATATTCCATTCAGATTAGACGCACCTTGAGAATATAGGTATACAAATATTAATTACATTACTTGCAACTTACTACTATTTTTAATTTGATAAAATTCAATTAATGTGAACATACTATCAAGTAGATGGAATATTGCATTCGACATTCACCATGTATCGACAAAGATGGCACGAGTTTATAGATATCAGCTGGATACATTAACTGATACATATAGATGGATAATTTTAATTTATATACAAATATCATTTTATAGTATTCATAGTCTATTGAAAAATGAGTTTACTAATCTGACTTTATTTTTAACTCTATCAGTTTTTGTGAGAGCCATACACAAATCAGATATTGTCCATATTACCACAGATTTGCATAGATGAACATGATATATGGACTGCTAGGGTGTCGCTTATTTATTTTGATATGGTGGAGTGACACCTTCCATATCGTATGCTACAGTAGTTTGGCCGGATTCAAGATATCCTAGAGCAGTTTGATACCAGCCAGTGACTTCATCATATTGATCGATGAGGGGGAGCTCATATTGACTGGTGTATCAGACATGCACAGTATATCACTATTTAGAATGCACGATAAGCTCATATAGTTCATGGTGATGACATATTGAGATGTCATCCATATATCGAGGACTACATGACTTGAATTCTTAGCATCACAGTATCGATCATTGGGCAGCCTCGATATGCAATTTCAAGATATGAGGGTGAGAGTTCTATTATGCGCATGTTGGTAAGGCCTCGAAACTTATATCTTATGTCAATCTTATATTCAATTTCAATTCATTAAGTCTTCGTTTTACTTCTCATCATTAATACAAAATATTTTATATAATTACATTATATCTTTGTTTTATGATCTATAATGTATTACTAATTTTTTTTATTATGTAGATTGATCATTTGTCGGATCTTATGTTGGACACTTGTCGTGCTCTATCTACGATTGATGAAGACGAGCGGATTTGGATATTATGGAAGATGGAGAGATCATGTTTAGGGACATTGATGGCGATTGGAGCATCCTATGAGTTAGATATGAGATATACAGCATCACCATATGTTTCAGATATGCCAGCACCATGTATTCCATAGATATCATCGCCACATGCTGCACATATGCCATTATTTTTTGATCTACAGATGCCAGGGCCTTCATCTTCCTATATGCCCCAGATGATAGCATCGGGTCCGAGTTGACATCATGACTCTTCATTTGAGTGATCTGATCTTTTTGTTACAGACCCATCATTGGATCCATATGAAGAGGTTAAGGGGGTCACTCAGCTTGTAGATGCTCTAACAGCATCTGTTATTCCTGATATGCATGCTTAGGAGATGTCCACTGATATAGGAGAGGGGCCATCACAAGTGACACAGGAGCAGGAGCGACCATTGAGGACCTTCGTGAGAAGGTCCAAGCGGCTACTGGCATCATGACGTCTTTGTGGGACTTAGTATTTTTTGAATTTGTAGTACTGTGAAATTTTTTTATAAACTATATATTTTTGTTCTATCTTATATTATTAATTATTATTTCTATCGAAATTTTAGATATTTTACTTTTTAATTTTAAATGTTAGGATGCTATATGGTTTGTCATGATCTTCAGATGTGTCTTGAAAAAAAATTGAAAAAGTAAATATCACCTTAAAAGAGCTATCTAAATTAGTTTAAAAAATAATATCATACACCAAAAAAAATAAATAATAATGAAAAATATATCACGCATCTAAAAAAAATTATTTAAAAAATATAAATAAAGCATATCACGCATCGAAGGTTAAGGTGAAGAAAAAAAAAAATCTTAGAAACACCATTTGGACATTGCCACACTTTTTGATCCATAGATGCCAGGACCTTCATCTTCCTACATGCCCCAGATAACAGCACTGAGTCCGAGTTAGCATTATGACTTTTCATCTAAGTGGTCTAATTTTTTGTTACAGGCCTATCATTGGATCTAGATGAGGGGGTTGAGAGATCATTAGCTTGTAGATGCTCCAGCAGCACCTATTATTCCTGAGATGTTGCTCAGGAGACGTTCACTGATATAGAAGAGGGGCCATCACAGATAACACAAGAGCAGAAGCGACCATTGAGGACCTTCGTGAGAAGGTCCAAGTGGCCACGGATATCACGACGTCCTTGTGGATTTAGTATTTTTTGATTTATAGCACTGTGAATTTTTTTTATAAATTATATATTTTTTTCTATCTTATATTATTAATTATTATTTCTATCAGAGTTTTAGATATTTTCTTGTTTAATTTTAGGTGTTAGGATGCTATATAATTTGTCATGATCTTTAATATGTCTCAAAAAAATTGAAAAAAAAATGTCACATCAAAAGAACTATCTAAATTAGTTTAAAACATAATATCACCCAAAAAAATACACATAATAACGAAAAATATATCGCATCCAAAAAATTGATTTAAAAAATATAAATAAAATATTTCACAGATTAAGGTATGAAAAAAATTTTTAGAAACTCATGTTGAATGAGTTTTTTAAAATGCCATCGGCATGATGCTTTCGAAAGCGCATTCTGAATGATGTTTTTAGAAGCGCATTCGTGTTGGCGCTTTCTTTTTTTTTTTGACTGGATTCCACCTAGATGGGTTTGTTGATTGGATCAAAAAAGCCTCGTTTGAAATGATATTTTTCAAAAAAAATATCATTAAACTAATATTTTATAATTTTTATATTACTCTAATAAATAAATTAAAATTTATATTAAATAAATAAAAAAAATTTAAATTACATCAATACGTGTAAGGACTCTATATTTTTTTGGGTAAAATCTTCAAGACAGCAAGACAAAGCGACACGAGGAAATCCCGTCCTTCGGTAGAACCGAAGACGGTCCACCCACGGAATCAAATCGCGATCGTAGAAAGAGGCGTCGAACCCAACATCTCCTCCTGATTCAGGATTCAAGCTTCCACCTTTCTCCCTTCCATCTATTCTCTGGCGGCAATGGCGAGAAATATCTGCGACGTCCGACTCCTCCTCTTCGTGGCAGCCACTGCCTTTATATTCATCCAGGTACTCTTTTGCGATCCATATCGCTCTTGGAAATAATCGATTTCATTCAGTGAGCTCAGGCTATTGATTAGAAACTCTTTTCTTTTAAAACCTTTTTACGGTTGTTGATCACTCATGCAATTGTTGCAACTGTTTTCAATTTAAATCTCTTAAACTTTGTTGAGATAGATGTTGGGGTAGATTGATAGATGAGGTAGAAAAGGTTGAGATCATCGCATCGGAGTAAGAAGAATAATACTAGTGACTTTGGGTTTTTCATGTTTCATGCGTTTAGGATGTCCAACCGAACCATGATTTAGTGCTCGAATTTGGTCGGGTTGTCTGTACAAACATCCGTGCATATAGATAGATATTGATAGGGCAAATAGGGATCGCCTTGTTCTTGCTTTTCAAGGTCGCAATTGTCAATTTCTTCTAGGCTACTTGGCATCAATGTTATGGATTGTCGTTGTTGGTGGCCTGTATCTGTGGTTTGGTGACCCATGCCTTTGGCGATCCGCCGCTCCTTCTCTACTGATCCTAGATGGTTGTCACATTCTTCAAATAACCCATTCTCATAGTATCATCTGATGCTAGTAGCTTGTGTCTGCTCCAAAACCAGACTAGAGAATCAAACAGGAGAAGCTATTGACAATGCAATATCATGGAGTCAAAATGATCACATAAGAAAGGAAGATGCACAACATGTTTCTATCTTTCACCTTTTTCTTTTGCCTCATTCTGTTTCTCATCTTTGATGAACTAGTAAAGGCTAGTGAATTGTGAGGACGCTTCTTTATGACTCTCTTATGTCTAAGAGAATGAAAGAGATATAACTTAAACGCACTTCTTTCTTCATAAATCCTGCAACTCTCACAGGGACTCTAGACTATCCTATTCCAGAAAGGCCACATAGAATATTGGATCTAATACCTTACTTGACCTTTTACTGCCACCACTTTAAAGTTTGTTTTGCTTGTTTTTGTAACAGGACCTCAAAAGGCTTGCCAGTTTTACAATCAATCTAGCAAACTCTTGAACAACACCTCTATCATTATAAAATTTCTAGCATAAGGTACCTAATTGAAGTGCAAAATTTTCTTAAAGGCTTTCCACCACTTTCTTCTTGGCTATCACGCTCTTGAACTTCCAATGGTTTAAGACAAACCTTGAGCCTCCACTTGTTTATCACCGTAAAAAGAGAGCTTGTTTTCATTTAGCAGAAAGTTGGTTCTACTTATATGTGTGTTCTCTTCTTGAGATAAATTTACTAGAAGAAAGTGTTAAATGACTTTTTTTTCACCATTGGTCGCTATCAACATCTTTTGCTATCTACTCAACCACCATAGTCAAAGATCTTGTGCCCTATGCTGAAATTTGCAATAACTTATATTTTGTTGTCAAGAATATAAATTTTAATAGTTGAACCTACTGTTAGACCAAGTAGCCACAGGATGTGTCTATGTTGCCATTTTCCCTTTAACACCACTTGTTAAATTCTCATTGATTTGAATATCTTAAATCCTAAGCTCATCTTGGACCTGTACTGACCTAACAAAGAAGAAAATGCTTGCTGGGAGAAAAGCATCCATAGTCTGCATGATAGACAAGGATATATTACTTCGTGCTAAATTAGCTTACCTCCATAAGAAAGGGTGATCGAGAGAACTACCATGAGCATGTCAATTATTTCAACAGATCCCTTGTATTAAACAATTTTGGAAAATATTAGGTATAACCTCTTCCAATATAAGGATTTAATAGCACAAAACTCCTTATATGGAAGAAATGATCGCCTCTCCTCCCCTTGCAGGTTGTCTTCTTAGTTGACATTGCAAATTTTATGGTTGCTAAAATTTAGCAAGTTGTGTTTCTGTGATCTCATAATCCATTCCATATATAATTTTGTTTGGTGATCTGAAGGAGTTAGTTAAGAATTATAAGTCCTAATGCCATCCAAAAATAATCTAAAATAATAGTTGTTGATTTTGTTTATTTAGAGGAATTTTCACTCCTTATATTTTCGATTTTCTGTTATTGAAACTCAGTAAATTACAAAAATAGCTTAACTGATAGAAGAAAATGCCATTTGCATGGTGTCTGAGGTAGCTGACATTGATAATGCATGAAAAGTCTTCTTCCCTGTCCGATCATTGATTTCTAGCTTGTGATCGTTCCTACCAAGTCCTTAGCACATTCAATGCACATGAGACTTGGTATGGATGGTTGGGATGCCCCATTTTGATTTAATATTTTCTAATTGTGATCAAATTGATTTGATATATACACTCCTAGAGGTGCACTTTTTCTTTCGTTTCTTTAAGAGTAAGACCTGAATATTGTGAATGTGCAATTTAATATGGGAGTTATTATTAGTGAAGTGGAGTCACGTGAATGGCTAATGTGGGGCCTTACTCAGTTATGCACACACACTTGCATGTATGAATGTATGTATATAACTATGTTTCAATAAGTTTCTCACCTATTTTGATTTTTCAAACTTGTCCTCTTGTGTTACATATAAAATTGCAATTTCCTAAAGTAAATTGACGTCATAATTTATTTTGATAACGTGATTTTACAATGAAAACCACAGGCTAAGGCTTGTTGTTTACTATTTATGTGCCTGTCTATGCAAGGCATATGCTTCTCCCTTAAGATTGCCTTTCCTACAATCCTGAGGGCTCTCTTAAAGTGTCCTGTCTTGAGGAATGAGACCCGGCTTGTGTTAGAGACAAGCCCTTTTTACTTGACAGATAAATGGTAACTTAAAATAACTGGTAGATTATGGACTAAAGTTGCAGTTCGAAATTTGAAAGGACAAACACCAACAGGATGGGCTGAATATTCAGTTGTTTTCGACTATTTATGTGAAGGGTTTGAGTTCCTTTGTTGCAAAAATTATCTTAAGTAATGCATACTTGTGGAACACTTTTTCTCTTTGACGATGTTGTTTATTTTTTTTTTTTAACCTACTTTTTAGTTCTCAAACTGCTAGATATTTCTACCACAATTCCATCTGATATTATTTAAACTTAGATGATTTATACACATTGTGCCATTTAAATTAAAGTAACTAACAAAGCTAGGCCTTTCCTATTTTTACCATTTGAGCATAGAGAAAAAGTTTATTTACGAAAATAATTTTATAATTGAATTCTATATGCTTATCAAGTTAGTTGCAAACCAATTCAATTTTGTTAGGTGCTTCTACATCCTATCATTTTTTAAGATAACATCTTGACCGCATTCACTCCTGAATATCTCCCATGCTTGCTTTAGCTTCATCGAACTGTAGTCTGGCGTTGACACTCAAAACTGGTTGAAGTCAATAGCCAAGAGTGAGAATCTAGGACTATCCTCCTGTACAAAGTTTCTGTCATTTCCCTGATCAAGTCATACTTTGATTCCCATCTTCAACAAGTATAATTCCAGTTAACCTGCCAATTCACTTCTATATGATTCATAGTGAATCTTTTAGAATTTACTCTAGAGGCTTGTGAATAGAAGACTAGTGTGGATTCAAATTAAAACAAAACTCTGTGATAGAATAACATTGGGACACCCTGCTGAATGTCCAGAAATAGTTTCCATAAGAAACACATCTGTTGAAGTAGCAAGTTCATGTACTCCAGCTGACTGGCCAATTGTCAACTAATTAAGACTACTAAGGCCTAGAAAGAAGCAAAAATATTTTAGGCATTTGCTGGTTTGTTTTCCTAGTTTCTTTGAAATATTTAGAAAGGTAATTCCTGCATCAAGAAAATAAAAGAATCTCCATGAAACATGTGCCATGAATTATTTCATGTTTCAGTTCTTAGAATTATGTTTGGGCAACAATATTACTTGGCCACTATATTTCTATTCATCATTCTGGGTATTAGATTTGGTCTTGATTTTAGTTCTGGCAGTCTCTCCAATATTTCTGTAGCTCTTTGTGAAATAATCCACATGATGAGCTCTCATGAGTTGATGGCTTCCCTGCATGTTTCCATGGAGCTCTTCCATTATTGATTTGCTTGTTCTTGTTACTGGTTAACCTTCTATCTCATTGTTTTCCCTTTCATTATCACATTTCCAATTCTTATGAATCCAAATTCAGTGAGGCGATTTGAAGAAGCTTTGAGTTTATTCTACTATTAACGACATCTTTTCTTTAATCCCTTTTTGCATTTCCAGCTCTCTTAACTAATTTCTTGATTTGATGTACCTGGTCTCAATAGCTTTGATAAAATAGTTGATCTTTTCCTGTCTGGAGTTTAACATCTTTACAAATAGATTTTGTATCTTCAGCAAATGTATTGTTGCTATTGTTATACCTCTTGAAATGAACCACCAGATTATAGGATAATCATTTGGATACCTTATAATGAACAGTGTATTTTTATGTGATGGAAATTCTGAAGGAGAAACATTTGAATCTTTTCGTTGTTGTCTTAGAAAGATAGATCTGAGTTGGGCCCATTTTGCATTTGAAATGTGTTTGTTGATAATAAATTGCTTTGTTTGGAAGCTTCCTTTTTTCTTTATGCTTTTTCTCTTTGCAGTTTTCATGAGGCCATCTGCATCTGCTTTCTAGATTGGTGACGGTCATTCTGCACACCAACTTATTATTGACTACACTTTATGTTTTTTTAGGGACATTTAGTTATTGGTAATGGTGAAAACCATGGCTCTGGAAAAAGTTTATCTAGAGTTATAAATTCATTCAGACATGAACATCTGACTAGTCTATACTTGTCCATATGTTTCATTGGGTTAATTTGTTGGACCACTAGATAATGTAGAGAAGCACTAAAGATATTGCAACATAAACTGATTCTTTTATTTTCATAAATGGCATGGATAATGACTTACCACCATCTTCTTAAAACATATGTAATGGTCAATTTTGTCTTTATATATGCATTCTTGCTTCATGTACATGATGAAGCATGCCCAATTACAAGCTTCTCATAATGCATTCTACCATCTAATATGATTCATTCTTTATCTGGCTATTTCATTTCTAGATGCGCCTTTTTGCAACACAGTCTGAGTATGCAGATCGCCTAGCTTCTGCTGTATGTAGTTGACCATCTCAATCTTTGCTTTTTTCTTTTCTTTTCAAACATGCTATTTGCATGCACATGCATATTACATAAGTATTCATGTATCTGTGGTTAGATATTGTATGTTAATAATTTATATATTTAAAAAATTCATATTTCATTCTTTTCTTCATCAAGTGATATACCATTTATTCAATTTTATTACAATAATATTCATGTTTGTTGGCATTATATGATTTTTTTAAAGATATCCTAAATTTATTTAGTAACTCAGAACTGTGGCATCAAAGGTTAATAAGTTGTATGTATAATCATGATAACTGAATGTTAATGTTATATTCATTTGTAGGGAAGTGTAATAAATTATATATTATGAATGCCTGCCTATTTAAATATTCCTTTTGTGGATTTAATCAAATATACATGTTAGCGAAAGAGGCAGTCTTTATGAAGTTGAAAGTGGAGGATTAAATGGTATGTCCTAACTAAGGTACAAGATTGTTGAGGAATCTTGCAATGCTTAATCAAGTTATGAGGTTAATGACCTATTAAATTTACAAAACAAGTGATAGTTATACCAGAATACAAACGAACATAATTATTAGCATGCCTATTTTATGCACAATATGTCTGTATTTACTATTTATGCACATATCCATTCCTCTCAAAGTTAAGCAGATCATACATTTAGGATTTGGGAAGAAAAGTAAGCTGTCATGGTGTTGGACTTAATGGAAAGAACTCATAACGTTGATAAAACTTGTGGTATGGAGTGTTACAACATGCATGAATGAATAAAATAAGGATAAATATATAATAATATTATTATTATTATTATTTGCTTGGTACACTCCTGAAACCCCCAAAGGATCTGAAAAATGAAGAATGACCATTCATCCTGTCTAGAAGTCGAATAACAATTTTTTTTCTTTCAAGCAAATGGTGACGCCGACAAACACAACATCATTACTTGCTGTGTCAACCAATGTTGGAATCTTTCAGAAGTTGGAATTCCTGTTGCATTGCAAGCTCCACTATGTGAACCACATATACTAAATGGTAACTTTGTCTTTTCTATTTTGATAATTTAGATGGCAATTGTGGAAATGCTAAAGAATGTCTTTAGGGCACAAGCAGAAAATAATATGTTCATGAATGCATGATATGCGGTCACAGTCTTGCTGTCTCACTTGATCAAGAAATATGCAATACATTGTGAAAATTGCATATTAGGATTCAATGTAAATTCAGCGCATCTAAAATCACCCCATATTTTGGGTGATAGTAAGGTATGCGGTACTAGTACGAGCACCAATACTAGTTTGCTAAAGGTATGGTACCATCTTGTGCCATTCTAATGCGTATTGACAAAGGAAAACCGGAGGGGGAGGGGGAGGGGGAGGGGGAGAGGGGTGGAGGACCGAAAGCCCTCATTAGTCCTCCTCCATATGGGGTTCCCCTATTTTGAATGAAATAAGGGGGCTTTTTCTTATTTTTTTGATTTAAAACTGAGGGCTTTGCAGACTTTAGTTTAAATTGTGCGGATAAAAAGGGCCCCCTTGTTTCGATAGAAACAGGGGAACCCGCATGGAGGAGGCCCAACAAGAGATTCTATCCCTTCTCTCCCTCTCTCTGTCTCCCTCCCTTTTCCTTTTCCTCTCTCTCTTGCTCTTTTCCTCTGTCTCTTTCTCCCTTTCTCCAGATTTGTCAGATTTCTCAAATCGAGGGGTGAAAGCATGTGCTAGTCCGCCCTCGGTATGGCTTGGTATGCTCCAAAACTAGGTGATTTGGGGCAATACAACATTTTTTGGGTGACACAAATTGCTAAGTCAAGATAAAGTGATTTGGGTACATAATATGAGACTTCATAAATCAAGGCTTTAAGTGGAGGTCCGTGCTGGTTGGCGCATTCCATATTTTTAGTGCCCTCGCATATTGCACATCAGCACGAGGCATGCAGGCATGTTAAAGTACCCTACATATTATATAATATCGAACCATAGAGCCTTGTATCAAATCATGTTGTTTTGATATGATTTATCGCAGCTCAATATTGATCAATATTGAGCTAAAAAGGTTAGGTTCTTTCATTTTTGCATTTGCGATTTCATTGCCTTGGAGAGGGTGTGGAAGGTTGTTTGTTGGCTTTGAAAAGCCTATAACTTATAGGAAGACAATTGAAAAGAACTTATGCACATGAACACTATATAAGAGGAAATGTCAAAGATTGCCGACTTGGAACCGGACTCCATGTCGGCCGATCATGGTACGAGTTGGTACGATCCTGTACTGGACCGTACCGAGTCCGAACCAATATGGAAATGAAGGATGAACCAAGAAGAAAAAGAAAGAGAGGGGGATGGAGGGAAGGAAAGGGAGGCTAGTGGAGATGCTGGTGGTGGCCATCGGAGGGCCGTCGAGGCCTCCCGGGCTCTACAGTCCTCTGCGAGAGAAAATGCGAGAAGAGAGGGATAGAGAGAGGGGAAGGGAGAGAAGAGGAGGGAGCGAAAGGCAGCGGGGAGGCTATCGGATGGCCATCATGACCAACGGATGGCCCAAAATAGCCCTGTGGCCGTTGCAGGTTTGAAACAAGGATTCGTTCTTGTTTCGTCGTGCTTTTTAAAAAATCCGATATACAGTGAAGCTAGCAATGGGTTTGCCAGCTTTAGTTCTCTCCCTTCCCCTCTCTTTCTCTTTGCATCTCGTGGAGGATTGGAATCCTTGGAGGCCTCAGTGGCCCTCCGACGGACTCGACGGGCCATTGCAGGCCATTGTCGGTCTTTTTCTTTTCTTTCCTCTCCTCCTCTCTCTATATCTTCCTCTCTTTCCTTCTCCCTTGCTCCGTCTTTGTTGGCATTTTGAATCGAGCGCTCGTACCACACTGGTTAGCCATTGGTACGGTTTGGCATGCCCTGAACCGCCTGAGGTTCGGCGCACCCTGGAAATGTACTTGAAATATTCCATATAAATAACGAACGGTGTCATTTGAGTTCAATAAATATTCTAATATTTATATTCCATCAAAATAAGAAGGGCAACAACAAATTCTATATTTTTAGGTTTGGGCCAAAAATAGTGACTTTGAAATGTTAGAACTCAGAAGATCTAGAATTTAAGGATTGGGCCAAAATCACGACTTTTAAATATTATAAGATTTCTCAGACCTTAAAAGCTTTTAAGTATTACTAAATCCAAGCCTTGCCAAAACTCAAAAAGTCCAGGCAAGAAAAGTCCTATATTTTAGGCTTCAATTTTTTTTTTCCATGTAATGTGCCAATAACAAGTGCATAAGGCTTTGTTGTGTAAGTTTTATAGCAATTCCAATGCATTTTTGTGATGTCATATTAGCTTGAACCACACATTGTATGGTGTTCAACATACATTCTTACCTACATTGCTGATTGTATGACGTTGTAGCCAGTAGGGGTTCATAATATTGTTGACAATTCATGGAACAAATCTCAACTAAAGCAAACAAAAGTTTAATGCTTCTACATTTTTAAATCTCATGGGATAAAGGTGTCCTAGTTTCTCTATGGAACGGCACATCCCGCTGTCTTATCCCATCCCGATAGTTGTCCTGTTCATGCATCCTGATGGATGTCCTCTATCTTTCTCCCCTTTATTTCTGTTTTTCTTTTCCTCTTTCTTCCTTCTTTTCTTTCTTTTCCTCTATCTTCCTTCCTTTCTTTTCCTTTTCTTTCCTTTTCTTCTCCCTTCCTTTCTTTTTTTTATTTTTCTTTTTCTTTATCTTTCCTTCCTTTCCTTCTTTCCTCTTTCTTCTTCTCTCCCTGCATAGATGGGTTTCAGAGTCCCAAGCCTGTCTTGTCTCGCTTTCTCATAGAAATAGGATGGGATGTTTGGGATGCCCTCCATCCCATCGGGATGTAAAACCTTGAATGTATCAAAGTTAAAAAAAACACAAAAGAATTCCGTGCCCATGTGTTAACATGTGTGCTAGTGCCACTCTGCTTATGCTCACCATATGCCAATCTTTGTATGTGTCATCACGAGATGGCATAGCATGTGTTATGCTAGTTCTTTGTTGGCAAATGCCATGGTAATGGTTCTTGCATCCTTGTTTTGAAGAATGCACATTCTGTAATCAGGGTAGTGCAATATTGATGAACAAAGTAATAGTTAACCTTTCTGTGATTAACTTGTCTGTGAAAGACTGAATTATTGGCGTATAAATAGCACTCTATATATCACCTTTAGCAACTTATGTGAAGTGTCAGAGCTACTCATTTCTCTATCAGGATGCTAAATCGAAATGGCCTTAATGGTGGTGTCAACCATGGAATTATAGTTTCATCAATTGAAGAAAAGAAGATCTCTCTCTCTCTCTCTCTCTCTCTCTCTCTCTCTTTCTCTCTCTATCTATCTATCTATCTCAGAGTAACCAAGAAGCACATATTAGAGTATCAGAGAATGGTGATCCATAGCATCAGTAGCTAAATCTGCTTTGAGGTTTAAGCTTGAAGTTAGAGGTAAGTAGCCATGCATGTGAAATAGTACCTTGTTGCTAGTGAAACCTTTTTGAAATTGCTGAATGAGCAGAGCACATGGCGAAATAGATAATTCAAGTAAAATTAGATTGTGACAGGGTAAAGAAGGCTGTTAACAAGCTGATAATAATAGGTGACTAATGCATTCATAGATAATTTGGTGATACTTGATGAAGCTTAATGAGAGGAGATGCATTTTGATCGTCCATTGCAAGCTTGAAAAATAGGATCTACATGTATTTCTAGTTACATGCTAAATTTCCATTGCTTTTTTTTTATCGTGCAAGCTTAAGGCCAACGAAACAATGAAGATCCAGGTATATCATGGGGGATGTTTGAAACACCTCTTGTTGGACTGCATGTTTTGCATTTTATTGGCATGGATGATGATGATTATGGGCATTCTGAATGAAATGAGTTGACCATGGGGTGGGGTGCTTGACAAAGATGATAGATCTGCTAGGGGTGATGAGAAACTTGGAGGTGGTTACATTTACCTTCTGAAGGTCCTTGACAGGAAACATGTTCTTAAAGAGTAGCTGACAAGTACCTTTCGTGAATTTTGGTAACATCAGTAAATGCATGAAAGATGGTCATCTTGGAACCATGGGTCACCAAACATGGCTTATATGCTCCCTTGAATCATTTGAAAAGTCTTAATTTTATAGGCCAATGATAGGGACTTCTGTTGAGTTAAAAAGGTACAAGGTCCCATGGTGGACTCACCAAGGGTCATCAAACATTATGTGTTGTTGCCACTCAAAGGAGGATTTGTAGCTTTATAATAGTCATTAAGTTTCTGATGGGTGTTAATGGCTGATGAAACAATTGATGGTTGAAAGAGTCATAGTTTAAGGTAGCAAAGGCATGATGGTTTATAGGCAAAAAAAAAAAAAAAAAAGAAGTGTAGATGAAGAAAATGAAAACAAAAGAATCAAAGAGATGCAGAAAGTGGGGGGGATCACTTTAGCCAGAAGCCATGAATAACTATTTTTCTCCCACATGTTCAGCCAAAAGGCTAGTATATTACAAATTATTTTTTAATAAGTGTACAATTGGATCCCTGTAGACAACTTGTAACAAATCCATTGCCAGACAGTCTTCCCAGTACTTTACATTTTCTTTGCTTATGGCCTTGCTTGCTCATCAATCTGCAGTTGTATTAGTTTCTTTTGAAAATGTAAAGTACTATTTGTTAGTAGATGATCTAAGGCTTTATTTTCCCTCTCTCCAATGAGGAGACTGTAATTATTCAGCAATTATAGACTCATGAATTTAACTCTGATGCCCTGTGATATTGTAGGGATCCAGTGACACCCTTTTGTGATTGGTGGCATGTAGGCTTCTAGATTTTAACAATAGTTTGTTAGATGATGTAGGTGTACAGGTGATGGTGTTGTCACCAGTGAGATGGGTGTAAGGACCTGTTTTGAAAAACAGATATGGGCTTTGTCATGCCCCCGACCTTAGATTCATGTTATGAGGGAATGAGCAGCCGCTGCATAAGAGAATTGACCCTATAAGCATGCAGGGCATTCTACCTATCAAGTAATTCAAAATAATCCAAGAAATAACATACTTCATGAACAAGTAGTTGTGCTTATCAGAAATAACTAACCGTTACGGCTATATTTCAGAAGAATCAGAACTTTTGTATTTAAATCATTTATATGTCATCCACATATATAACCCATTAACATACGCCAACTGATCCAAGAAACTGTCTACCAACTACAAGTCGGCCTTGCCTTTATATACATACACCAAAATGCCAATATATGCTCTCAAAATTTGATTCCCTGGATCTGAAAAATATATGTGAAGGTTATAAGCTTCATGGCTTAGTAAGTGAAAAATCCTCTTTACAAATTAAATCAAATTAAATTATATAATGCAGCTAATCAAATCATATAAATATGAAACATCTGTACAAGTAACTATATGACAATCAGTTTTGACAATATTCGTATCCTAACATGATACACTTAATCTTTTCAATGCTATACACAAAATGAATGGATCATTGAAATCAAAGTAAGATAGATTATCCGAGTCTCAAGATCATACCATGCATATATTCATATACTGATACATAAATCTATTCACACATTTGTACTTGGGCACCCAATTCCAATTTTCTATTCTACAGTCAATGACTATGGCTGCATTTAACCCCTACAACATAGGTCATACCACACTTACGCCTGTGGTAGGATTGCTACATTTAATCCCTGTAGTTTCAGTTCTCAATTTGAATAACAATCACCACACTTAACCCTTGCTGCATAGGTCATGCCATGCTTATCCCTGTGGTGGGGTTGCCACAAACATCCCCTATGGCAGGGTCATGCCATGTTTACCCCACCTATGGCAGGGTCATGCCATGTTTACCCCCATGGTGGGATTGCCACACTTACCCCAGTGAGGCACGTAATCAAGTCCGATTCCTTTATGCAGTCATGTTGAGAGTTAAGTTGATACATACATACATACATATGTATGTGCAGGATTTTCTGTACCATGCGAACCGGCTAGTACATCTTGTACTGTATTGGACCGGCGGGAACCAGCACGGTTCAGCCGGTTCAATCAGTATACCGATGGAGGGAGAGGGAAAGTGAGAAAGAGAGACAGAGAGGAGGAGAGGGAGGAAATCCCCGGCGATCGGAGGCCGGTGGTGGCCCGTTGCGGCTGTCAGAGGGCTTCCACGCCCGGTTATCGCCCGATAGGGAAAGTGCGGCGGTATTAGGCTGAGAGCGAGGGTATTCGGCTGAGAGAGAGAGAGAGAGTGATTTCGGTTCTGAGTGGTAGAGGCCCTTTCTTTCTTTTCCTTCCATTCCTTCTATGCTATCTTCTCCAGACATTTCTTTCCCTTCCACCAATCACATCCAAGCTTCTTCCTTCTCCCTCTTCACACATCATCTTCCATAAGGCATTCTCCCATCTCCTTTTGACTTTTTCCCTCATATCTCAATCTCATTCACTCCATGTTCTTCTCTGATGGTCTTCCATAAGGCATTCTCTCATCTCCTTTAGACTTTTCCCCTCATATCTCACTCTCATTCACTCCACGTTCTTCTCTTTACACCATCAGACATTCTCATTTCCATGCTTTAGTCCTTTAACTCCATCCAAACCTCCTTTAAACTCTACCATTAAGCCATCTTCTTCCCACGTTTCTCCATCCACTAAGTGATCCACTTTCCTTTTCTTTCCTCCACTACTTCCATTCTCTTCATCCATCATCACCTTCTTTCCACCTCATCTCTTCCATCAAACCTTCCTCAGAATCCTTCTTCCATCTTGTTATTCTGCCATTAAGCTACGTAAGCCATGTAAGCATTGTAAATGGTGTGTGATTATCATGTATTAGTGTATATTAGCTTGTATGGTGTGAAGTTAGTGTATGTAAAGCTTGATTAGTGTACATAAAGCTTGTACGGTTTGTATTTCAGCTTCTACAAACCCTATATAAGTGTGCTTTTGTAAATAAAGCTCGTTTTTCCTTCATATTACTGTTCATATTATTGTACAGTACTGTAGCTAATTACTGTAGTATATGCACTGTACAGTACTGTAGTAGAAATCACTGGTCAGTATTGCAGCGCATTGTAGCATATTACTATAGCATGAGGGTAAACCACCCGAATGCTACTAAAGGTTGTGCTATAAATAAACAGTACAATCTTAAGGATAAACAACCCCAAGGTTGGTAGAAATTGTTCCGTAAACAGTGGTACAATCAGGGTAAATAACCCAAATACCATATATAGGTATGTATGTATACGTATATACATACATACATACATATATATATCTAAATATATGTATATATATATGTATGTATATATATATATCTATGTATGTATATATGTATGTATGTATGTGTGTGTATATATATATGTATATATATATGCGTGCGTGCGTGCGTATGTATATGTATATATATATTTGTATATATATATATATGTGTGTGTGTGTGTGTGTGTGTTGTGTAGGATCTCGGTACTTATCGTTGCAGCAAGAAGCAAGAAAGAAGAAATAAACAGGACATACAATCAATTTACGTGGTTCGGCCCAAGTGCCTACATCCATGGGACATGCAAGGCTTCATTTCTGAGAAAGAATAAAGTACAGAGGAGATACAATCTCAACTCTCAACCCTCTCTCTCAACCTCGAAGCACTCACCCATACAATGCTCTCAAATTAATCCCAAGAGGGCTCTCTCATAGTCTACAGTACCAGGATCCTCAACACCTCTGGATACTTCCTGTGAGACTCTCAGCCGTTACATCATGCCCCAGCTTGTCTCTACCCTTACAGCCACTCTACAGGCCGTCCTCAAGACATTCCCGACTGTCTGATGCCTCTGGCACTCTTTGAGACCTACTGACGATCTTCCTGAGATACCTTTCTCGGCACTGCACCGTTATCGAGCCTCTCTCAGCCTCATGCCACCAAGGATGCGCTACTGCATGCTCAGCGCTCCTTGCCTCGGCCTTTGCGTCACCCTATTGAGATTCCGAAGCTTTTGAGACCCTTTGTTCCTCAGGCCATCGGCCTTCTTATAAGGCCCAAACCCAAACCCTAGTGAATACGCCATTCGATCCATACTGCAAGACTTCTCCGCCATCAGATCACGTATCTTGTAGCTCGATCAAGCCTCCCAATCATCCAGATCATGATCAGGACCTCCCAGAGCCATTGGATCACATGCAGGATCATCCCTCATCCGTCTAATCGTGCAAATACCCAGGGAATCGCTTGAGAAACCACTTCGATCCATCGTGGACCGTGAGAACCGCAGGAAAAGCGTTCTTGCGGTCCACGTGGCTCTCCATGCACCTGTCGGTCCACTATGGACCGGCCAATGCTCTTGGACAGTGTGCATGCTCGTGGGCTGTGGCCTGCGGCCTGCGGCCGGCCTGCGTGCCCGCACTGTCGGGTTCGACCTGCGCAGCTGCCGGCCTCTGTCGGCCTGAGGGCCCCTCCAACTCCTTTTCGGACTTCTTTCGCGCGTATCTTGGCTGTCTAGACTTTGTTTGGACTGTTTTTGGGCTCGTTGGACTCTGTTCGTCATCCTGAACTTTGTTTTGGGCTTACTGTGGACCGAATCTCGAGGCGCCAGATTCCAACAATATGTATATATATATATATATATATGTATATGTATATATAATATATATTTGTGTATATATATGCATATATATATATATATATATATATATCTATATATGTGTATGTATATGTGTGTGTGTGTGTGTGTGTATATATATATGTATGTATGTATATGTGTGTGTGTGTGTATATATATATACGTGTATGTATATGTATGTATGTATATGTATGTATGTATGTATCTATATATGTGTATGTATGTATCTATATATATGTATATGTATGTATCTATATATATATATATATATATGTATGTATGCATACACACATATATATATATATATATATGTATATATATATATATATATGTATATATATATATATATATATATATATATAGAGGAAGCGTATCAAGTGAGAGAAGTGGCTTAATGTGAGAGGAGGTGAGAGGACATAATAATAATCCTTGGATCTACATCAATGGTTCAGATGAGAACGCGGTTGTCCAAACTACCCAAATACCCCTAGGGTTTATCCATTCCGCACGGCGTTCGTCTGAACCGTTGATGTGGATCTAAGGGTTATTATTATATTCTCTCACCTCTCACATTAAGCCACTCCTCTCACTTGATACGCTCCCTATATATATATATATATACACATACATAAATCCAAACTTCTTTTCTTTTATGATGTCATATTGAATTTTAGAATTAAATATTTAACAACATCGATTTGCATGCTTGATTCATGATGATGATTTGATCATGCAACTAATTAACAGAAATATAATAATAAATTAGATCTCACATATTCACAAATTTCCTATTCAATTTACTTAAGTCATGGTAATAATTTACATAATTACATCAGATAATATTATAAAGCATAAATGTTATTTACATTGCCAATGCCGGGAACTCGCACGATCTGATCACTTCACTAGGGTTTCTTGGAATCTAACCATCCCCAAGTCACACACATATCAAATTAGGGCTACATCCATATTTTCAAAATAATTCTAAAACTTTTCCAAAACTCCAAGATTCTGATTTTTCTAACTCATAGCTGTTATAATTGGAATTGACTATTATTCCAGTGTCAATACAACATCTAGATCATTAACAGTTAGAATGATCCATTGCACGAACCCAATGCAAGTGGGTCCTAGAAAGGTTCCTATTTGGGACCTTCCTCCATACTGGAGTTCCTGACAATTGACCAACAATCATGGTTCTTTTTCTTTTTGTAAAAATTAAAATACCCCCATCTCACATGATTAATTAATTAATGCCTTTGGCTTATGATTTTTTTCTTCTAGGAGGGTGGAACCAGCCCCTTCCTTTCTTGTCTTCTTCATTGGTTCTATAGCATAAAGAGGGAGAAAGAGAACAGAGGGTGGAATGATCCTTGTCTCCTTTTTCCCTTTCATTTGGTTTCCATCACAACGAGAGAGAAAAAAGGGAAGAGAGGGTTGGGACAACCCTCTTCTTCCATTCCTCATCCCGTCTTCCTTTTTTCCCCCTTTGTTCTTTCCATCTAAACAGAAGGGAAAGGAATAGTGGTCACCCCCCAGCTGCCATCCATGGCATGGCCTCTGGCCACCGTAGGAAAGAAGCATCCCTCTATGCTTTTTTTTTTTCGTCTAAGAATCCCAAGGCTCCTTCGGCTTAGAACAAAGGAGAGGGAGAGATGCTGGTGGCTGTCCCTTAGCCACCACCTGTGGTGCAGCCTTTATGACCATTGAGAGAAGGAAGAGAAAGCCTAGGAAGGGTCTTTGGGCGGTGAAATTGCACGTGCCATGCCATCCTTCTATGGTTTTTACTAGGAAGAGAAAAAGACACAAAGAAGAGCCGGGACTTGCATGGCATGAGAAGGGGAGAGGAGCTGCGGACGGCATTGATACAAGGTGGGAGGGAGAGGATTCAAGTACAAGAGAGAGAAGAGACATGAGAGGAAGAAAGAGAGAGTAGCAGCGAGCGAGAGAGAGAGAGAGAGAGAAAGAGAGAGAGGAGGGGAACATCGGCTAGGGTGGGGCAGCCGCGATGAGACAAAAGGGCATGAGAGAGAGTGATAAGCGGTGGGATTGATGGGGAAATTAGAGAAATTAGAGTTTCCATAGAGAGCCCCTTATTCTCCTTTTTCTTCTTCTTCTTCTTTTTACCATGGATCGAGTGCTGTCCCCTTGAGAGCACGCCACAAGTCTGCCTAAGGCAGTGCCTGCACATGGGATAAGCCTGGGCTCCAGTCCAGGGTATCTGGGTCGTGGGCTCGGGTATTCCAGGCTTAAACTACAATGATATGTACTATAATATAGGGGCTGTATAGACACGATTTGGCCACAAGTGCCAGTAACCTTTAGATATGGGTTGATATGAGGTTAGTACAAGAGGCATGCATCAGCCAATATGACTGTACTGATGGTACTTCAAATCTCGGTAAGAATACTTGGATCTTTCATGGTGGGTCTCAAGGACCTTGCTTAGCAATTTTGGGGCTTTGCATAATATAAATTTGGGGAGGAAGCATAAAGTGGATGTAAAATCTCACTAGTGCATGGGACCAATATATTTGCAAGACCTACATCCATGAGAAAAAACACCATTCAAGGTTCAGTTGGCTTGTGGATAATTAACCTTAGGATAATTATGTTTCCTTATGTAGAATTATATTCTTGGAATAAACCTGAATGTTGTCTGGTTGTAGGTTTTTTCCCCTATAGGCAAAATGATGACCTAGGTGACCTTAGACTTATTATTATTTGACCAACATTATTTCGAAGTGACATAAACAAATTAAGTAATTGGAGATGGGATTAACTTTAGAAAAATCATATAACTTTTCTAACTTTTCGATGGAATGGTTATTACCAAGTGTTTAACCCTGTTTGACCAAAGGTACAATTCCAAGTTATCTTGTAGTGCTAAAAGGGCTATCACATTAATGGTGCCATCCCATGCATATCCCTGAACAAACTGGTCCTAAAGGTTCCGAATGTACAAACTCCTGTATGCATAATCAGTAACTGAATGCATTGACTGGTAGCATATTTATCCTACGTACGCATTAATGCATATTTATTTTAATAGTCTACTGTACAATATTTATCACTTGCTTTACCATGAATGTGGCTACTCTCTGATACTTGGACTGTAGTAGATATATATTTATTTCAGACTGGAGTGGATCAGGCGATATGTATGTTTATTTTGATGCCAACTAAAGTTTCTCTAGTGGTTGAACAAACCCATCTCAAGTTTGAATAAAATACTATATTTGATATTCAGGAGGGACATAATCTGCATGGTGTCATATCTTTGCTTTTGTTCAAAATTTTCATATCTTTAGATAACATAGTGTTGGTCAATCAATTTGTAAACAGGTGGAGTCTGAAAGCCAGTGCACAAGTCAGATGAGATTGTTGATTGATCAGATTAGCATACAACAAGGAAAAATTGTTGCCTTAGAAGGTCTATATATGATTTGCAGTAAACTAAAATTTATTATTTATTTTGTCTAGTAGTTTTGCTAGAAGGCATAAATGACGACATTTAAGTTTTGAGGCTTAAGTTTGTCTAGATCAAGGTTTTTGATATCAACATTTGTGTTTTGAAATTCTTGCAAATTTATCTATTTTTATTTATTTCTTGCCATTGAATAACATTAGTAAGTTAAATTCTTGTATGTTGAGTAATGATGTGGATCTTATTTACTGTATAGTATATTCAACTTATTGTTGTATCATATTCAAGATGAACTATAGTGAATATATTTTGTTGCTTTCATGTCTTTAAATTAGTTTTCTAAGTCTTGAAAATTAAATTTTCATACATGTTCTTTTTTAAAATATCTAACCCAAATTAAAACATATTTGGTTATTATAATTTTTTTATATTTGTCATCATGGATGCACAAAGTTTGTTTTCATGCATCTGAAATGTCATGATATTTGATTTGTTCCCCCTTTGACATCTTGTTATCTATCATCGACTCTAAATCAGATCAATTCTTGCCAAAGACCTTTTTTCGTTGGTTCTGGAGTTTCTAGTGAAACTTCAAACTATGCAAAATATTTCTCTCTTATATAAAACATGTAGGCTCTCTATTGCTCGGGAAGGGACAAACTTTGTGATGCCTTGACCTTTCGATCCAGCTACCACCATGATAAGAAACATAACAATGCGAAAAAGAGAAACAAAGAGGAGGACAATATGTCTCCATCTTAATTAGAATTAGTTTGACTATATTAAATATATGCCTCCATCTTAAGCAGAAGTGGTGTCTCCATCTTAAGCAGAAGTAGTGTATAACCATGTGATGCGTAAGGATATAATTTTTTTCCCCCTTTTTTCAATTGTTCTTCAAATGCAATATGGAAATGTAATAAATTATAATATGCCATCTTAAGAAGAGGGCAGTAGTCAAAACTTTAATGATGGCTGAGTAGAAATTCCTGTTATAAATACTAACATCTAAATAGAGAATGGAGAACTCTACATAAGCTCAGGTTTCTTGGAAAAATTCTTGTCATTAACACCGGTGTCATTGATACCGGCCAATGCGGTGCATATGGTGTGGTTTTTTCTCCTTTTCCAACTGTTCTTGAAATTCCGTATAACAATGTAGTAGATAATAGCAAATATAAGGTTTCAATAGCCAGATTTTCTATTTCTCATTAAACAAGAAACCTTAGTGATGGCTGAGTAGAAACTCCCGTCAAATATCTAAATTAATATGTGAATGTTAGTTTAGATAAGTGTAATACTCATATATTTATCTAGATAATATTCTCAAGTATAAATTATATTTATATATAAAAATAATTGATACTCAACAGATATTTATTAGTAAGTGGTCATTAAAAGCTTATCTTCCTCTCGTATTAGTTATAAGAGCCTACTTATATCCAAAATAAAGAACCTGATTAATAACATTTTTAATGTGGGCATCCATGAGGTGAATGAAGAGTGTAGCTTAGTAAGTTTTCATTTCACATTACTAAATATTAGTAAATCTTTTTCATATTCTTTCTTTTCTTTCTTAGTACATTTCCGTCACATAGACATGACTATGATAATTTATTTACTAATTTATAAATCTCTAAATCCGAAGAACATTTTCAACATATCACTAACAATTGTCAATCACCATATGGATATGGGTTTTTGATTCAAATTTTCTTTTCCAAGCAAAGGGCATGCCCAAAAATCAGCTGTTTAAGCTAACTTGTGTCTGGTGTCAGAAGACTTATATAACCAAATGATGTGATGTGACATAGAAAACTATTCAATTCACATGCTATAAACTTATTAGAATATTGGCTCGTGCGATGCACGGGGTACGGTTGTTTCTCCCTTTTTCAACTGTTCTTGAAATGCAATATAGTAATATAACAAATTATAGTAAATTGAAGGCTTTGATTGCCAAATTTTTGTTGTATGTTAAGCAATAAACTTAATGGCTGAGAAGGAACTCTTGTAAAATTTCTAAACTGATATGGTATCTCACTTTAGATAAGTATAATACTTATCTATTTTAGTCAGATGATATTCACAAGTTTCAATTATACTTATCTTAGTTATATAAATATAATTGGTACTTATATGATTGATACTTAATATCGATAATGGTAAGAGTAAGGAAGGCTGAATTGACATCGGTGATGGTACTGGTCACCGGTCGGTATGCTATGGTACTAGTTTGGTATTGATCAATACATGGTACTGTATGGCGTGCCAGCCAAGTCGGCACGATAATTTTTTTTTGGTTTTGGTTTTTTTTTTTATTTCTAGGAGATCTAATTAATTTTTCATTATTTTTGAATGATTTTAAGTTTGAATTGATTTTTCTTGATGTTATTTGATGTTCGTATCAGTCTGGTACATCCCTGATTAAGCATGTGATGCGGATCTGAATCTAACATAA
Source organism: Elaeis guineensis (assembly GCF_000442705.2). Lineage (NCBI taxonomy): Eukaryota > Viridiplantae > Streptophyta > Magnoliopsida > Arecales > Arecaceae > Elaeis > Elaeis guineensis. Next base: position 18,406,036 of record NC_026003.2, read on the forward strand.
TGTTATGTTAGAAGAAAAAATCTAATAAGGACTAGATATTGTTGAATCCTAAAATACTCAAATCAATTAAAAATATAAAAAATAAATAATTAAGACATATCGAGATTTAGAATCTCATTGAGTACCGATGCCATTCATAAATATCGGGATCATTTATATAATCCGATGGAACATCGGTCTATTTCTTTAATCATACGGCGTTGTAGTTTGTTGTGCTCATCCTATAAGGTATGCATCCTAGATTGTAACTTGTCACGGATCTCTCATTGAAACTCTGATTTTGAGAGGTGTCTCGGACTTATAGTACGGCTGTAAAGGGGTCCATCCGAATATGCCGGCAGCAAAATCCGATCCGTAAGATGCTTTGGACTGCATAGGATAGTACCTACCGAAAGATGATGCCTCGGATGCATCATATCCATATCCATATGGATCATAAGCTGTTTGTGGCTATGGATAAGATGATCCAGAATACGATAAAGAATCTTATGTCCATGGATCCAACTCCATGTGCGAGATCATCAGTAGTTGCATGATATCCTAAATGATCTTGAGGAGCCCGTCCTGTATGAAATCATATCCTCGTGGGCTCTATCAACTCATACATCGTGGTCCTTATCCCGTGTGACATATATAAAGTGGGACTTAGTGAATCGAAGATGACCTTGTAGTTGCAACTGATAAATAGTGGCCTGCTATCTGCTTTCTCTATGACTATCAGATCCATGACCATCAGAAAAACTACCATCATTGCTCTGTCTGATCTCTAAATCTGAGTGAACTGGATCAACTGACTGCTCCACCCTCTCCATTGGGGCTGCACCTATCTTTTCCTTTATCTTTACGTGGAGTTGCCTACCCTTTCATTGTGCCTCGCAAGGAAGTTTGCTGTGGTTGATTAGTAGGAAGCCTGCATGGAGTATTATTGGTTGCCCATTGCTCAGCATCTACCCCAATCTCACTAGCTACGAAATTGGTTGGTCATAGAAGCGATCCTGGCTCATCAAGATTCGACTCCTACTGTTGACCTATAATCCATCCAATCATCGGATCCTCATCATCAACAAAGTCATTTGTAGTTGGATCTGAATATTTCAACTTAACTTTTTCTAGAACGCATTTTAGCCTCAATCTTAAATTGTAGTGAACATAATATACAAGGTCGTTGAGATGTTTCTATACTAGACGGTTTTCTGCTTGCTGTGGATAAGTGCGAAGGTCGATCAATTGCACTCAGCCACTCTAGGAGGCCATCTAGGAGGATCCGAATGGCAACTCACTTTAGAGTAGGAGCTGCTAATCCGAAATGGATCCACCATTTAGCTGCAAAATCATTAAGATTGAACAAAATTAAAAATAAAATTGTATTATATTAGACTTATTATTAACTATATAATGTCAAATAAGAATTATCGTTTATATATAATATATCTAGATTTAAGTTTTGTTTTGCTTGTGACTGCCATATCTGATCCAAAGCTATCGGTGTCCTCTCTAAATCTTTTTATTGATAAAAATATATATTTTTATAATATCTTACTGGTTAAAGATGCAACTAAGTTAATAAAAACCACTCAACCGACTTATTGTATGCACATAGTTGCGATTTTTGGATCGGGCTCCATCTTGTATATCACAATTCATAGGGATGTTAGAAGCTTGTCATCCATGCCTATCCTAGGTACATGTACTGAAACTTTGGATTCAGATAGTAAACTATAGATAAATTTTAGAATAATTAAGTATATTTGTATAAATACAAGAGTAATCAAATTTTCAGAGCATTTTTGATTTGCTATTTATCTGCTAGATGCAAGTTTCTATCCATCGGATAGTCCCATCGATGCTCAATATTTGGATGTACTCATGGGCATGTTTTGGATTAGCCGACCTGATCTAATCTTTTGTCCTTTCCATCATGTGATACAAGAAGCCCATCTAGGGGTATCTTTTGTTGTCCATGGTCTGAAGCACCTTATGTAAAGGCTTAATTGCTTTCACTATCTTCTCAGTCCGCTGTCAGAATGTCTGTCTTGTCACTAAGTTTTTCATATTGCTTCTTTCAGTATCTGTCTGGGTATATCTACTCTCTTGCCACTCGGGATTGACAAACGTCTGATGTAGCTATATTTTCTTATCAATAAGGCTATCAAGTGCTATATAATTCGAACCGTGAGACATCTGATCTCAATGTCTCTCACTGTATATCGCCGCATTAATAATAGGATCCATGTGTAATTATAAATGAATCTAGTAATAGTCTGCATTGAGCCGACTATCTTCTGTGCCCTCTTAAGCTTTCTAATGTTCATCAACATTAGATCAATATAATGTGCAGCACTGGTGTTTAGAATATGTGGTTGCCATTGCATCAGGATCTTCCTTGCAGCCCTGTATTGTGGCCTATTATCGGTGATAATCTGCACAACATTTTACTCTCCGATCCGACCTGATCGATCATCTCCATCAATTTGAGGATATGCAGGTATTGCGTACCTGACCTGAAGCATCAATGGACTTCTGAAAAAATATTTTTTCATCACAATATATCAAAAAATTGATGAGTTACATTTGATGGGATCAGTCTAACCATCACATATCACTGTAAGTTCATACATCGGTCACTTATTCTAATATGATGCAATCCATTTCTGTAGTTTCTCCTTGTTGTCAAAAAGTTCTTCGTAGATATCCTTAAGTCTTGGAAGATCTACACCTGCACTGGCAGTATGTATAGATGTAGTAGCAGAGCGATAATATATGTTGCCTATCGTATGCACTAGGATGTGGCCGAAGTGAAACTAGGATGCAATAGCTTGTCATATGTTTTTCTTGTCTTTTTTTATTATACTATCAACTCTTGGCTACTTGGAATCTCTGCTGGAAAAGGCATATGGATCTAAGTTATAGATAGTGGCTCCAGCCGGAATCTTTCTAGAGGACTTTCTTTTACTGCCAAAAGCTCCCAACGTAGAAGCAATATGGCTCATGGCTTTAGCAGCGGGCTTTCTAACTGAGAAGGTCCTCCTAAACTCTGAATCTTCCATAGTGCTTGCAGAACCCAACATCGACTTATAAACCGATAGTCCAAATTGAGCCCTATATTTGGCCAACTCCTCAAGCTCCCATCAATCTTCCAAGCTTGCATCAATAGCAGCCTAAATTTGTGTCTCATCTGTTAGATGTATGTTCTAGAATCAATTGGACCGACACATGTAATCTTTCTAAGGACATAGTTTGTAATCTTGACATATTAATGAAATAAAATTTGGGTTATTTATCCATTTATATTGTGTAATGTGTCTATGAATCGTCCAATGAATTAACAAGATGATGACACATTTTCAAGAGTTGAGAATTTGAGGCATATTCATTAATGGTTAATTCATAAACTACTTTTGATCGTAGGATCATCATGGAGATGGTGATCGATTCAGATAGGTTGGTGCACGGATCGTTTTTTTCTGGATAAATGAGTCTCGAATCTATAGTGTGGGGACACTGAGCGAGAGCGCAGGCGCTTGTTAGAAAACAATGATGCTGAGTGTGACCAACATGAGTAGTCACTTGGATATTTATCTTCTCGTCGTGATATATTCGATGCTGCAGTAGTGTGAATAGTTCTTCGATCTGTGGTGCTTCGGCTATTCATAATGAGGTTTCTGGAGTTTTTGACTATACCATAACTCGATTTTTTAGTCATACGAAATCTTGAGGTATATGTTGGCTGCAGTAGATTCATTGTAGGAATAGGATGTGCACCTATGTGGGATCTATTGATCCTGATAGTTAAGGAGAAGTCCTATGAGGATCATGAAATTGAGTTCGAAAGTTCATGGCCATGACAAGTGTGAATTATGGAAAAGAGTTTTCATGAGGATTCACTAAGAACTCAGATTGATTGTATTACATAAGACAAGATCAGGTTGATGAATTATCCATAATCTTAATTTTATCGGGATTCATGATAGAAGAACGGACCACACGGCAACTGGACCTAGAGGTTCATCTATTCAGTTCTGCTGGATTGCCACTATATACTGCTAGGTGTCACTGGTGGATCGTAAGAACAATTGAGAATTATTTTGATGATTAATAATTCTCAAATTGGCTGAATTGGAAGGGATTCCAATCTATTGAAAGGAGTTTCAATGATATTGTTGATGAAGATCACAATATATTCTACTACCAGACAGAATTGAACCTATGCGATCACATAACAAGGGATTTGATCTAGGATTGTACAATTAGGACATGTGGTTCCAATTGGTTTGGATTTGAGAAATCCTATTGGGTTTAGGAAACCATGCTAGCACATGGTAACCCAAAATCCTTTTTGGACTTGAATCCCTATGAGATGGGGATTGGACCAAGTCAATTGCAAGTATTATAGGTAGTCAAGAGTTGATTTTCCATCATTAATTGAGTTAGAAGAAATTGGGTTTGAACCCAATTGGATTGGATCCATGGGGTGCCAACTATTGGTGCCCCCTAGACCTATTGCGACTAGGAAAGAAAGAGAAAGATGGGGCGCTCGCCCCATCTGGTTTTGGCGTCACAGAGAGCAAGTGGAGGCACCCCAAGAATCCTAATTGAAGTTGGTTTTGTGTTCCTTATGAGGTAAGGATCTGATTTGATAGAATTCCTAAACCAAATAAGACTTCATTTTAGCCTATAAAAGAGGCTTGAGATGAGATCTCTAAACCTAAGCAACCAAAGCAAGCTAGCCTCCAAGCCTCCACACCTCCCCCTCTCTTTTTTGATCTCTCCATGCCCTCTCCCTCTCCTTTCTTCTTCACGCCCAAGAGTTGGGCATCCTTGGTTTTCACATCCAAAGGTTGGGCACCTTCCTTCTACTTGCCAAGCTTCGAGGTGCTGATTTGAGAGTTCTCTCATCTTATATCAGGTTGCTTGCTGATTTCTTGGTGAAGAAACAAGAGAGGAGTTTTTTTAGATCTGTCTCGTGGATAGCTGTAGAGGTCGGATACTTGTGCAGCTCAAAAAGAACCGAGAAGATATCCACGATCATCAATTATAGTGAATATCTACTACGCAAAGGTGAAGATGAGATCTTCATGGTTTTTTGCTTTAATAAAATTTTATTTGCCGCATGTAGATCTTAAGAACATGGTAGGGATGTTCTTATGAGATGAGATCTAGAAGATGCATGTTAGATTAATGTTTCCACTGCTTGTATGAAAATTTTTGTTGTTCTAGCATGCATGCTGTTGTAGTTTTTCCTTCATCATCATCTGTGATGGATGCTTCTTTTGACTCCCTAGGGTGATAGGAAGGTGGTTGCGTGGCTTGGCGGTCTATCTCTATCTTCTTCTTTGAAGTCTTCTCTTTCGTTGCTTTGAAATCAGCAAAGTGCTTCTTCATCAGTTGACGGATCTTTTGTGGGCACTTTTGACGTAACTACATCGGGATAACTACCAGTCAAGTGTTATTTTAACCTAGTTAACCCTCTTTTGAATTATGTATTGTGCTAATAGCATCTCCAATGGTGCCGATTCGAGAGCATTTATCCGTGATCTCAATCAATATCATGCTCCGACTCCTTTCTTGATGGATCCATTCTTGAAGATTGAACAATCACAATAATTCAATAATTATGTAAAACTAGTAAAATTTGATTCTCCTTATTTTTTTTTGAATTAATTTTATATTTTTTATATTTTTAAATTAAAAAATAGTATAAATTCAAAAATTAAAAAAATTAAGTTGATCCATGTAGAATTCTATCATGGATGCTACATATATTTTTCTAAAACAATGGGCATGTATGAAATGCTATTTATTTTTTAATTTCATTCAAATCTTGGCCTAAGCCACTATGTATATGATGTATCAAAATTTTGATAAATAGATACCAAATTAATGTCAAAAATAGCTGGCAAGCCTCTAAACAATATTTTGATTTAACAGTTAATTTTTGAATTTATTTTTTAAAATAATATTTTTTTGTTTCAAAAATATATTTTTAATTTAAAAATTATATACTTAATAAAAGTAATGATTTCAATGTCATTGTGTAAATCATCCATAGTTCTACAATATATAATAAAATCATACCAAACTCAAAAATTTTGGCATGATTTCGTCTTGTTTTTCCATTTTTATGGATTTTAAAGTTAAAAAAAAAGAGAGGAAGAGAAGAAATGGAAGTAGGAGATAAGTTTACATACCTTTATTTGATGAATTTTCCTCGTTTTGCTTGTTTTTATTGTGAAAATGGGATAAAACTGAAAGAAGAGATGTCTCTGGCTTCTCTTCCTCTTAGAAGCGTCATTTTAAAACATCCCATTGCCAAAACATTGTGGATACAGTAACACTGCCAAACACTATAGCTATAATAACAAACCCCCCAAAAAAAAAACAAAATAGGGACGAACCGTTTGGTTCATTTCCTAACCATGCCTAACCATCCGGTTTGGCTTGGTTTGGATCCTGTTCCAAAAATCAGGGCCGAACTGATCTGATTCCACATTGATTCGGTCCGTATTAGGCCAAACTGGGCGGTTTGGTCTGATTCAGCAACTAATGAATTAGGGATGGTAATGGGTTGGGTATTGGTCGGTTAACCAATACTGCTAGTACCTATCCCATTAGAAAAAATTCATATCCATATCTGTCCTATACCGATCACGGGTCGGGTCAGGCAAAATAGAGATACAGGGATGGGTCGGCCTAGTCGGGTATATCCAAAATCTCTCTTCCAGTCTTTCGATAAAAAATTCCCCCTTCGATCTCCGATCAAAAAATCCTGATTCCCTCCAATCTCTGATAAAAAAGAAGATAAAGCCAAAAAAACCAAAAGAAAGATCATCTATATGGGAAAAAGTCTTAACTTAATCCATTAATTGGGTGGAAGGTCGGAGGCTTTGGGCGGCTGAATAGGGAAGCTTAAATGATGGCGCCTCCCTTGAGTGATGATGGTGGCTCCCCCGAGCGAATGGTCCCGAAGTAGTGATGATATGCCTCCCCTAGTTGATGATGCTTGATCCAGCGAAGTAGCGAACGGAACCTTAGCTGCCTTTACCCCTGTGCGAAGGGTCTCGAACTCCCAATCTCGCTTCCTTTCCATCGTCGGCACCATCCTCGTCCACCACCAAGCTAGAGCAAGCTCTCATCGTTTCCTCTCTGTCGTTGACACCCTCATCCACCACCAAGCCCTTGTCGGACCACCATTAGGGTTTGGGTGTTTGGGTGGGGGAGGGGGAGTGGGGACCCACTGGGCCGCCGCTAGGGACCTAGGGTTGGAGTGTCCGCCGGGGGGGGGGGGGGGCGCAATGGGGAACTGTTGGGCCGCCGCTCGGCTAGGGTTTGGCCCTTATTGTTTGGGTTGGGGGGGAGTGTGGACCCATTGGGCCACCACTCCATTAGCGTTTGACCCTTAGGTGTTGGGGGATGGGGGAGTGGGGACCTACTGGGCCGCCACTCGCTAGGGTTTCGGCCCTTGGGTTTTATTTAAACAAGAGATTATCGGGACGGTTCGGGGTGGAGCATATCATTATCCGTACTCGATCTGAATCCACTTCGAGTATTCTTTTCTAGAACCCATGCCCGTCCCTTGTTTTAATCGGGCCGGGCAAAACCCACCCCATTAGGGTTGGGTCGGGAAAAAATGCCACCCTTATCAGTAAGACACTATTATCTAACATGTAATATAATATTCATTTATAGTAGATATCTATCAATAAGTGATCATTTTGGACCTATCCTTTCCTTACATCAGTATAAGAGTAAACTCCAGAATAAAAAGAAAATAAAAGGTTCAGCGGCTCCTCTCATCTTTGCCCATGGCCTTCCTCTTAAATAGGGGAGAATTTCCTATGAAAATCGCATCCAAAATGTGTCCAGATCGCATTTGGATCGCATAGAAGTCTTCTGGCCGTCCGATCAGCATCCAATCGCCTAGATCTTGCCGATTAGAGCCCAATTATAGTCGGATTAGAGTTTTAATTAATCCGGCTTCGATTCTGGCCGTTGGATCAAGCCTGGCGCGTGATATGGACCGTTGGATCACGCAAAATAGAGCTAGATTAGTTTTTATCGACCGACATCGTTCTGCATCATCCGATTGTGCATGAAGATTGCTGCCAACCATCATATCGCGCAAAATCGGCCCCCACTGCGCTTCTCTCCTGTGCGCCGCGATAAAAGACTGCACGATGCTGTTCTTGTGGACTGCGCGGTAGTGCCTGTAGATCGAGCGACAGGTCCACGGGGGATCGGGCACCATTTGGGCTTGGTTTATGGGTTAGTTTGGGTTGATTTTGGGCCCAATTTGAATAGAAATTCGGCTTGGATTTGGGTTACCTTTGGGTCTCCATTTGGGAACCATTTTGAGTTCGATTTGCACCCAATTTGAATTCTTTTAACCTACGAATCGGGCTCTTTGCATTGACGATCATCTTTCCTGCAAAAGATAACTAGAAGCATCAATTTCTAAAGAATAAAGCTGAATTAATTTACAAATTGATGCTTTTATAGATATATTTAATGTACTTATCATACCTCCCAACTTGAATTTTGCTCGTCCTCGTATAAAATAGATAAATTAGCAGTGCGTACTGACTCGCCTTTGAATTGAAAGTTATCCTAGACATTTCTAAAGGCAGCTGATACCCGGCTAGTCTATTAAAGAGGTACTTCATTGGATTACTAATTCGATCTAGTTAGTGGTTGAGTGTTATTCATAAAAATTTTTAGAGATCTTTTTTCACCAATTCTCCACTCTACTCTTTAAGTTCTCTGACTCGATGTGAGCTTGGTTTATTATCTTACAATTTAGTCTCCTTATTATTTTCTTTTTTTTTCAAAAAGAGTCTAGTGCAATGTCTTAGCCTCTTCAGCCTTCTAGCTGACCTTTGTAGCAAGCTTTCGGCCAATGACTCTTAAACCAGTTGACTTTAGCGCATTAGGTATAGAATGCCCCTCAGGTTTACTGACCGAGTCCCAAAAAAGCTGAGGTGAGATTGACTCTATAATAGGTCTCTTGGCATCCTCACCTTTTGACGTGAATCATAACGCTTACTTAGACGAAAAGATCTGATTACTCAGTGAGATAATGTTAAATCTTTTTTTTTAATGAAATAAGGAGAACTTTTGCATACCTCGATCTTTTTACCCATACTTCCATGAAGTAGATTCTTCATTGAGATAGGTAGGAAGAGGATTCTGGAATCACTCCAAAATTTGGTCTAGTCTAAATCCTACCATTCATTGGGTTTCTTTAATAATTTTTTCCTCAGTGTCTCTAAAATTATTTAGGCCATTAATTATTCATTGATTAGGATGCCTAATTAACTTTAATTCAAGATAAAATTTGGGTACACAAAACTAATTATTTCTGATCATACTTGAGGACTCAATTAGTTATTCTCCCGCTCCTCCCAACTTAAATGATATTGTCCTCAATGGAGGAGAGAAATAGTGTGATACATAGAAAGAAGAAAAAAGGAAGGGGTTTACCTGGGCTTAATTTGTTATTGGCTCAGCTTTGGCCCTGAGGATAGCAGATGTAGGTCTCCCCTCAACTTGGTTGATAGTCCTTCCTGAAGTCGGGTTCTTAAAGAAACTGAAAAGAAAAATGAAAGTAAAATGCAAGGATTTGGGTTGCCTTCAGAAAGTGCTAAATTCAACGTCTTCAGCCAGACTTTTATTAAGACTACTTCTAAGAAATTGGGTTGCTTCTCAACAAGCGCTAAGTTTAAAGTCTTCAGTCAGACTATGCCAATTCTCTTACCTATCAAGGATCAAATGCTGGATTGAAAAATTTCAGTGGTTTTTCACACCCAAATTTAGAAAGATAGCTTGTAACCCCATTATTGATAAATTTCATTATTTCATTATTATCTATTTTCAGAAGATGGATCGTGACCCTACTCTTAGTCCCTTGTTTATTAAGGATTTCTTTTATTTGTTTTTCTAACATGCTTCTAAATTGGGTTTCTGGATTAGGAGTTGGATCTGATGCACTGGTAATTGGGAGCATGTCATATGGTCCTATGCATATATACTCAGGTGTGGTCGAGGGTGGCTTCAGTTCTAGGACCGATGGCGATTCTAAAAAGAGAGCTATTGGAGCAGGTATTGCAGATAAAGGCTCATATCAGCCCATAGGGGAGTAGTGCTAAAATTGGATGGCTCTAGTAATGTGTGCATATTTTCAATATATCCATCTAGGTCAAAATCATCCACTTCAAAAGGATTCTAATGTGTATGCACTGGGTTCTGAGAAATTTTTTTAGGGGTAGCTTCCTCTATTGTCTTTTCTACCGTGTTAACTTCGAAACTAGTGGTTTGTGATCCGTGAGGAGCCTAAAATACATTTAACCTCAGTTTTCTATTCCCAAATGAGACATCCATGACTCCTGTTCTACAATTAATACATGCATTGGCTGTAGCTAGGAAAGGTCATCCTAAAATTATGAGAATTTGTCTTGGATCGCCATAATGCTCCATATCTAAGACCAGAAAGTCAACAGGAAAGTAGAACTCTTCTACCTTTACTAAAACATCCTCAATCATCCTACATGGTGTCTTAACGGATCTATCTGCTAATTGCAAGATTATCGAAGTAGGTTTTAATTCACTAAATCCAAAGAGGTCATATACTGAACTAGGCAAAAGGTTCACACTAGCCCCCAGATCTAACAAAGCTTTCTCAATGTGTAGGTTCTATATGACACAAGAGATGATAGGGGCACCTGGATCTTTAAGTTTAGGAGGGGTAGCGTGTTGGAAGACTAGACTAGCTTATTCAGTGAGGTAGATTTTTTTCGGGATTTTCATTTTTGTGTGCACAAATCTTTCAGGAACTTAGCATAAGTGGGGATATGTTTTATTGCATCAAGAAGGGGTAAATTTATTTGGACTTGTTTAAATAGTTCTAACATTTCTTCTAGTTTACCCGTCTTGTTAAATGGCGCAGGGGATTCTAGTGCACTTGAAAATGGAGCTCTAGGTAATTGAGGTGGTGCTAACAATGTTGGTTCTTCCCTTGCCTTAGGGTCTTCCTTATGCTTGGATGGTTCAGGCTTAGTCAAGTTTTCATTGATTTTGGTCTTTTTAATTTCACCTGGTTGTTCTATGACCTTACTATTCCAGAGGGTCATGATAGATTTGGCCTGCTCAGGAAAAGTTTCGTGGGCATTAAAATTCTCAGCTCTATATTGACCTCTAGGATTAGTCTTGGGTTGATTGGGCAGTTTTCCCTCCTCCCTCCTATTGAAGGCAGTAGCTGATTGACCTATTTGGATCTCTAGCTTGGCTATCGATTGAGTGTGGGAGTGGAGGGTTTGAATGTTGACTTCCAGTCTCTCTAAGATTTTTAAGACCTCAAAGGTTGAACTATGGTTACTAGGAGAAGGTTGAGGAATATTTTGGTGCTGAGGGTAGGATGGGCTCCGATATTGTGACTCCTGGAAATTGAGTTTGTAAGTAGCCGGATTAACCACAAGTTGGGGTTTTCATGAAAAATTTGGGTGATCTCTCCAGTTTGGATGGTAGGTGTTTGAGTAAGGGTTGTGTCATGATTTATAATTATTCTGAGTTTGTGCTTGGTTTACTTGTTCATATATGAACTTAGAGAATTATGGTGCAGCAGGACAATCAGAAATAGTATGTACAGGACTCGAATATATGGAACAAACATTGATCATAGGTGTGGCTGGGGTATTGGTGGGTGCCACTTACAGTAATCGGTTCGATTTTTGAGATAATTCATCTACTGTATTGTGGATGTCCATCAAACTACCAATTTCATAAATCCCACCATGTTTAGGTTCAATCATAGGAGGGTCTTTCTTGGCAACAGACATGTGGTGCAGTGAATTTTCACTCAATGTTTCAAAAAGTTGCCAGGCTTCATGCTCATTTTTCAATATGAAGGTTCCACCACAGGAGGCACAACCATTGCTGGTGCTTCTTTGACAGGCCATCATAGAAGCACTGGACCAGTTGCTATTTGGGTACAGCATGATGGGGGCATTTCCTAATCAGTTCTTTTAACCTCTCCCAGGTCTGATGAAACATCTCCCCATCCAATTAGGAAAAACTAGTTATGGCCTTATGGATTTAATTAGTCTTTTCTATTGGGAAGTACTTTTTGAGGAATTTCCTCTGAAGTTGATCCCAGGATGAAATTATTATCGTATCCAAGGAATTTAGACAATATTTAGCTTTATCCTTCAATGAAAAGGGGAATACTTTCAGCCTGAGCGCATCATCAGAGAAATTTTGAATCTTATTAGTTGAGCATATTTTCAGGAATTCATCCAAATGTTTGTATGGGTCCTCATTGGCAAGTCCATAAAAAGATGGGAGCATTTGTATAACACTAGACTTGATTTTATATTGTACTGCCTCAACTGGAGGCACCTGAATGCAAGGAGAGTAGGTATATGTTGATGGAGTAAAGTACTCCTTTAACTACCTAGGTGGATCATTCTCCTGATTTTGGTCCGTGTTTCTAGGTCAGTTTGCTTTCAGGGTTCTTTCAATTTCATGATCTAGGGGTTGAATCTCGGGTCGTAATGAACGGTGTCCAAGTATAAATCCTACAATTATACCTTTAGAGCAAGCACAGAAAATTTCAATCTTTATAGGATTTTTTTTTGTTTTTTTTTAGATTTTTAGATTATAAAAGAAAGAGGATGAAAGAAATTCTAAAGACGAGAACCTAGAGTCCTAAAGCTAAGAAATAGATGTGAAGAGTTTTATTAGGTTTAATGGTTGTAAGCAATCAAGTTATGTAATCAATCCTAGCTAAGGGTTGCCCTGGGTTAGATAGCTCTTAATTATTTCAAGGCTGCCTTTGAGCACTCCAAATAAAAGATTAACCACTCAACTGTCAAGTAAGTGTGAGATTGGTGGGGGTCTCTCGGTTGCTTTCCTTAGACACCAATTAAAATTGGTCAGATAAGTGAACGGTACCAATTAAGTAACCATCTTTCTTTGAGATCTCGTTCTTGAGCCACTTTCCTAGACATCAGTCAAAATTTATCTTATGTTAGGGTTTGTGCCCTTAAAGTGTTTTATGAAAAGATGCAATGCAAATAAAGCAAGGTGTCCAAATAGAAGTAGAATATTTTTTTATTTTTTGGTTTCTTTATATTAATTAACTTCTTATGCTATGTTATTTTTTTTCTTTTTTCTTTTTTGTTTAGGTCAAGAGAACAAAAGGCAAGCTAGAAAATAAAGTCATTGAAATAAAAGCAAAAACAATTAAAGCATTTAACTAAGAAAGCAATAAAATTAAAGAAGGCAGTAAATAATTTTTTTTTGTAATCACAACCATGCCAATGATCCCCAGCAATGGTGCCAAAATTTGATGTTTAATCGTCAATAACATCAAAAATAAATAAATCGATTCAACAATTAAGTAGTAAGGGTTGAGTCGGATGTCGATTCTGCAGCGATTAATGGGGTTATGGTCACTTTTAATTAGGATTTTTAAGAATTTTAATTAGATTGCAAATACTGAAATTGTAATTAATAAGCAAGCAAATAAGAAAGGTGCCCCAGGGTTTCGATTCGATTTTTTTTCTTTTTAATAAAATATAAATTAGTTATTTATTATGTAATTATTAAAACTATGATTGATTCTCGATCACAACCTATCTCGCTGGCTACAGATCGTAGTGCCTTGATCTGTCCCTATGTAGTCATAGATTATTCTAAGTATCAAATCATAAAAATAAATAAAATATCCTATAATCAGATTCCAGTCATAGCCTATCTCGCTGAGCATGAATCGTATCCTTAAATCATGACTTGTTTCTACGTAGCCACAGGCTATTTAAAGATCTAAATTATAGTCCAAACAAAGAAGCATAATACTTGAAGTAATAAAAGAAAGATTTTATTCCTGAAGGAAAGAATCACTACAATCAAGATCTAGTTACATGACATAAAAACTAAAAGAAAAATATTAATAGAACCTCATCTACTCCCCTGGAGACTCAGAGTTTAGCCGTGCATGGTGTCTGCAAGCATCATCTTCACGGGAGGAACACAAGGAAGAAGACTCCTGGCTGCCACTCTCTTTCTCCCTCAAAACCCCCTACAGAATTTCAGAATAAAAAGAAAATAAAAGGTACTGCAGCTCCTCTCATCTCTGCCCACGGCCTTCCCCTTAAATAGGGGAGAATTTTTTGTGAAAATCGCATCCAGATCGCGTCTAGATCGTGTAGAAGTATTCTGGCCGTCCGATCAGCATCCAACCACCCAGATCTTGCTGATTGGAGCCCAATTACAGTCGGATTAGAGTCGTAATTAATCCAGCTTCGATTCTGGCTGTTGGATCAAGGTTGGCATGTGATATGGACCGTTGGATCGTGCAAAACAGAGCTGGATCAGTTCTTATCAACCGGCATCGTTCTGCACCATTCGATCGCGCATGAAGACTGTTGCCAACAATCGGATCGCGCAAAACCAGCCCCCACCGCGCTCCTCTCCCGTGCACCGCAATAAAAGATTGCGTGGTCCTGTTCCTGTGGACCGCACAATAGTGCCTGTGGATCGAGCGGCTGGTCTATTCTGGATCGGGCGCCATTTGGGCTTGGTTTATGGGCCGGTTGGAGTTGATTTTGGGCTCAATTTGAATAGGAATTCGGCTTGGATTTGGCCACCTTTGGGTCTCCATTCGGGATCCGTTTTGAGTCCGATTTACTCCTAATTTGAATCTTTTTAACTTGCGAATTGGGCTCTTTGCATTGGCGATCATCTTTTTTGCAAAAGATAAATAGAAGCATCAATTTCTAAAGAATAAAACTGAATTAATTTACAAATTGGTGCTTTTGTAGATATATTTAATGTGTTTATCATTTCTGTCCCTGATTTTTTGGATTTTTCGATGCCAGTTGTCATTGCCGATCACCGATCTGGGATCTTCAGGCTATGCCGTCGCAGTCCTAGCCACCATCGGCCACAGCCATGCCGGTGGTGCTCCTTCCTTCCATGAATAGAAGGGAGAAAATCATCCCTTATTTTAGCATGGAACCAAGAGAGAGAAAAAAAGAAAGAAAAAAAGGAAAAAGGAAAAAAAGAAAAAAGAAAGAAAGAAAAAAGAGGAGATTTTCTCTCCTCTTTCCTCTCTCTTCCCACTCTCTCTCCATCTTCTCTCTCTACTTTCTTTCTAAGAATACTCTCTTCAATACTTTCTCTTTCTATGATGATTTCTCTCTCTAAGATTAGTCTAGTGAAAGACTTCTTTTCAATGATTTTGATTGAGCTTAATGAAGGATCCTGATCCATGGTTGCCGGATAGCATGTCGGTATCCATCTTGGCTGGATCCGGATATCATCAAGTTTGATCTATTTGATCTTTATGGAGCTAATTGTACCTTAATATGATTTTGATTAAATGAAGTTACTTGATCGAACTGATCTTTGTTTGCCAAGCACTGTATTAGCCTCCATCTTGACTCTTGTCAATATTACTGATTTGATCACTCTTGATCTCTGTTGAACCATCTGTATCTTAGTTTAATCATGATCGAATAAAATTATCATGACTAGATCGATTCGGACCGTAAGATGCGACTATCGTTTATCATGTCTTAATTATTCATATCTTTTCTGATTATTGGACCTTATTATGTATAAGATTGTAGTTGTCTCGACAAGATGTCCAGCAGTGGGACACTGCAATGTGATCTATGAATTGAAGATTTTGAAAAAAAAATTATGGAATTATGTGGATTTATCGAAATACGTGAGGTAAGTAATGCCTCATTTTTTTTAGATTTATCAATAAAATATAAAATATTTTTTATATTGGATTATTCATGATTTATAAATTTGATGCATGTATTTTGAATCACCAAATATATTCTCTTTTCGAAATATTAAGTGATCTATGATTGAATGTATTGAATTTGATATGGATTATATTAAATGATTTCAATGTGACCTGGTTCATGACTCTTTGAATTGAAATATGAAGTATTTTGTTTTGAGATGAATTTTGATTCGCGGCCTGACTATATATTGAACGTCGTCAGTGGAGGTTAAATGTTGGTATTTTGATATCCTATCAATGGGACGATTAAATGTTGGTACTCCGATACCCTGTTAGTGGGGGTTGTGTGCCGGTACTTTGATACTCTATCAGTGGAGTGGTTAAACACCGGTAATCGAATACTCAACCAGTGGGGGTTGTGCACTGGTACTTTGATACCATGCTAGTGGGATGGTTAAACACTGGTACTTTGATACTCTGCCAGTGGAAGTTGTGCGCTGGTACTGTGATACCCTGCTAGTAGGACAGTTAAATACTGGCAATCTGATATTCTACCAGTGGGGATTATGCACTGGTACTTTGATTTAGTTTATGGTTGTCGAGATGAACGTGATGTTTTGAAAGAAATTGATTTATGAACGAAAGTGAATGTGCATGGATCTTATTTGATTAGTGATATATATTTTGAATTGATGCATCTCGCATGCTTATCTTTAGTATATTATTATTGCTGAATGTATCTAAGTAAAATGTACATTACTTATTGGGCTATCTTGCTCGTTACTTTATATTTTACTGTTTTTACAAATTCAGAGGACTAGCTTGACTCGGGGATTTTATATGGAAGAGCGAATTAAAAGCATAATTTGATATCTTTATCCAGATTAAGATTTATAGATGTTGATAGAAAATTATGAAATTTTATTTTGTAAGATAGTTGAATTAGTTATTTTAATTAGAGTTGAATATTAATTATTTGAATTTTATTTTGCTATTATCTTATGATATTGTGATGAGATACATATTGCATGCTTATGGGGAGAGTTTTTCATGAGTATGCGGCGGTTGCCGCAACCTCTGGCTCGCGATCTTGGAGCGGAGGCATGACATGTACGTACGTATGTATGTATGAACATATATTAGAGAGAGAGATGGGGGTAGAAATTTCATGTTTTCAATCTAATGCATTTTGCAATCCTCTATAATTCAATTTTAATTCTTTGGTCAGATATGGAATTGTTTATATGTATTTGTATATTGGAGCACGTAAGGTTTAAATCCAATCTCTAAACTTCTAATACTGCATTGATATTTCCAGAGGCGAAGAAGCTTCAAGATGAAGAGTATGTTCACTTGAAGGCCCTAGTTCAAGATCTTGAAAGTATGATACTTTTTTACGTAGTTTTGCTGTCCATATTTTTTATTTAAGCATAGGGTTGCTTTTTTATAATAGTTTGTTCTTTCCTTTTGCTTTTGACTTGGTTTATCTCTCTGAAATAAAAAAAATTAGCTGTTGAATAAATTCTTTTCTAGTCATTCGTAAGTTTGGAGTTCATGTTTCATCAGCATGTAGCTTATGTGAAGAACCATTTCTGCTTGGTTTTTTGGCATAGACATGGTGGCATTTAGGTCATTGTCTACTTGGTTGATGCATTATTACATCCATTCTTTTCCTTGTTAATCATAGAAGGCAGTTATTTTGTTAAACACTTCCAATAAGCGATAATTGATATCGACTCATTGTAATATTAATTTTAATCTGTATGCAATTTTGAACCACTGTGGCTTTTTATTGCTTTTTGAGGAGTTTAAATTCCTCTTCATGCAAAACTATGTCAGTTTCTTAGCTAGCATGAGTAGCTTGCAGGTGTTGCCTATTCTGTCTTAGGATCTGCTATGTGGATAATTGCAGCTGGTTAAGGATGCTAACTGTTATCTTGGATATAGAGTAGCACCATGATGTAGACAACAGTGGATACCTCCTTTGTGTTGGGACATAATTTGTTCAAAATGTGCTGTTGCATGATCTTTCTCAGATAGAATTTTGGAATGCTAGTTTTTAAATGTCATCTGACTTTTTTTGCATTGATGAGTAGAGAGCATTGTCAGTTCATTTCTGTTGTAGCACCATTCTGTTGTTAGACTAACTGGTGATGTCCAGTGTAATATACTAAAGATTCGTTTTGGAATTAGACAACAAATGTTGCAGATAATCCTAACCATCCTTTGAGGCTAACATATTTCCATCATATTAACTATCACATGCTACATAATTTTATCCCTAATTTACCATCTTTTAAGGTCCAAGGTATCATTTGTCTTTTGTCTTTGTTTAAAGCAATGTTTTAGGTGCTGATCCTTGCTAGCTCAGTACTGGCAAGGCCATGCATGTGCGCAATGGTACCGGAGTATCTCAGTGTATGGAACAGCAGTGGATTGTACTCCCTGTATTGAATCATGCCAGTTTAATGTCGTTAATACCAACAAATATTGAACCAAAAAGGTTCAAAATACCTTTTTTATTCCTAAAAAATTCATTGCCTTCGACAGGAATTGGGTGGTTGTTTGGTGGCTTCGGATAAGCAGACTCTGTAGGCAGATAAAAGAATCAAACCTTATTTAAATGAAAATCAATTTAAGTGAATGTGCAATAGGAATTACTCCCTATTTGAGTTAAATAGGAATAATGTTAAATTAAGATTCCATCAAAATAAGGTCAACTTCCTGCTTAATAACAAATTCCATAGATTTGGTGTTGGATGATTATAACTTTAAATGGCAATGAATATTAGATCTAAAATCTCACAAGTTGTATTTTATTAGAATCCTAGAAATTTTTATCATATCCAATATGATAAATCCTTACAAACATTCCTACATTACCTCCAATGTATTACAAACTTCTCCAAGTTCTTCTCACAACATCCACATTTGTCACCTTGCATCTTACTAGTTGCCTTCATCTTCCACAAACCTTGGAAGTACCTCTTCTTATTGGAGCTTCCTTGGATCTTTCTTTGAGATGCTAATAAAATCCCATCAGTTCTATATCATTTTGCTATTTAATAGGTAAACTTCTACATACTCATTCCCAAGGTATGCTGTTGGTATCAGGACTTGTATTGGTTGACCAATGTCATGGCTTGATATGGTACTGCACCAAGCCCATATCGACATAGTAGAGCTAGTGATGGATGGGGGAGGGAGGAGAGAGAGGAAAAGAGAGAGATAAATGGAGTGAGGGAGAGAGAGGCTCCACTAAGAAGAGGTCCTCTAGATTTTGTCTAAGGTTTGTGAAAGATGAGGGCAACCAGCAAGATGTAAGGTGATGTGTGGAAGTTATGAGAACTTGGAAAAGCTTGCGATACATTGGAGGTAATGTAGGAATGGTTGGTGAGGATTTAGAGTGCTGAACCAAATAGCTTAGACTAGGCTTGATTATTATGGTTATGGTTATATGTTCTTGAAAATATCAACAGCATATATATGTATATAATTCAAAAGGATTTTGGTTCCTAGCTACTTTTGCGATGTTGAAGATGATGACCATCAGTGTTGATTTGGAATTTATTATATTGTTGCGCATGCAATGCATGTGGCTTGCTTGTTCTTGGGGAAACATGGACAAGCAGACACATTTTGTGAATGGTTTTGGGAGGAGTTAGCATTACATAGTAGAATAGATAAGATTCATGTGTTTTGCATCAATTGGATTTAAATCAACTCACACTATTATTGTGGCTGATCTTTCTACTAAAGGTCTATGCCAAGGTTCGCAGTCGTAGAACCGCACATGTATCGGTACCATCCTATTATAGCATTGGTATGTGGTTCGGTATGATACAAGATAACGAACTGAGTGTTGGTATGGTATGAGATACCGTACTGGTACAATATGCCCTGTACTGGGCAGTATAGGACAGTACGGCAAACCATGCTCCTCTATGCATGTAAGTATTCTTTTTTTTTTCACAAAACATGAATGTGAGTATTTTGTCTACATATTTAAGTACATTTTGTTTAAGTCGCAAAATTAATTTGGTGCTCATCATAATCTTATATGCAAGATATATTTATCATAAAGATTCCACTGTAATTTTTGCCATTAATTGCAAATTTTAAAATTTATATATTTATTGATTCATATTCCATTTCCTCTTCCTTTCCAACCTAATGTTGGCTAATCTACCTAGGACCCTGCATGATCTGTGTGGGTCCTAGCCAACCTAAGCATTTCTGTGGGGCCTATCTTGGCAACGTGAAAGAAAAAAATGATTCTTAAGTTTATACTAAGAATGGAGAGGGGGCCAAAACTACTAAGCTAATCCATCATGAATGATCGTTCATGTTAAGATAACAGCCTGGCAAAAGAGAAACTTCAAAGTTGTCATTTTGATGTTAAGGTGTAAAATCATGTCATATTGCAGTCATTTATCTTTTAAGTTTGCTAAACATAATGATTAATTAAATATTACAACCTTAAACATGCTTTTCATTTATATAATATTATATGCATTTTGTATGCAGAAAAAGGTCTTCAGAGCTTGTTGAACCACTTAGAGGTATAATTGATAACTTGAATCATGCCCATGTTGCTTGTTATCTTGAGAATTGCATGACAAATTGTCTTGCTTAATTTCTCAGGTACCTGTAGCAGCAGTTGTTATAATGGCTTGTAATCGCCCAGACTATTTACAAAGGACGGTTCAATCTGTTTTAAAGTATGGGTTATGCTGTGCAAATTCTCTTTTCTTTTCTTTTAATGTGTATGAATCCTCCTTTTTACAAGTAGATCATATGATTTTTTTATTTGACACAATATAATAAAAAATATTTTTATTCTAGATATCAGACTTCAGTTGCATCCAAATTTCCACTATTTGTATCCCAGGTACCATGTATGACATAATATTTGTTTCTTTATTCATAAGTTAAATAGCTGGAGAGGTCATTTGTTGTGACACTACTGATTTTGCAGGATGGGACAAATCCAGATGTTAAAAACGTGGCTTTGAGCTTTAAACAGATCACATATTTGCAGGTTTGATATGCCAACACTTTTCGATTGTGGTGGCTATGGTAAATACATTACACTTTGCAGTTGTTGTATTGGATATCATATTTTTGGGGCAATATGTGCATTTGTTAAGGTGACTTTACCCATTTATTACTAATGACAGGTCATATTCTTATTGGTTAATTAACTATTCTATTAGTTAAGTATGCTATGTTAATCATGAATTATCTTTCTTATTTTCTCTCTGAAATTTCTCGAACGTTCTCCATCCTATTACTAACCATCCGGTCCATCCCTTCAAGCCGGTGTATATTGCACTCGTTCCATTTTGGCTTCGTGAGTGGTTAAGAGTCATTTTTGTGAAGCATAAATGGTTGATGTGAAGTTGTTAATATTAGGAAATGAGATTGCAAGTAATGTATAGCGGGAAATACAAGCTGTCATATGAAACTTATCGTAACTTCCAAATACAATGTTGACATTCGATTTAAGATAAGGGCACTGCTCTTAACAAATGCACCAAGGGCATTGTTAACAGGACCCTATAACAAAACATAACAAACAGTACCCCAATTATGTGGTGTCAAATTTTTAATTCCTTTGACAATTGTTCTCATATGTGTATGCTTGTCATTGCTATGTACCTCTAAAACCTTTCTCACTAAGATTCATCAATGTTATCTTTTGGTCTTTTCCAGCTTCAATCTGTGCCTTAATGCTTAAATCAATCTCTCGATCTTGGTTGTAAATGTCACATTCATCTCAAGACATGCTATGTTGTGGCTATGTTGGTACTAGCTAGAAGTGATGTGTCAACTAGGACAAGCTGGCACAGACAGATACTTGAATGTTGAAATGTTGCTCCTATTGTTCTATTAGGTGGTCCAAGTTGATCTCAACCTGTTACATTGTTCTTCACTTTCCTTCAATTGCTTGAACAAGAATATAGGCTTTGCATTTGATATCTAGCCTAATAGTTGCATAAAATTGTTGTTCTTAGTCTTTGTTCCATAGCATCTCTTGTAATTTCAACTTATTGCTCATAAGTTTCACTTTCCATATTTGATCCAGTTTTTTTATGTTACCTTATTTTCTTATAAATGGGCATCATAATAATTCTCCTTTGTTCAATTGTCACCTTTAACAACTACTTATACGTTTGCTACTTAATGAGGAATTTCCTTCATAATTAAGTGTACAAAAATAGGAAGGATCTTACTATCAACAAAAGCACTAGTGCTAGATGGCACTTGATACCTCCTAAAAGATTCTAGAAATTTCATCCTTCAAACTAATTTCAACCCACATAATGCCATGGAAACAAGATAGATTAGACTATTCTCCAAATACACTTAAACTCACATAGGCTAGTGACTCCTTTGATGATTAAACGGACATTAGTATGTTGGATTTTCAAAGACAAGCATGGTACCTTGTATTGCACTAGCGAAGAGCATTCATGGAATGTGGACCATATTTTGTCAATACTTGGTGCAAATTTGCATGGAAAAAGCATGCTATAGTTAGACCTTTCATAAAAGATTAAGTGGGTCAAAATCAAAAATAAATGAAGGGCCATCCAAATGGAGATCCAAACTATTGATTATGATCCAATTGGGGAGAAGAAAGAATTTCCTCGACCCCCTCAACTCGAATCTCTTAAGAGGATTTAAGAGGAAGTAGAAAATTTGGTGAAAGTAGGTTCTAAGTCCTCTTTTCTTTCATCAGGTCATTGTGAGGTGGAGATGCATCCACAAAAGAGGAAAGGGCAATGCATCTTGCGCAGTAGGAGTAGCTTGGAGTGGGGTGTTGCAGGGGAAAAGATAAGGAAAGTGGCCTGAGAGGTAGACAAACCAACTAGGGTCTGTTGAGCACAGATAGCCTCTCTTTATATCAGTGAGATCTGCCCTTACAAAATCTGGGTCGGATTCTTCTTCTAGCTCAAATAGATCTCAGTTTTTCAAAATAGACATGACTAGTAGAAATAAACACACAAAAGCTAAAATCCTATAGGAGGTAGATTTCGATTTCTATAGTGACTTTATGTTCAGTTGCTTCGACCAAGTCTTCCTAGATTGAGAGATATGCTCGATTAAAGTCTTTGTTGAAAAGAAAATTTTTGGTTTAATCATATCTATTTCAGATGCCACATGACGGAATTTGGGCTTGATCACTTGATACACCATATGAGGGAGGCATCATGTCATAGAGCTTGAAAAGTTACTTGAATTTAAAAAAAGATCATCTTAATTGGATGTCATACGATTAAGTTATGGCATTCACAAGTTTGGTGCATGATTTGACTTCTTGGTATGGGGGTCTTGTTCCTAGATCTTGTTCAATTGTACCCCTAGTGGCTAAAGTGATCCACATCAAATTTAATGATTCTCTTGGATCAGTGCTCCTCCTATTCAAAGGATTTATCTCTTTCTAATTAAAATTAAAGATGGGAAATGCCTACTTCCCCACCTTGTTGCTGATCCATTTAGGTTTGCTTGCAGTTGACTCTTTTGACTGATCCGAAAAGTCTCAATTTTTTTCCTTGCATTGTTCTTGTGACATTCCTTTCAATGACATAGTCTAGTGACCTTTCTTGACCTTTGGTCTTATTTGCTCCTAGTTCTCAGCGAACTACTTGCCCTACTGCATCTATACTCCGTAATAGGGTCGCTTCTTGCTATCCTTCCTCATTGATGTCTATGATGGCACTCTCACTCGATCTCAAACTTGGTCAGTTGATTTGGTAACTAAGGGGCAAAAGTTTCGCCTCTCAAGGATGCTATTGGTTTCTCATATCATTATCACTAATTGTGGATGTTAACAAGTCGCTTCGCCTAGGCAATTGTTTGCAAGGTCTATATTTTCTTTTATTTTGGAGGTATTGATCATAAACTCCTTCCTATCATTTAGGAGCTGATATTTCCTCCATTGCCTATAGCAGATAACATCTCGATCCTAAAGGTATGGGCTCCCAACAATGATCTGACATCGAAAGGAACTACTTTGTAAGTCCTTTTGTCAACTTATCCTTAGTTATTGCAAGTTTAAAGGTGCATTGCTTGGTATTCAACTCAATGTCCTAAATCCAATCGAGAGGATAGAGATATGGATGAGGCTTGGTTTGCAATACTAACTTCTAAACTAAACTTTCAGAGATGAGGATCTTCTGACTTTCAGTATCTACAATAGCACTAATGATAATCTGCTTCACCTGGATCTTTAAGCAAGGAGTTCCTCTATTGTTTTTGGGTCTACCTCAGTTGCTGCCTTGGGTTTTATCACAATCAACTTAATTTTTGTTCTGCTTGCTCAAGCTCGGGCAGCTTCTTTTTCTCTATCACATTGAGGACTGCCTTTCCATTCTTCTAAGGACTCTCATCCTTCAACTTCCTTCTATTCGGTTGCAACTTAAGGTGGAGCTTCCAACATTTCTCCTTAGTATGCCCATTGATCCTACAATGGTTGCACTAGTTTTTTGAAGATGTGTTGACCTGTTTATTACACTGCTCCTCTTCCTGGTCGGGTTTTCTGCCACTTTTTTGGAACTTAACATCCTTCGTACCTTACCTAAGTTAGTCCCCCTCAATCCCCATGGCCTTTATGCTAGCTTCGCTGATATCTTCAACTTTGAAAGCTTCAACTCCTTCCCGATTCTCTCATGGAGAGCTCCAATGTATTTCATGGAGACTACATTATCATTAATGGAGTCTTGAGTGAGATAGCTTGCTTGTCGAACTCGGTGGTATTGTCTTGGATGGACTGATTATACTTCTGCTATAGGTACTGCTACTTGATCCACCGAACTTCCTTATGACCAATTGGATGGCATTGTTTTTTTATTAGACTTTTGAATTTGCTTCATGTTAGATTATAGATGTCATTGTTCCTTATATATATGAATTGTATTGGATAAGGGCATGACTGGAAAGCTTGAGGTAGGCAAAAGCTACCTTTTGGACACTTGTATATCAATGGATGGTGAAGTAAATCCCTAACTAGTCTAACCACTTATCCAGCCTCTTTGCATCAACAGTCTTATCATATATAGGGATGTCAATGTAAGCTTCAATTTTGAAAGGCTGTAGAGGGGACTTTTAGTACTTATAGGTTCCTCATCCTCCTTCCTGGATGGTAGATTCTCGTCTCTAGACGTGGGAGACAACTTTGCTATAGGAGTTACTAATGTTTTTGTTGAACATGTTGCCAATTAAGTACGATCTTGGTGAGTTGGACAATTTTTTTAGTTATGTTAGACATTCCTTTATCTTATCATCCATCAAGATAGAACTAGTAGCTATGCTCACCATCGTCCTCTAATGTACTTCAAGCATCGCTGGCCCTTCTTTTGTCTGCTTGTACCACTCTCATGTCTGGACTATAAACAAAGCCCCAAGATGTACAGGACTGAATATATGATATCAACTTGATCCGATTGGAGAGAAGGAAGAATTTTCACAATTAGTTTTGAGTTCGAATGTCTAACTTGATCCAATCGGAGAGAATGAAGACTTTCCCTCACTTAACTCAAATCTCTCAAAAGGATTTAGGAAAAAGTAGAAAATTTGAAGGTGCCCTTTTCTTTCATTGACGAGTAACAAATTAAAATATATAGTCTTTATTTATACTAGTGAGGTTCGCTCTTGTACAATTTGGATTCCTCTTTTAGTTCAAACCAGTTTTTCTAAAATAGACATGACTAGTGATAATAAACTCGAGAAAGTTAAAATTCTATAGGAGATTCATATTGACTTGTCCATCGACTTTGCCTGCAATTGCTCCGCCTAATTCTTCCTGGATTGGGAAATATGCCTAGTTAGAATCTTTTCTGAAAAGGAAATTTTATGTTTGATTGGCCTTTTTCATGACCCAAAATGACGGAATTTGGGTTGTATTGCCCGTTTCAAGTGTCGGATGGCCAAGTTATGGTCTTTGACATTTTGATGCATGATTTGGCTATCCAATATAGTAGATCTCCCTTTTGGACCTTGTCCAGTTCCACTCATAGCGACTAAAGTGGTCTACACCGAGTCTGGTGATCCTCCTGGATTAGATTATGATCTACAATGCTAGAACTTGAAATCATATTTTCTGACAGTCTCCTACCTTTTCTTACCATACAATGCATATGATGGAGCATATAAATTGATAATTCAATACAAGTTGTCATGAATTATGCATATTGAAGCACATATGATATGTTTGAATGTTTAACTCCTATCATTCCCATAAAAACATCTACTTTTGCTCCTACATTATGCATATGTTAAGGACCTCCATATTAGATGATTTTTTGGCTTCTAGTTATTTTTATTGATGAAGTTCATGATCAGCAGTGTGGATCTCCAATTTGTGTGAGCAATCTTCCATCATTGATTCATGAATTATTAAAACCTTTTAAAAACCGGCATTTGATGTATTGTGTCAGTCTTTATACACAGTATTATTCTTCCTTGAAGATTTAATGAATTAAGGATGCACAGATATGTATGTAATTTTTTGCAGTTTACTATTGGAAAAAGATAATAAATGTAGCAATCTCCTATCATTTGAATAATTTTGTTTAATAATTTAAGTCATCATGCATATTATTATGAGGATAGTAATTACAAATTACTTGGAATAGGAAATTGCACGCTTTTAGTTTAATTACGTTAAAAGTAACTTGAAATAGTTTTTGGTTCATAAGCTAGGATAATGCTAATGGACAGTCTTTATATACATGACTCTTCCAATTTGGTCAGTTTTCAGGACAATTACCTTAATGAGAAATTGGTAGCAGGACTTATTTGGTTTTCTTATTATTATTTATATTATCCTTTTTAAGAAATGCATATTTATGCAACTGAACCACCATCGGGCATCGGCCATTTGTGATTTACTTTATTGACTGAATAATTTTCAATGTAGCACTTGGATTTTACACCTGTGCATACGGAAAGGCCTGGAGAATTAATTGCATACTACAAGATCGCAAGTGGGTGTCATTTCCTTCTCTCTTTTTCCCTTTATTTTTTTTCCACTTCTTTGTTTTCTACACTAAGATTTTTTCTCCCTATCTAGGACACTACAAGTGGGCCTTGGATGAATTATTTATCAAGCATAATTTCAATCGAGTAATCATATTAGAAGGTGCTTTTTCTTGGAAGGTCTTTGTAGATCTATTTCCACTCACTTTCTTATTAATTTATGGACATTGGGTGAAGCAAATGTTGCAATTGGTAGACAGATGACATGGAGATTGCCCCGGATTTTTTTAATTATTTTGAGGCCACAGCTTCTATACTCGACAGTGACAAGTATGTCCTAGATTTGCATACCTCACTACATTTTGCAGGAATCTTTGTTCTTATCAATCTTGTTGCACCATTACTTACCCAATGTGCTATACTGTAGGACAATCATGGCTGTTTCTTCTTGGAATGACAATGGACAAGTGCAATTTGTGCATGATCCTAGTACGATCAACATGCTAACTTCATATTTCTAGTTTTTCTATGTCATTCTAAAATCTATTTCAGTTCATGCTTTTCTGAGATTGAATAATCATATAATGTGTTGCATACTAAATGTTTTTTTGATGCATTATACAGAAACTCTTTATCGCTCTGATTTCTTTCCTGGGCTTGGGTGGATGCTATCAAAGTCTATATGGGATGAGTTATCACCGAAGTGGCCTAAAGCATATCCTTTTCTACTTAATGATTATTGGTTTAAATTTTGATATATTTTTGTTCATCTTTCTTCATCTAGTTTTAAGATTTTTTTCTTTGACATATCACACTTATTGGGATGACTGGATTAGGCTTAAGGAGATACACGGAGAGCGTCAATTTATTCGTCCAGAAGTTTGTAGAACTTACAATTTCGGTGAGCATGTGTGTATCCACTCGTTCCACTTAATTTTAACTAATGTATTTTTGCATTCTTGATTAAATGTCAACTTATAGGTATATCTTCATATGTAAAGTTGCTTAAGTTCTAAAATCCAATTAGATGATATAATGTTTCCTTGATCCATCCCGGGGTAATGCTTTTAGGCAATAATAGTCTTATCTGAGTAGGTTTCCTATATCTGATACTAAGTGACTTGTGTAACTCATAGAAAACCGACCTGATTAACGAAACGGTCATGCCATTGTTCCACCTGAAAGGTAGCTGTAAAGGATGATCTGAAAAATAACAATAATCGGCTGGTAAAAATTGGAATGTTAAATTTGTGGGCAAACTCATTTCCTACGATTTGACAGTAATCGGCTGGTCTTTCCATGATCAAGCAATCAATATCTGCTCTTCATTTTCCATGCGGATAAAAAGGTTTCTCATGCCAAATCAGTGACCATCAAACAGTGCAACTTATTCTTTTCCCTAGTTGTAACAGAAATTCAGATTATGTTATTAATTTGTAAACCCATCCTTTTGTGTTTAATTTGATATATTAATCTGCAGTTTCATCATACATTACATATATGGATGGGAATCTTGACTTACGTCCAACATATTCCATTCCATAAACACTTGCAATACTGCTTGTGCCTGACAGTAGTTGAAAAGTGAATCAATTTCCAATGGGAATACGATCAACCAAAGCTTATGGTTGTTAAACTGCATATTTCTTAAGATGTTGCTAGCTCTGTTCCACCTTGTCAGTGTAACCATAACATTTTGAATCAGTGACACTAGTAGCAAAAAGTCCAATAAATTTTTGAAAGATATCCTTTTAAGCAATGCTAAAACATTTCTTTGCCATGTTCACGCACACTATCTCAGAATCTAGCTCTATAATTAGCTCTATTACCAGACATCTAAATTATTAAATGATTGGGATTCAGCTGGATAAGAGCAAGGTTATGAAATCCAGTACCGGTGGCCATACCGGTCATCGGCCGGTTCGGTACCGTACCGACATATGGTACAGTAGGCATGCCGGCCAAACCAACACGCCAAATTTTTTTTTTGAGCTTTTTTTATTTTTTTTGGAGGGGTGTCCAATCAAATTTTTATGGATTATTAAATATTTTGAAGCCCAAATTGTTATTTAGTGATATTAATTAATGTTCGTATCTCTCCGATACACCTTTAATCACATGCAACATGAATCTAAGTGTGATATTATGTTATTTAGCATTCTAAATAATCATATATGGACTAGATATCATTGGATTTTAAAATGCTTAAATTAATTAAAAAATTTAAAAATACTCTACATACCGATCATCAGAATCTGATCGACCGTCGATGTCCATAAATAGTAGGATCATTTACATAGTCAGGAGGAGCATTAGTCCATTCCTCTAGCCAAATAGCATTATAATCCTTTGTGCACATTTAATTATTTATTATTATTTTTTAAAATAAAATATATTAAAAATTTAAAAAAATTATGAAAAAAATAATTTGATCTTTGATGCATGTAGAATCCTACCATGGATGCTACATATAATTTTTTTAGATAATGGACATGTATGAAATGCTATTTTTTTTCAAATTTAGGCCTAGGCCATTATGCGCAAGATGCATCAAAACTTTGATAAATGGGTATCAAATTTCTGTTGAAAGTTACAAGTCCCTAAACAATAATCCGATTTTACAGTTATTTTTTAAAATTTATTTTTTAAAATTTTTTATTCTAGAAATATATTTTTTAATTTAAAAAATTATATACTTAACAAAATAGATCATCCATTGATCTATAGCATATATTAAAATCATGCCAAAAAAAAAATTTGACATGGTTTCTCCTTATTTTTTCATTTTTCATGAATTCTCATAAAAAAAGAAGAGGGGAAGAGAGGAAAGAGAGCTAGAAAGGAGAAACATACCTTTAATTCACATTTTTTCAGAGTTTTTCTGTGGCTCTTAGTGCTAGGAAGTGAGAAAGAGAGACATTGAAAATCATAGAGAAGAAGTCTCGAAAGACTTCTTTGTCTCTCGGACATAAAAATAGTCCAACATAAGCCGAACCAGGTGGTTCGAGCTGGTTCAGCTCGAAACAGCTGCATACCACCTGGTTCAAGCTCAAACCATCCGATTCAGGCCCGGACTGGGTAGTTTGTAATTATTTTTTTAATTTTCGGTGGTAAAAAATCAAGCCTGAACCGAACCGGTTCGGCATCGGTACGACGCAAATCAGGCGGTTCGGATCGGTTTTCAAAATCATGGATAAGAGTCTAGGCACACATTTTACATCCCTCACATCCAGTATTCTATCAAGATACATGCCATAAGCAGATAGAAGACATGGATGAAAATTTCAGAAAAAATGAAACCCTCCACCACTGCATCTAGGCACCTATCAAGGTCATTTTCATTAGTCATCTATTTGTAGGTCAATTCTTTCTGGGTGTTGGAGGAAATTATATATACATTAGTTAAGGTCTTAAGACACAGCATTATGTTTGTTTTTTATGCTACTATTCAGTGTTCTAAAAGGCGGTTGTAGTATGTGGGCTGCATATGCAGGTGCATATGTGTTTAGTATTTTGACTATAAAAAGATAAATAAAATACATCAACCACAAAAAAAATATTAGTAGTTTTTTGAATGAATAATATAATACTAATAAGACTGACAACTAACAAAAGTACTTATTTAGTGTTATTTAGTACTAATAGCAATAGATATAGCATCATTGAAATACATATCCAATCTAACCATCGGTTTGAGCAATGCTCCATCTGCACATGCATATACAGGTATCGGCTGCATATTTGGCCTCATAATGCTAATGGGCCATATATGCAGCTGCACAATAGTAATTGAGCCACCTCATATATGGCCACATGATATTAAGTGGAATACCTTTCTAGCCCATATGTGGTGTGATCATATGTAGAAACCACATGGGGGCAATGTGGTGTAGCCAAGAGACTTTATCTGTATCTATAGCCTCATGTACTGCATTTTAAAACACAACTAACGCCGGAACATGGGAGTCATGGATATGAAACTGAGCTAGCCATTAGTGGATTACTAGTATGTAACCCACGCTGTGCGGTGGTAGGGTTTAGCTGAAATCAAGTAAAAAAATCAACATGTTTTATCAATATATAGATTTTTTGTACAATGTAATATATAGTGTTTTCATTAAATAGTAAACTTACATCCATGCTGTTGAAAGTAATTGGCTGCCTTGATTCAACTATCAGACCAAGGGGTTTTATATAATAAACACATAAAAGACTTATTTCTAAGTTACCCTTGTTACAATACTAGTACAAAGCAACTAACCAAGGATAAGATAGGTAAAGTAAATAAAGCAACATAAAATAACTAAGTTTTAACACTCCCCCTGAAGCTGGAGTATATAGATCTTGTAGACCTAGCTTGAAGCAACAACTCTGAAAGGGTTGTTTGAATCGTGCCTTAGTGAATATATCTGCAGTTTGATCAACTGAGCGAACAAATGGTGTAGTCACCAACTTCTTGAGAACATCATGAACAACATGGCAGTCCACTTTGACATGTTTAGTCTGTTCATGAAAAATTGGATTTACGGCAATGTAGATGGCTAATTGATTGTCATAGAAGATTTCCATAGGTGTAGAATGAGAGAAACCAAGTTCAAGCAAGAGATTTTTTTAACCATATGAGTTCTCCAATTGTATGAGCCATTAGCACGGTATTCGGCTTCTGAGCTGGAATGAGCAATAGTACTTTGCTTTTTGCTTTTCTAAGTAACTAGATTGCCACCTAAGAAGGTGCAATAACCTGTAGTGGAACGTCTATCTTCACACGAGCTAGTCCAATCAGCATCAGTAAAGGCAGTGAGTTGATATTGATCATTTTTTTTATAAGCCCTTTCCCAGGGCAACTCTTTAGATATCTTAACACCCGACATACAGCTTCCCTATGACAAACTTGGATGCATCCATAAACTGGCTCAGGACACTAATAGTGAATGAGATATCAGGCCGAGTCACGGTAAGATAGATCAATTTGCCAATCAGTCGTCTATAGCGTGTGCAGTCTCCAAACAAGTCACCCTCTTCAGTTGTCAGTTTAAGACTAGATTTAGTTTGTTCTTGGTGCAGACAACTTCAATACCAAGAAAGTAGTGCAGTGATTCAAGGTCTTTTATCTGAAATGCATCCTTAAGCTACCATTCAGTTTGAGTAATCATCTGCAAGTTATTCTCTGTCACAATAATATCATCAATATAAACCACAAGTATAACTACACTATTATTTTGATGACATACAAATACAGAATTATCAAAATAGCATTGGATAAAATCATATTGACCAATGGTCCTGCGGAATTTATCAAACCAGTTCCTTGGTGACTGTTAGGACCATAGATAGCTCGTTGCAGTCTACAGACTTTCCTGTCCTTCCTCTGAACCACATAACTTGGAGGTTGGTCCATATACACTTCTTCTAGTTCATCGTAGCGAAAGGCATTTTTAACATCTAGTTGATGAAGGGGCCAATCCAGATTTATAGCAAGAGAGAGAATTACTCTCATAGAGTTCAGCCGAGCCACAAGTGAGAAGGTTTCAAAGTAATCCATCCTATATATCTGTGTGAACTCTTTGGCTACAAGTCTTGCCTTGAGTCTCTCAACTGATCCATCAGGTAGGTACTTGACTTTATACACCTAGCGACATTTCCCAGTTTTCTTTCATGGAAGCAAAGTAACAAGGGTCCAGGTATTTCTGGACAGCAAAGCCTTCATCTCATTGTCCATCGTAGCCTTCCATCCTGGTATAGCAATGGCCTTTGCAAAGGTCTTGGGTACAGAAATAGAGGATAGAGATGATATAAAGGAACTAATACTGTTGGGCAGATGTAATATAGAAGTGAAATGGGATATAGGATAAGAGGAGGTGCCTCGTTTACCAATCAGATTGAGCTGGATCTGTGGGACTGGTAGAGGGATTGGTGGAGGTAGGAGTAGGTAACTCAGGTCCAGAAGATCCACCACAATCAATTTTCTTATGCTTGGAATAAACCTGCAAAGGTTTTTTAATTTGACATGATGCATTTGCAGACTTCAAAGATGGCTCATCATCGTTTGTAGAGACAACAGGTAAAGGAGTAGGACCTGAAATGACAGACTGGCTTAATGATTCTTCCTTAAACGAATAAAAAGGTGTGGTTTCAAAAAAAGTGACATATGAACTTACAAAGGTTCTTCTATTAATTGGATCATAGCATTTATATTCCTTTTGAGTTCGAGAATATCCAATAAAGATGCACTTAACAGCTCAAGGGGATAATTTGTTTGGAAGATGATGAATATGCACAAAGCAACAATAGCCAAAAATTTTAGGTGGAATAAAAAACATATTCTCACTGGGAAACACAAGCTTGAATGGAGATTTACCATTCAAAACTCGAGGAGCATGATTGATTAAAAAATATGCAGTAAGGAAAGCATTACTTCAGAACATTTTTGGAACAGACATGAAGTAAGAGTATTTGTGCAACTTTTAAAAGATGACGGTTTTTATGTTTAGCTATCCCATTTTATTGTGGTGTATAAGAGCACAAGGTTTGATGGATAATCCCATGACTAATATAGGAGTCAGCCAATTGTGTTTGAACATACTCTAATGCATTGTCAGTTTGAAGGATCTTGATAGGCACACTAAATTGAGTTTTCATTTCATTGTAAAAGGACGTGAATACATCGAGTACCTCAAATCGACTTTTCAGAAGGTAAAGCCACGTCATCCGAGAGTAATCATTGATGAAGGATACAAAATAATGAAAATCATTTATAGAGGTAATCTGTAATGGACCCCAGACATCAGAATGGACAATATCAAATAATGCAGAACTCCTAGACTGGACTCTACTAGGATAAGACTGACATATGTGTTTGCTTAGTTGACAGGCTTTACACTCAACTATGGACTCATTAGACAGAGAGAGGATCATCTGACGAAGAATACGGAGTGAAGGGTGTCTAGGCGAGCATGCCATTGAAGAGCAAAAATATCATGAACAAAACTAGATGCGGCAGCGGTAGATTGAGGCGGAGAGCTCCTGAAGTCATCAAAGTAGTAGAGTGCTTCTCACCGCCGCCACCAATCATCCTCTTCATTCTGAGATCCTGGAAGACACAAGAATCAGGGAAAAACATCACTCTGCGTCCTAGAGATTTAGTTAGTTGGCTTACAGAGAATAAGCTAATAGGAAATTTAGGAACAAAAAGAACAGAAGGTAAGGATAAAGATGATGGCAAGAGATGTCACCACATCCAGTTACAACAGAGGTAGATCCATCGGCAAGATACACAGATTGATGAGTAAGACTAGGTTGAAAAGAAGAAAATAGGTTTTTTCTACTTGTCATATGTGAAGAGGCTCCAGTGACAATGATCCAATTTGATGAAGATGGTGTGGCATATAGGCTAGCTGTATCTGAGTGGGCAATTGTCGCTGAAGAATTCTGAGAGATGGACATTTGAGTTTGAAGTCCTTGAACAATCTTGTGTACTTCCTCTTTGGTGACATAGGTGGGAGATGGCTTTGTAGAGTTATTAACTGTAGCTGTGTAGCTACCAGAAGAGCCAGTGAAGTTCCCCTCAGCAACAGGATTTGCCTAAGAGGGTTTTCCATGTAATTTTCAATAGCTGTCAACCGTATGATTATTTTGATGATAATGAGAGCAGACACGGGTTGTTCCATTAGACCCGCCTCGGCCTCTGCCTCTGCCTCTGCTTCTTCCATCTCTGCCATATAAGGAAGTTGATCTAGCAAGTGCAAAATTTTCTCGTGAAGGGTAGAATAGAGGATAATTTTCTTTGATCCTTAGCTACTCGCTGTAATCTAGCAAAGGCTTCATTTATAGAGGGAATAAAAGATTCGGTCACGATCTGATCTCTGATAGAGTGTAATTCTGAATTTAGTCCATGCAAGAAAATGGATATACAATTCAGATTGCAGTCGTTTTAACTCTTCCAAGTTGCTGGTCAGAGGTTGATAAAGATTTAATTCATCAGTAATGCTTTTGACGCTGTTGAAATAATCAGTTAAGGGTCTCTCTCTGCAAGTTGCTGAATGCTTTTTTATATCGATCAAAATTTTTGTTTTGATTCTTTTTTTGAGCAAAAGTTATTTTCAGATCTTGCCACAAAGATTTAGCAGTGTCATGGAACATAAAGGAGGCAGCAATATTCCGTTCCATGCTATTCCAAAGCTAAATAATTATCTGATCATTCTCTTTCCTCCATTTTTTTTAAGTTGGATGAGTAATGTCTAAAGGATCATCATAGATATAGTTGAGTCTGTTTTTATCACTTAGAAATTTCTCCACAGCCTTAGATCATAGTAAAAAATTCGACATTCTAGCAAGCTTGATGGTTGTAATTTGAGATATCTCATGTTGTTGGGTAGATAGCGGAACAATAGGTGAAGTAGGTTTGTCGTCAGCCATGGTATTCACGACAGAGATCAATAAACCAACAGCAAATACACTAGAAGTCAAAGAGCTCCACTTAGATTCAAAAAGAAAATAGCTTGAGATGCTTGATCAAAAGCAAGCGAGTGGAGAGTTGTTGATGATTAAAGAAGTTATCTTATCTAGGAAAAAGGATGCAGCATCTAGGGTTTGTGATATTGGTTTGATAAAGACAGCAGTAAGGAAGATGGGAGAACTCTAACTCCAGATTATAACACCTTGTGTGCTTGAAGAGGACAGCAGTAAGGAAGATAGGAGAGAAAAGATTAGGTGCAGCAATAGGGAATTGATCTCTTGTTCGTGTTCTTGTTCTCTTGTTTAGGTAACAGCAGCAATGGCAACAGCGGCTGCAGCAGATAGCAGCGGCAGCAGCAGCAGCAGGTGGGCAGCGGCAATAGCTTGGGAGAGGAGCGTTGAGGAGAAGTTAGGGTTTGAAAGAGAGGGAGAGAAGGGGGGTGGCGGTAGCTAGGCTAGGGAGAGAGGGAGGTATCTAGGGTTTGATGAACTCGCTCTGATGTCATGTTGAAAGTAATTGACCGTCTTGATTCAGCTATCAGACCAAGGGCTTTATATAATAAGCATACAAAAGACAACTTCTTAAGTTATCCTTGTTACAATACTAGCACAAAGCAACTAATCAAGGGTAAGATAGGTAAAGTAAATAAAGCAACATAAAACAATTAAAATAACCATGTCTCAACACATTCTAATCTTCATTTTCCATAAGCTCATCATTTAAATTGGAAATATGAATGCCAAAAAATTTTATTAGAGTCTTACTGAATTAAGAAGGTTTTATAATAAAATATGAATCAAAATGATTGAAGAAACAAGTCATAATATTTCAAATTAAATTACTTCTGGCAGAATAAAAAAGAAAAGAGGGAGAGACTAATAATTAACTTATGTTATTGGGTTGTGCTCAGCGAGTTTTTAGGAGGTTTTTCTTGAAAAAATTCAATATGGATCTATTTTCAAGGAGTTAAAATATCAGATTCTTGTTGAATCTGAGATTAAGAAGGTTTGGAGCTAGAACTTTTTGATAAATTATCAAGTCAAGATTCACTTTCTGAAAATATGTTGGTGGCTTTGAAATTATACGTGTTATCATTAAAACTTTATGAACCAAACATAATCTAAAACATGTAAGCGTGGTTGAGGATGTTTTTGATAATACTTGGTAGATTAAATATGTCATATTTTTTATCTATTGCAAGATTAAGTGTTGGGACATCAAATAGTTGCGGGGTTAATTTTTTAAAAATTATAAAGATTGCTATCTAGTTTCATCTTCAATAGTTTTGTTTAATTTATACCTTGAGACAGTGGATACATTAGAGTTATTTTTCAATAAAAATTATGTATTTATTTTTAATAAATAAAATATAGTGCTAAAAAATGTATTGCAACTTTATCATGGTACAGGGGGCCGATCATTTTTACAGCATTGATTGTACAAAAAAATATCACCATAAATCGTAGTTCGGCAATTATAACATGCTTTATATCGCCAACCATAGGAGGTATTAATTAATTTTAAACTTGACTTGCATGTGAATTTCATCTTTTAAAAAGTAATTAAATATTTTAGAATTTTTGGTGTATTGAATTATTGGACATAATGAAATATTATCTGCACCTTAAATATTATTAATCCAATCCTAAACTAACCTTTAGTTGAATCAACAATATATCCAAACCCCATTCGAAAAAATGAATGAACTCCATATTTTAGTCCAACCTTAGCCATTGATTTTTTGAGCCTAATTTGTAGGATAACACTAAACTGATCTGGCTTAACATGTTTCGAGCAGACCTAAGCCTGTGAATAAATAATTTATTATTAATGATTAAATCTTAAAATTAATTAGCAAATATAGTCCATAAATTTTAATTTATTTTTATAATTATCAATTTTTTAAATCAATACATATATACATATTGTAAGTTCGTAGAATTGAAACTATCAACTTTATTTATGTTGACCTTTGAAATTTTTCAAATCACATATAATAAATTTAAATATTTCTATATGTTTTAATGTAGGATTTTAAAGCTAATCTTAAAAAATCCAAAAATTTCTTTTTTTGATGAATTAGTGTCATCTAATTAATTAGCCAATTTTATTTTTTTTAATCTTCCAATGTTTTTCACTTGCATACAATAAATCCATATATTTTACACGTTTGGACAAACTCTTAAAATCCATTTAAAAAATCCAAATAAAATCATGTTAAAATACAACGCATGGGCCCGAAAATGCGATGGGTCAATCCCATATCTAATGCTATAATGGGCTTAGGGATGGGAGTCAGACAGATTTTTTTTGGGTATCCGACCCATATCGAGCCATAATAGTACCTGTTTAGCAATACCTAATAAAGTTTGAGACAGAATTTTAGCTCAATTTCACTTACATCTCCTATACTTTAAAAAGTGCCAAACTGATCTTTTGAGTTATTGATATGTTCCAATATGGTCTAATTGTTCAATTTACCAACAAACGATATTAGCTTTTTTTGTCAATGGATGGAAATGCCCCTTGCTCATGGGTGGATTTGATGGACAAGAGGATGAGAAGAAGTGGATGAGAAAGAAGGAAAGAGGGAGAAGGGCCGCCGGCGAGGAATGGGTTGGAGGAGCAGGAGGACAAGGAGAAGGTCGGGCGAAAGGGGAGGGGGAAGGATGGGTCATCAGTGAGAAGGGGTAGAGGTGGAAGGGGCCGTCATAGAGGGAGATAGCTTATGGGCAGCTTAGACAAGGAGGAAGATAAGGAAGAGGAGGGATGGGTGGGATTGGAAGAAGATGAGAAGTGGATGTGGAGGAAGGGGAGGGGAGAGGGACTGCCGGCAAGGAATGGGTTGGAGGTGGCTAAGGAGGAGAAGAAGATGGCGAGGAAGAAGAGGGGGAAGGCAAGAAGGGACAGAGGTGGAGGGGGTTGCCGTCAGTGGGGATGGTTTATGGTGGCTTGGAGGAGGATAAGGAGGAAGGGGAGGAGATGGAGGATGGATGGAGGTGGAGGGAGCCACCATAAAAGAGAAATAAACGAGAAGGAGAGGAGAAAGGAGAGGAAGGAGGGAGAAAGAGGAACGCTGGTGATAGAGGGGATCAATTGGAGAGGAGGGAGGAGATGGAGGTAAGAGTATTTTTGCCATTTTATAAAATTTTGTTAATGGAGATAGATGGCTGAACTACATTGGAATATATCGATGACTAGGTTATTAGAAGGCCATCTAGAGTATAAGGGGTGTAAGTGAAATTGAGCTAAAGTTGAAGGGGTATTCTTATAATTTTCTCTTAAAATTAAAACCTAATCGGATTTAGGATAGGTTTGAGATTTACCCCTCGGGTATCTGCTACTCGAACCAATTATATACATACATATATACATATACATATGCATATGCATATGCATATACATACATACATATATATATATATATATTAATTTTTATAAAAATATATATACAATTGGAGGATGAAAGGATTTGAACTCTAAATTTTTAGATGGCCTGACCACCTCAACCAATAATACATAGTTGATATCTAATTTTAAATTAATTGATAATACATTTAGACCCTTTAAACTCTTGTATATAACTACCACCATCTAAACTTCCCTATTCGGCTGCTTGAAGCCTCCCACCTGATTGAGACTCTTGAGAACGAAAAAACTAGAGGAAAGACCTAGGGAAAACACAGGAGAAATCAACAAAAATAAAGGAAAGATGGAAAAATTAAAAGGAAATACATTTTCCCTCATAGATTGATCATTTTTTTTCCTTTCACTTCTTTTTCTTTTCATTTTGGAGATCTGTTGGAAGGAGAGCACCTAAGCAAGATCGAAGTGGTTTCTTAGGTCCCAATTGGGGTTTTTTTTCTCAAGCATATGGGATTTTGTGCCAGTTGTGGCGGTGTGTGTTGGTCCCTTGAGGTTTTGAGAGCTTAATCTTGGTAGAAGGATGATATTTTGTTCTTTCTTTAAAACTATGCAGGAGGGAGTTTAGAACCCTCTAAATAGGTGCCACGTGTTGCCAAGATCAGGCTCTGAACTCCCCTTTAATGTATTACATAGATTTGCCCCATACTTGAAGCTGATACACACCTGTCTTCTTTGGGGTTTCAGTGAACCTAAAAAAATAGCATATTTTGTGATCCATGAAATTCAATCTTAGTCATCTCCACTTTATTTTTTTGATAAATGTTTTTAATGCATAGCTGAAGGATTTGAGAAGATTGTAACTGATATACTTAGTTTGCCATCAGTGCAAGAATGGAAAGATTTTGCTTAATGAAGATGTTTTGGTTGCAAGTTGAAGATTATTCGAAGGTTTTAAGAATATTGGGATGTAATCTAAGAATATTATTTCAGAATTATATATTATGTTTCTATATATTTTATACCTTAATATTTAGTATTTTGTTAGTGGTTGGATTGGATTTAACCTGTTCTGATTTAGGATAGACCTGAAAGTAATCTAGTCTAATCAAATCAAAGTTATTTGGATTAGGCTTGGATTGAAAAATATGACTTACTTTGAACATGGCTTGTATATCGAGTCCTAAATACTACCCAGTCTGAATTCAAAAAGACCAGAATCAGCATGAAGCAATGCCCCATGTTTTGCACAATCTTCCTTGAATTTGAGAGATTAATTTTCTTTACTAATAACTTTTCTGCAGTTAGTCACCAATTTGTGTTGTTAGTTACACTTTATATGTGTTTTTTATTCAAATCTTCTATGAAATGGGTTCTTGATGATGTCTACATGTTGTTTAATTATTATTTACCTGTGTAATGTGTTAAGGATATAGGGAAACCAATTTATATGTTTCCTTAATATTTTGTGTTTGGATTTTTCTTGAGCTGGTTTGATGCAAAAACCTGACAACTTGAATTAGTAAAACCCAACCAAATTGTCACTGATGAAAATGTATTAGACTTGTATTCTTATTTTTGACCTAATGCAAATATGGATTGGATTTGGAAGCCAAACCTGATTCAACCTAACCTGCTTGTAGCCTAATTAATTAATATTTGGTTACTTGACTTCTACTTTCCTTTTTATCCTATTTCGGTTTATAGAACATTTACTTTTACATAGTTCTGTTCGATAGATTATGGAGAAATTGAAACAAAGGAAGAAAGTGGGGTTGGAAATGGGCCAGGTCGGGTTGAGCTTCTCGATTGCTTAGGCCTAGGCTAGAAAATTTTTTTACCTCTGGTCTGGGATGAGGCTCAAAAAATTTTTCCCTATTTGGCTTGAACCGACCTGGCCCTAAAATCAAGCCTAGTTTGAAGCCCAAATGAGCTCGACCTTACCAAACTAAATTGGTCCGAAAGGGTCGATCCAACCAGAATTAGCTTGACTTGCTTGAATTATCCCTCATCGCCCTCTCGTCTTCCGTCTCCCACGTAACCTTTCACTTCCACTATCCCTCCCATGGCTCCCTTCTCTGCCTTAGATGCCCAAAAATCTGCCATCCTCCACTCTCTCCCCGCCTCCATTCCACCTCCAACACTAACCCCAACCCTGCTGTTTCCATTCCACATGCAATCCTAACCATAACCCTGACAATCCTCCTCTTCCAACATCCTTGGCGGCATCCCTTCCAATCACTTTACCTTTCACTGTGGAGCTGCCCTCTTTGTCACCTTGCAGCTCTTTAGCGGCCTCCTCGCCTCCTGCGTGTGTCCTCCAAGTGGGGAGAGATATAAAGTAATATGAGAAGAAGAGAAGTGGCGAGAAGTCATTCACCACATTGTCTATGCTTCACCATCCCTCGCTTGGGAGAGCCATCTGCCCGTCAGGATTTAGAGGAGAGAAGGTATGGATTGAGGAGGGTTTAGGACATGAGGAATGGAGAGAAGAGATGGGGCATGAGGCTGTGAGCAATTTGGGGTGTGATATTCCGAGGCCTCGTTGTGTGTGGGGTGGGGAATCAAGGGTATTGGATTCGCTCAGTGGTTTAAAGGTTCAAATTGCACTCATCAATCTGGGCCTGGTTAGGTCAGGTTCCATTCTTGGCTTCGGCCCTGGAGTTGGGTTCATGTTCTGGGCTGGGCCAAGTACTAACTTGAATCAAGCTTGAAATTTAATTGAGTCCTCGTTTTCATCTCCAAGCCCAACCCGAACATTCTCAAAGTTGTGCCGAAAACCTGAACTGAAGCTGACCTAGCCCAACAGGCCTTGGGCTGATCCAGGTCCATCTGTATCTCTTGGAGAGATTTTCCTTTGTATATGAGCTTATTTTATCTACACTTCATGGAAATGGGCTGAAGCTAAAATATGTAAGTGGGACTCCCATCAATTGATCTTTAAAAGAACATACGCTCCCTTATAAACAAACTCTAAAAATCATGGTTTCGGGTTAGAAGTTCTAGATGAAATGAAAATTTCAATTTGAATTGAATATACAGATGTTGTTGGTGACTTCTTAAAATTTATAGTTGAAGATGGTATTGTAGGAGTTGCTGATCAAAATTGTCTCTTTTCATATTCTATAAAATTTTGAATTTGCTTGTTCATCCTTCATGCCTTCAAAATCATTCTAGGTATAAAACCTTTTATCTTGAAATCCACCTGTTGAAACTTTATAGGCCTTGAATTTATCTCACTACAGGGCTACTATGTTGTCATTCTGTAGTAAAATTGTCAAAATCTACAGAAGAATGTAAGTATTTTGTGAAGTTAGCTGATGAAGTTTATTAAGGTCCTGCTTAGCTAGATATAGGAAGATTTAGTAAAGAGTGAGAGGAGAAAATAGGGTGCCTTTGGGTGACATTATCTTAACTGGTGCAGTAATAAATAAAGTGCCTATGTATATACTTTTGATAGAACCACAAAAAGGATGACACTTGCTATGGTCTCAATCCATTTTTCCAGCTATTTAGCTTCACTCATCAATCTTTATTGAAAATACTGGGTGATAACTATCACTATTTTAATTTCATTTCAGGGCTCTAGTATGGGGCAGTTCTTTAAACAATATTTGGAGCCAATCAAATTGAATGATGTTCATGTAAGTAAAAGGTTCTTTAACTTTTGTATGCTGCCTTAAGAATTTAAGAGATGCTCATGTTGGACTTGTTTTCTCAACTATCACTGCAAAAGGTTGATTGGAGGACAATGGATCTAAGCTACCTGACAGAGGTAAAGTTGTATCCATATAAGAATTCACTTGGCTGGATTCTTCATTTGATCACCTACATTTAGCAGTTCTCTCATATTGGCAGGACAAATTTGTGAGACACTTTGCTAAACTAGTCGCAGATGCCAAACCTGTTCATGGTGGACCTGATGCAGTTTTAAAAGCACATAACATAGATGGTGATGTACGGATCCAATATAGAGATCAAGCTGACTTTGAACAAATTGCACGAGGATTTGGGATATTTGAAGAATGGAAGGCAATTCTTCATCCTATTTCATATTTCGTTGCTATTTTTTTTAGAAAATATGTCAAAAAAATTATTAAATTCTAAATATAACACATTTTTTCTAAGGTCAATTTGAAGGGTTGTCTCTTGTGACAATAGTTTTGCTATATTCTTAAACTTGACTAACCATCTGATTTTGCTCTTCATGTAGCTTAATTTTAGCTATCCCTAGGTGGTTTAAGGCCATTATAGGTTTGCTTAACCCAAAAATGCCCTTATGATTTTAATCCAGGTCTACAATTTTGGTACCAAATACTATAACGGTATGTTACTTATTTGGTAAGATATGGAATTATGGACTGTGCATCTGAGTATGCACCCCACACCGAGATAGTTCCTAACCTATTTTTTCATACTTGTTATCATGGTATCATCTGAAACTGGGCAGTACGGATTGGTACAGTACATTATGGTACACTTCCTGGATTCAGGTGGTATCAGGCAATTCCTCTCGGTTTGTACTGAGACGAACTAGTTCAACTCATATATTGAACTAAACCTCAGTACTGTATGGTACGGTCGGTACAATAGATCTTGGCTTTCAATAGTATATCATATAATTGTTTTATTATTATATAATATTACAGTAATATTTTGATGTCATATCATGTTATATTATCATATAAGACACTATTGTAGTTAGATTGGGAAAAACACCTTTGTAGGCTGAAGGAATATTGAATAACCTTTTGTCTGCTAATTGAAAGCAAGGTGTCCCAACCAATTGACAGAAGGCAACTTGTATTTACTTTCTGTAAGAGAGGTAATGGAAATTTACTATAATACTGTCATATAATATAGTACAATATTATATTACATATAGTGTAATAAAAAGCAATTTAACATTATTGTCTATTATTACATGGTCCAAGAGTGCAAACTTGTCCATTCTAAGAAAGCTAACTTATACATACATACACCCCATTTTGAATAAAGATTGATTTTTCAAGGATAAGGAGTTAAACCAGGTAAATCGGCCTGAAGGCCCCATTTGGAATATAGATTGATTTTTCAGGGATAAGGAGTTAAACCAGGTGGGTATGGCTGACACCAGGTTTTGTGGGGAAAAGACCTAATTTGTTTTTGGCCCCATTTGGAATACATACATGCATGCATGCATTTCTAGGGATATCAACATTTCTCTGATAACAAATTAGGTCTTTTCCCCACCAAACCTGGTGTCAGCCATACCCACGTGTATTAACTCATCCCTGAAAAATCAATCTATATTCCAAATGGGGCCTTCAGGCCAATTTGGAAAGGGGATAAACCAGTTTTATCCCTGTTAAACATTGTGATAACTGATAAGTGCCAAATGGCCACTTTATCCATAATAGGTTATTACACGGGTAGTTCTGTCAAGATATTAGTAGTAGGTATAATTTCATAATTATGGAGAGCTCAAAGGAAATTGGGTTTAACTGGAATAAAGTTTTAAGTATTGAAAGGCCCAATCTGCCCTTAATCTATTAATATTCTTTAAGTATACAATAAGATTAGACAAATGTTAACATATTAATAAAACATCGTATATTAGTATTTATATAATGTTATAACAAGATTAATTTAAGGATAATCTACTAAAATTGTCATATTAATATATTTTATTGATATTAGTGTATCAATGATACATTAGTTCTCTTCCTTGTATGCTTCGCATATT
Organism: Elaeis guineensis; assembly: GCF_000442705.2. NCBI lineage: Eukaryota > Viridiplantae > Streptophyta > Magnoliopsida > Arecales > Arecaceae > Elaeis > Elaeis guineensis. Next base: position 18,450,313 of record NC_026003.2, read on the forward strand.
TATTTTATATTCCAATGAAATAATGAAAGGGCGAATTGGTCCAATTCAGAAAAGAATAACCCTTTCTCTGTTCTTATCCTCATACAATATCCAAACAACACTTTCTTATCCTCTGACAATATCGAAATAATAAACAATAAAACCACAACCATTACTTACCATTTCTCTGAAACAGAAATAAGTCCCTTTCAGATAAACCTACCCAAAATTAAACCTACGTCTTATAAAGCTTATTTTTATCCCAAAATATCCCCTTTCCAATCTGTGCCTTGAAAGATACAAGACTACCTGTTGCTACTAGTACCATTTGTGGGAAGTGATCAAATTACTTGAGGGTGTCAACATTACTTTCTATTTTGTTGGTATGTTAAATTAAAATTCTTTTGACAGGATGGCATTCCCAGGACAGCATATAAAGGAGTTGTAGTGTTCCGGCATCAAACTTCAAGGCGTATATATCTTGTGGGCCCAGATTCTCTTAAGCTACTTGGGCTTGAGGATGCTTGAAAATAATGACACGTCATTGGTTTGTTTGAGCTGTTCCTGATAGTTTTTTCTTACATCAAAAAATTCTGATTAAGTGTTCTCTTTGTAGAACTCAAGATCTTAAGATATTGACCATAGCAAATATCAACCGGGTCCATTTTCATAATTGAGTACAAGGTGGAAGCATGTCAAAAGAAGCTCAAGTTCATTTAGAGGAACAAAATACCAAGAAAGAAAGATAGTTGGTATAATCGAAGGACTGATATAGAGATGCTCAGACAACACAAATGTAATTGAATGGCCAGCCAGACCAACGAGATTCTTATCAAACATGTACATTTTCTTTGTTTGTATCTGTCAATCTCTTTGCCATGTAATCTTAACATTTCCATGTCACAGCATGACCCACAACTAGGTAATCTTGCTGGGTGTAGGCTTACTGATGAATGTTGGAAGAAAATGTAACAGTGGCATGTGGGAAGCAAATTTATATGCATGGCATCAATTTCATGATCAGGGTAAAACTCTAAATGAAGGTGCTGTAATTTCTCTATTGCTTGGTATTATGCATGACTTTTTTCTTTATGACAAAAATAAACTTGGTCATCTTGGAAAAGTTGGAAAGTTTTATTGTTCTTTTAAGGTTATTTTATATTTAGTTTGTTGTGTTTTGAATGCCTGCATCAGAATATCCAATGGTTGTATGTACAGATAAAGTTTGACAGAAACTAAACTGCAGTTCTTATCAGGTCATAATGTAAATTTCAATTTCTGTATTCCTAATAATACATTTTTCATAAACTCAATGGCCGATGCTCTAGGGTATGGTTCATGGAAGATTTTGTGGCTTTCAATTGTCCACTTTTCAAGCCACAACTAAGCTATTAAGATGTGTGGCTAGACTTGAAAGTAGGTTTGCCATCTCAATACCGAGCCCCTACTAGTGCCAATCTATTATTGCATATGAGGCCTATTCAGCATACCTAGTGTCGCTATGCATCCCATACTGTGTATCGGATATCATGCATTGATATGAAAATGGTACGGTGCGATGCATTCCATACTGTGTGGTTTGGTACGGCATAGTAAATCTTGCTTGAAACCATCTCAGATGTGTTTGTTGAAGTCTTGCTGATTAGTGATCTCTCAAGAAAGACGCATTAAATCATGGATCAAAAATTTTTGCAATGTCAGCATCAGACTTGGCCAACCCCGATCAGCTATGTATGCTAGACACAATAAGACTGATTGTTGGCTTCGGTTGACACAAATCAATGACCTGACAGTATGGACTTTTCTGTGAGTCGGTTTGCAGAGGTTTGGTTCAGGTGGCTCTGGTTTTTGTCTTCTGCCTTGCAGCACTTGATGATGGCTGTAAACATCTTTATTGAATTTGTCAGAGCTAAGAATTACCAGGGTCTTGAGTAAGTCAGAAGGTAGATGAGGAGATTGGGAGCTGGGTTTATAGTTTGAAAATTCAGAAAACCTCCAGCTTTGGATGGTTCAGTCTACTCTTTTCGCAATGCCAGATGGTCTCTCTGATATTTTCTGATACTGGCTGCCTTCTTCACAGTGAAGCTGGTTCAATAGAAAATGACAATGAATAGTTTGTTACTGTAGCAGCTTCAGACAGACTTGAAGTCGGAAAGTGCAGTTGGACGCCACTGTCAATCATAGATGCAGGATGCTTAAATTGTTGGTACTGGTGGAGAAAGAAGTATAAAGAAAATAATTATGTTATTTCATCCATAACATCATTCTCCTTTGGCACAAACAATCCCAAGAGTGGGAGGACTGATGTTTGGTAAGTTAGGATGTTACCATGTAATGGATCGAAATTTTAAGAAGAGAAGATATGAAGGTGTATGAAAAAATTTCAAAACGTACTGAATAAGAATGTTTTGAACAAAATCTGGATGGTTATGGTTGAGGTAGTATTCTGCATTTTCAGGAATTACTTGTTGAAGATATTCCTTGACCTCTCTGGTTATTGATCGTTTTCTTCTAAGATAACAATGGCAGCATAGTCAAATAAAATACCTAGGTATAGTAGCTGTAAAACAACAGCATCGCAAGCCAAATCCTGGACCTCCTCAAGTTGCATTTTTCAAAGATTTATTGATTATTTGCCACATATTATTCATAAATGTATTTGATATTAAATGAAAAATAGGCGAGGTGATTGATACAGAAATTATTTAATAGTTTTGCATATGAATATCATGTAGAATTTGAATAGCATGCAGAAATTATAAAATGATATGTAAAAAAGAAGAATGGTTGGCCTGGTATGAAGGCACATATTCGCCACTTAAAGCCGCCTACGCCTCCCTATGGGTGGGTATTTGGTGACTCCAAGGTACAGTAACCTTCAAGCTTATAAGTCAACCCTTTTTTTTTTTTTTTTTTAATTTTTTGTTAAGATTATAGCCATCTTCTTTCTCTGCGCCTCCCATGAGGAAAAAACCAATCTGGTTTCTCTTTAGGTTGCTTAGTAAAAGGAAGAAATGAAAAGAAGAAAGTACAGAAATATTAAGATAGGAAAATAAATAGGAGCGGTATAATGGGGAGTATCTTTCTGTACTGGTAACCCAACTACAATAGGACTCTTGAGACTTTCATGTTGTAATGCTACGACCATCCTCCAACTGATCCCACCTCTCTCAAGGTGCCAAAAAAAATTCAGTAGCCCTCCAACGTTGATTTAAAAAAAAAAAATTATAGACAACCAACTAGTTAGCGATGGTAATAGAGTAAAAGAGGAAGTTTTGAAGCTTTTAGAAATTTGAGAAAATTATAATACTAGAAAAAAAAAATGGAATAGATAAATAGGTCGAGTTCTAAAAACCCCCACAAGGTTCTAAAGTTTTTTAAATAGAGAAAATAACTTCCTAGGTAACTTATACTGGATAACAAGTGTGTCTTCTTGACTTGAGCCAACACTTGGCTTTGATAGCTTCCATCTGAGGAATTGCAAGTGAACTGTAGCAAATTAAGTATTAAACTAGATCCTTCAGCCAAACTTCTACTAGCCACTGATATCAAAAAAAAAAAAAAAACACTTCTACCAGCCACACATGCCGTGCAAACATTTGATTAGGTTCAAGCAAGTAATGCTACTCATGCTAGATGTGTGATCAAGTCCAAGTAGATAATGCTATTTATAGTCATGTGCTAATATCTTGATTTTTTATGAGAGTTTCTAAAAAACAACCCAATTTCTATAGTTGTGGCGTCCTGACAATTCTCA
>NC_026003.2:18454148-18508518 GCF_000442705.2 Elaeis guineensis
TTTGCTCCCAGAAGTTAAAAAAAAAAGAAGAGAGAGAGCTAGGTTTAGAATGTAGAATATGACACTCATGATAAAAAAAACCTATATTTGTCATGCTCTGATCTATCATTTGGGATGGCCACGTGACATGCCTGCATAACTTTAGGATATCATCCTAGAGAAAATGTAAGAGGAAAATTCTTTGTGCACTGCGGGTGGTGTAGAAAATCTGATATGGAGTGTACTGTCTTTCTAATTGGTCCACGTAGCCATCACTTTCCAACACATATTTAATGCTTGCAGTTCTATTTTTTATTTAAAATTTTGAATAACAAAAATTTTCATTCTGTTTTATAAAAATTATGATATCTTATGGCATATTATGATATCCCTGTATCAAATTATGACTTTCTGCACACAAGATATCATAATATGACCCAAGATGTCATAATATGAAAAGGACATTTTTATCCAACCACTTTTCAATACGTATTTAATGCCTGTAATTCTCTTTTTTCATTTGAAAATTTTGAATGATAAAAATATCCCTACTTTTTGAAAAAAATTATGACATTCTATGGCATATTATGACATCCTGTACCAAATTATTACTTTCTGTACACAAAATATCATAATGTCGTATAGAAAGTCATAACATAGACATAAGATGTCATAATTTTTTTTAAAGACTAGGAGTATTTTCATCATTCAAAATTTCAAACGAAAAAATAAAATTGTAGGTATTAAATGTGTGTTGGAAAGCGGTGGCCACGTGGATCAATCAAATTAGGTGGTGTGTTCTACATCGGATTTTCTATACCGTCCGTGGTACACAAAGAATTTCTCGAGGATGCAAAGCCTACAATTGCGCAAAGCTTCAACATCAGTAGAAAGTGCAAAATATTATTATTATATTATTATAACATATTGCAACTCCAGTAACAATAGCAAAAGTTGGTCAACTATATAATTCAATTATTCTTCTGATATTAGTGATGCACTAACTACTTCTCTGCTCAACCGTAAACTTCAAACTTATCCAATACTAAGGATTCTATGGTTCTAAAAGGAAAGTAACAGTGGTATGAGCTAAAAGTTGAGCACATCGTTATAAATTTGAGAAATGAGAGTTGATAGATTGTTTACAACATATATATAACAACTAAAATAATACTAAAACATAATATGCATATTTATGATATATACATTAGTAGAAGTATGGTAGACCCCCCCCATTAGAGGGAATGAAGGTGGTTCCGTGGAAATTGCTTCACATGCAGCCAGCACAAGAGGAGGTTGCACTCTTTGCTGGATTTCTTCTTGTCGGAATGACTGAATCCTACAATTAGAAGAGATTGCACATAGAATACGGGGAAGGTTAGGAAAACAAATATGAGAAAGAGGTGGAAAAAAAGCACATGGCCCGTGGAGAGGTGGGGGGAACCTCAATCAATCTAATTTGGGTAACAACAGATTAGATCAGGGCAAAGGCAATATTTAGGTTTTTAATGGTAGAGTCCAGTGGTGCCTAGCGAAGGTCCAAATGGATGCTGACACAATGGATGCCTAACGAAGAACCATCAAAGTCATAACCTTTTTCCTTTTTTTTCGGTGGAAGCTAGAAATTTATAATTTTTCCAGTTGTTACGATACTAGAGCTTAATACATACATGTATACCATCTATGCTTTGGCCTTCAAAAGTGAACTATGCAGGAGGTGTATATAATGCCTTTGGGGCAAAACTAGTCATTTTGATTTTTATTTATATTTTGTTTGTTGATTATGTTATTGTTAGGATTTGACGCCTCGAGATTCATCCACATTGAGCCCATAGCGAGGTTCGCGGCGAAAAACGGAGTCCAACGAGATCAAGATCACCTGAAACGGAGCTCGGATGGAGGAGATACGAGCTTTTGAAGTCGGCACGAGAATCGAAGCGGCGGAGGACTGCCGGCGATCGGCGGCGGGCGCAGTGGCACGGCGGCGGGCGGCAGCGGCACGCGGTGCGCGGGATGCGCGACCCAGGCCCGCGTGGGACGCGCGAGCCAGGCCCTCGCAGGATGCGCGACCCAGGCCTGCTGGCCCCTTAGCCCCGGTCCACCGTGGACCGGGCGGTCCACGGAGGGGCCTGTGGACCGCGTGGGTGTTTTCTACGCATTTCTCACGGTTCACGGCACTATTCTGTGGACCGGAGCGCGATCGGAGGGCCCAGGTGATTCCCGATCTTGATCCGACGGTCTGGGACGTGATTTGGGTTGATTAAGGAGTCCTAATCATGATCTAAGTGGTGATTAAGGTCTATAAAAGGCTCTGTGAGGTAACAGAGAGGTGGTGGTTGGGTTTTCTCGCCGCCGTACGAACCAAAGGAGAGAGAGGCGTGAGGCTGCTGTGAGAGAAGGAGCAGGAGGCTCCTGGATAGCGGTCGCCAGGCTCTTCAGGGGTTCAGGGGGGTCTCCAAGAGAGAGAGAGCTTTTGTGAGGGGAACTTCAGATGAGAGAGAATTGAGTGTACAAAGGTTGAGGGTGAGGTCTCCTCTTGTAAAATTTCTTTTTCATAGTGAAGTTTGCATGCCCCGTGGAGGCGAGCCCTTTTGTGGCTGATCCACATATTTTGATTGTTTTTTCTTTTGTTTTGTTTCTTCTTTCTTCCTGCTGCATCGCGTGGTACTGAAAGGATCTTCGGAGGTGGTGTCCTGGCCAGACATCCATCCAACAAGTGGTATCAGAGCAAGGCGGTACAAGGACGTAGATTGCAGTGGTGGTGAGCAAGACTGAAGATGGAGAAAACAGGAACAATCAAGATGGAGATCAACAAGTTCGATGGTAAGAGCAATTTCTCCTTGTGGCAGGCAAGGGTGAAGGACGTGCTCATCCAACAGGGGTTGATCGATGCTCTCTTGTGCGATGAGAAGCCGACCACCATGGAGGTGCGGGATTGGAAACGGCTACAGATGCAGACGGTGAGTACCATCCACATGTACCTGACGAATGAGGTGGTGATCCATGTGCTGAGCGAGACTTCTCCGACGTTGCTGTGGTCGAAGCTCGAGGAGTTGTACATGGCGAAGTCTCTCACCAACACTCTTTTCCTCTGGAGGCAGTTTTACCAACTGCGGATGACTGAGGGACAGAGCGTGCAGGAGCATCTAAGCCACTTCCAGAAGATCTTCACCGACCTTCTCAGCGTTGGCGAGAACGTTGAGGAGAAGACCAGGGCGCTGATTTTGCTGGCGTCACTTCCCCTTCGTACGAATCCTTGGTGACTTCTCTTCTAGTGGGGAAGAGTACTATCAAGATGGACGAGGTCATCGCGGCGATTCTCCAGAACGAGGTTCTCAAGAGGGAGAACCCAGCTTCGAGCTCAGGTGGCGATAGCTCAGCTTTGGTGACTTCTGAAGGAGCAGGAGGCGGTAGACGGAGCGACAGGAGATCGCAACGAGGGCGGTCTAAGTCCAGGAGGGACTTGAGCAAAACCAGGTGTTACCGGTGTGAGGAGTTGGGACATCTATCCAGAAATTGCCCTCAACTAAAAAATCGGACGGTGGCTGCTGTAGCGACGGCCGGTAGTGATTCAGATGGAGATGTCCTGGAGATATCTGACGAGGTATCGACTTCTTCCCAGCAGTGGATATTAGATTCTGCATGCCCCTATCATGTGTGTTGCAGAGAGGAGCAGTTTGACTCCCTGGAGAACAGTGAGAGCACTGTATATCTGTCAGATGGATCGAGCTGTGCGATCAGAGGCATTGGGACGGTCAGCTGGAGGACACATGACGGTGCAGTGAGGAGATTAGAGGAGGTCCGATACATACCCGATTTCAGGCGGAATCTTATCTCACTTAGCAGACTGGATTCGAGAGGCTACAGGACGGTAGCTGGTGGAGGAATCCTGAGGGTACTATGCGGCGATAGGATTGTGCTGGAGGGGAAGAAGGGGAGCAGAGGACATTATTACCTGGCAGGGAGCCCAGTGCGAGGTAGAGCTTCGGGAGCCAGGTGGAGCCCAGAGTGAGGTGGAGCTCCAGGAGGTGGATCGGGCACGAGACAGGAGACTCGAGAGGACGAGAGGCGACGTCGCAAGGTGAGATTCCTATTGCCGCAGGATGATGCCCCGAGCAGGTCTCAGGTCAAGATGAGCACAGCATATGATGGAGATGGGATCGAGCAGCCTGGCTCGACTCCCATTTTTGCCCATCCATGATCAGCAGGCGATTGCCCCAGGGCATGGGGACGAGGAGATCCAGAAGCTCTCAGAGTTTGGAGGAGGCCGAATATCGAGTCGAGGTGGAGATTGTTAGGATTTGACGCCTCGAGATTCAGCCCACATTAAGCCCACAGCGAGGTTTGCGATGAAAAACGGAGTCCAACGAGACCAAGATCACCTGAAACGGAGCTCGGATGGAGGAGATACGAGCTTTTGAAGTCGGCATGAGAATCGAGACGATGGAGGACCACCGACGACCGGCGGCGGGCGGCAGCGGCACGGCCGCAGGCGGCGGTGCGCGGGACGCGCGACCCAGGCCTGCGCGGGACGCGCGACCCAGGCCCTCGCGGGACGCGCGACCCAGGCCTGCTGGCCCCTTAGCCTCGGTCCACCGTGGACCGGGCGGTCCATGGAGGGGCCTGTGGACCACGTGGGCATTTTCCACGCGTTTCTCGTGGTCTACGGCACTATTTCATGGATCGGAGCGCGATTGGAGGGCCCAGGTGATTCCTGGTCTTGATCCGACGGTCTGGGATGTGATTTGGGTTGATTAAGGAGTCCTAATCATGATCTAAGTGGTGATTAAGGTCTATAAAAGGCCTTGTGAGGTAACAGAGAGGTGGTGGTTGGGTTTTCTCGCCGCCGTACGAACCAGAGGAGAGAGAGAGGCGTGAGGCTGCTGTGAGAGAAGGAGCAGGAGGCTCCTGGACAGCGATCGCCAGGCTCTTCAGGGGTTCAGGGGGGTCTCCAAGAGAGAGAGAGCTTTTGTGAGGGAAACTTCAGATGAGAGAGAATTGGGTGTACAAGGGTTGAGGGTGAGGTCTCCTCTTGTAAATTTTTTTTTTCATGGTGAAGTTTGCATGCCCCGTGGAGGCGAGCCCTTTTGTGGCTGATCCACATATTTTGATTATTTTTTCTTTTATTTTATTTCTTCTTTCTTCCTGTTGCATCGCGTGGTACTGAAAGGATCTTGGGAGGTGGTGTCCTGGCCAGACATCCACCCAACAGTTATAGATGCTTGGAGGAAAGTGTTGGTTAGGTTATAATTATAGCTCATTTCTTCCATCAAAAATACTTCAAGCTACCATGGCATAAAATCTCTTTTTTTTTGGTAAAAAATTGAGGATTTGAGGGGGGCAACCCAGCGCAACTACCTCTCCTAGGCGTGACTATAGGACCCCAATCCCTACCAGAGAATGTTCGATTTAGGGAGTAATTTTAGGAAGGGGCTTTCCTCTCCACCTTATGGACTGATCTATGACCAAGCTCAATGGGTGAGTATGTCATCCTAGCACTACCATGGAGAATATTCGATTCAGAGAGTAATTTAGAGAGGGACTTCTTTCTCTACCTTATGAACTGACCTATAGCCAAGTCCAATGGGTGAGTATGTCATCCCAGCACCACCGCGGATCAGAAAATCAGAAATCCCTTCTAGACCCCATGTCCAGGCCATCAGAATTAGTTCCCTCATGATTATATGCATCTTGACATTTAAATGAAGCCGCAGCATCTGCTGCAACTCAAATCTGGACCGTTTGGTTGGAAGCCAGAGGCCCGTTCTACTGGGTTGCCACCATGGTGGTGCATAAAATCTTTTTTACATTGCACTTCTTGATAGTATCTTGTAATACAATTATTATTAGAGGACAACATAGTTTGTCTTTACTTGTTAAAAGGTGGATCAACATAGTAATCATTGTTGACCTTCCTTTAGTTGGTAACTTCTTGTTATAAAAGAGTCAGTATGGTGCTATATGCATGCTATTTATATAAGAGGAAGTAGAGATGGAGGATAGAGGTGAATAAAAAAAAAAGAAGGATAAAATAGAATTTGACAAGTAATAGAAAGTAATAAATTATTCATTTTTTTTCCTTTTTTCTTTCTATTTGATGTGAATGAGCATTTCTTTACATATATAGAACAATGTATTAAACTAATATTAAAATAATTTAGTCTTGGCCCCTTGATCTAATTAAACAGATTGAAAGCCTTAATGAAAGGGCAACTTGAAATTAGAATATGACTTAATCAATTCTTCTAACAAATGAGTTTGATAAAATGTAAATTTATGATGGTCAAATTATCTTTCTAGGTTTAAACAAATGGTTATATTTATTAAATGTCTAATTATCCATGCAGTTTTACCATAACAAAAAAGTGGACATAAGATGCTTGAAAACCCTGCAGATGCCTTTCTTCTCCTATAGTTTTTGTTATTTTTTTATTTTTTTCAAGAAGTTATCCCAATCTCTTAGATTCAAGATGGCCATCATTTCTATACTCCAAGTGCATTAAAGTTCAAAATTATTGCTCTCGGGATTACCCATTATCGGATTCAAGTTCTCCTCCTTGGGATGAAGCCAAGCATCCATTAATGGCCCGATAAGACCAATTCAACTCAAGAGACAAGACGGCACTATGAGATCAGTCTCCACCCAATCTCCATCTCAATTAGTTACTGATCTCAAGATCAGAACCTGACTGACAACACTTGATGACTAATGTAGTGGTCCCAGAAGGAGCCTAACCTTAAATTTCTAGTCTACTCAACCATCCGACAATCTCTGAGACTCTCTAACAACCTTCGGATTGTATGCACGACCCACAGTCGACACTCATGACTAACAAACCCAATGACGCGATAGTGGGTAAATCCCAATGACCTATCAAGTAGTGGCCTCGTAGGCCCTGACAGCCTACCAATTTTTGATATAACAACCTACCACCCTCTTAATACAAAGAAGGTAAGGAGGGGACCCTCAGGTAAGGTCTCACTCTTGGCAGAAAAAGCCAGTGCTCTCGCTCTCATACACCTTTCTTCCTCCTTCAACTATTTTCTAGGCTTCGACTGACTTAGGCATCGAAGGATCCCCTATCAAACACACTCCAATGAGAAGATTTTCTCTATAAGTCCCCTAGCCATGAAGGGCGGCTTGCATCCCTGGGTGCATCGACCAACCTACCGATGCTCCACCACTAGAGCTCAACGATAATAGGTTAGCATGCCAAGTAGGGGGAGGAATAGCAAATCGACTTTGAAGGAGGAAATGGAGAGAATAAGAGCATGCAACACTTCGGCCAACTCTAGTTGGTGTTCCTCGTGATTGGAGGAATGGCCTGCTTAACAAGTTGAGCCTACATCTTCCCACTCGATCGTGGTGGCAGACCAATAGCAGTTCACCACACTACTACGATAAGTCCAAACCTTAACAACCATAGTCCAAGGCCTCCACTAGGTGATGAAGCAGCAACCGCAACCTGAGGAGCAAGGTCTTCTCACTACTCCATTCTGTCACAACCGATGATCCCAACCTACTTGACAATCTCATCACCCCAATCCTCCAGCCCGACGAGCCTCTCCTCAGCATCAAAGTTCAAAGTGGGAGAAGTGTCGCTGGTCCCCATATGGGTCGTTTGATAGAGATTCGACTCCGAGATACTCATGATATCATAGCAATTCTAGTCGACTGGATGAGTATGATTGAAAGTTTCAAGAGCTCGATCGATAACTTGCTAAGCCGTAGGAGGGCCATGGAGGCCAAATGGATGGCCTCTAGTTCAACAACCACCCTCCTTTCTCTAATAGAATTATGGAAGAACAGATCCCCCCTCGATTCAAGATGCCACAGTTGGAGCCTTTTGATGGCTTCTCTGACCCACTCGACCATCTTAAGAGCTATAAGGCTCTCATGATGACCTAGAAGGCAATAAATATCCTCCTCTATCTTACTTTCCTAATAACTCTCAAGAAGTCTGCTCAAATCTGGTACTCAGATCTACAGTCAAATATGATCCATTCTTTCGAATAGTTAGAGAAGCAATTCGTGGTGCACTTCAGTAGTAACAGAAGATAGCAACAGAACTCTGATAGCCTCTTCTCGATCCAGCATCAAGAAGGAGAGTTCTTGAAGGAGTATATGGTGTGTTTCAATGTCGTCACCTTGAAAATCCACAACCTAAATGAAGTAGTGGCCATGTCAACCATGAAGAAAAGTCTACGAAGGTCCAAATTGACTTTTTTTTCTAGATAAGAAGTTTTCAAGAACCAACGTCGAGCTCCTCACCTAAGTATTGAAATACACTCGAGTGGACGATGGTGCCACTAATTAGTAAGAAGCTAAGAGAAGAAGATCCTCTAGAAAGAAGTGAGCTCGAGAGGAGTTAAGCAAAATATATATCAAGAAGGAAGCCCCCCAGCAATGACTGAGTCCTAGGCTAAAGAGTCTAGCTCATAAAATCGACAAGTTCAATAGCAACACCACTCTTTCAGCACCCCACATGCAGATCCTCATGGAGATTGAGGGATAGAAGTATTTTCAAAGGCCTCGACCGATGAAGGCCCCTCCCACCATGTGCAACCATAAGAAATATTGTCGATTCTACTAGGATCACAACCACAACATGGAGGACTCCATCCAACTGAAGAATGAGATAGAGACCCTGATAAGGCATGGCTATCTTGAAAAATTCATCCATGATCGTGAGGCCCATGCAGTGATCGATCGCCAGCTAAGCCTTCACCCAGTGAAGGGACAAGCAATCAATTGATGGCTGGCATAATCCCATGATCGTGGGAGCCATAGATCCAGGGAAGCCAGGGAGCTAGGAGCACACCCCTAAGAGGTAGTGGGGTGACAATGTTATTTCTTTTTCTGATGATGGTGTGCGAAGAATTTAAACTTTTTATGATGATGCTGTTGTTGTTTCAATGACAATACCAAATTACGATATAAAAAAAATCATGATTGATGATAAAAATTCTATTGATGTATTATTCTATGACATATTCTTCTGAATAAAATTGCCAATAGATCGATTGAGGAGAGTAAATACCCTCTTGATAGGGTTCTTGGATGATTGGATAAAAATAGAAGGGGAGATAGTCCTCTCGATCACCACAGGCTGAGAGCCCTGCCAAGAAACTATGTGCTTGACTTTCCTCTTCGTCCGCATGCCTTTGGCTTACGATGTGATATTAGGCTGAGCCGGACTAAATGCATTATGAGCTATTGTGTCAACCTATTATCTACTTGTCTGCTTCCCAACAAGCAATGGGGTGGGTGAAATGCAAGGAGATCAAGAACTTGCTCGACAATGCTTCATAATAACTATTAGAGGGAAAAAGCCATAGGAAACTTTACTGATCGATAGGCTAGATCTTTGAGATGTAGAAAATCGAGACAGACCTACCAAGCAGCTGGTCTCGATCTTGCTATGGAGTGAGGATCTCGAAAAGACTATTCAAATCAGATCGCTCCTGGCCACTGAATTCTGTGATCGACTCGATCCTGAGTTTCCTACATAAGGATGCAGATATCTTTGCCTAGTCGACCTCGAACATGCTAGAAATTTCTATTGAGGTAATCATGCATAAGCTGAACATAGATCCGATCTGCAAACCTATTTGATAGAAGAAGAAAAACTTTATCCCAAAAAGACAACAAGCCATCAACAAAGAAGTGAACAAGCTATTGGCCACCGGCTTTATCCAAGAGGTCACTACCCGGAGTGGTTGCTAACATCGTCATGATCAATAAGGCTAGTAGAAAGTGGAGAATTTATATTGACTATATCGACTTGATTAGGACCTATTCGAAGGATAGTTTTTTTCTATTGTAGATTGACCAACTAATGGATGCGACATCGGACCACAAGTTGTGGAGCTTCATAGATGCCTTTTCTAAGTACAATCAGATCCAGATGGCTCCTAAAGATGAAGAAAAGATGGACTTCATGATCGAAAAAGGCTTGTACTGCTATAGAGTCATATTGTTCGGACTCAAGAATGCCAGAACCACATATTAGTGACTCATCAACAAGGTTTTCAAGGACCAAATTAGTCAAAACATGAAAGTTTACATTGACGATATGCTGATGAAAAGCAATAAGGTCGATTAGCACATACATGACTTAGAAGAAGCTTTTACCATGTTGAGACAGTATCAGATGAAGTTGAACTCAAGTAAGTTTACCTTTAGTGTCACCCTGAAAAAATTTCTAGATTTTATAATTACGAGATAAGAAATCAAGGCCAGTTTGAAGAACATATGAGCACTCCTTGACATGAAGCACCCAACTTCAAGGAAAAAAGTTCAATGCCTAATCGGGCACTTCATGGCCCTCAGCCAGTTCATTTCAAAATCAGTCAACAAAATATTTTTCTTTCTTCAAGGTCCTCTAATGGATGAAAGATTTCATCTAGTCAGATGAATGCTAAAAGGCCTTTGAAAAATCGAAGAGCTACCTAAGGATGCCTCCACTACTAATAAAGCCTCATGAAGGGGAGACCCTATACATGTATCTTGCAGCTCGATAGAGGCCGCCAATTCAATCTTGGTCCAAGAAGATGAGAAGGGAGTGTAAAATCTAATCTACTACATAAGCTGAGTTCTACATGATGTCGAGACAAGAAGATGGTTTATGCTCTCACCAACTCGATGCAATGACTAAGGCTCTATTTCCAAGCATATTCGGTTGTGCTCCTGACTGACTAGCCATTGAGAACCTTGCTATGGCAGCCTAATACCTTGAGAAGACTAGTACGGTGGGTGATTGAACTCTGTGAGTTAGACATTTCATCTTCAACTATCGATGAAAGCTCAGATTTTGACTGACTTCATCATCGAGTGCACCATCCCCAAGGATGAATCAACTGTGAGTGAGTCTAATGTGCAAATCTCCAAGCCTATCTAGATCCTACACATCAACGATACCTCAAACTCCCAAGGGAGTGGAGCTAGACTTATCTTGGCTAAGTCGGAAGGTGTGGTGACTGAGTCTGTGCTTCAGTTTACCTTCTGTGCTTCTAATAATCGGGCCAATATGAAGCCTTACTTGCTGGACTAACGATTGCTCAAGAATGTGGGATAAGAAGATTAAAAGTCTTCACCGACTCGTAGCTGATGACTGGATAGGTCTGGGGCAAGTTTGCAGCCTGAGATCCTACAATGGCTAGGCACCTCCAAAAGCTACAAGCTTTAAGGTCAATTTTTGACTACTTTAAAATTATCCATATTTCGAGGTTGAAGAATGCTCGGGCAGACACCCTATCCTACCTCACTACCTCGAGATATGATGGGCTAAAAAATACATACATAGAATACCTCAAGAAATCGAGCATCGACTGTATGGAGAAAGTTCTATTGGTGGAGCAAGAACCGAGCTGGATGGATCCCATCATTACTTCCTTGACCATTGGAGTCCTTCCTAGTAATCCACTGGAGGCACAATAGCTAAGGCAAATAGCATCTCTATATGTGCTCTTAGAGGAAAAACTCTACAGAAAATCTTTTTCTTTATCTCTACTCAAATGTCTTCACTCCTCTGAGGCAGACTACGCCCTCCAACAGGTGCATGAGGGTATTTAAGAAAACCACTTGAGGGGCAGGTCTCTGGCCTTAAGGTGCTACGATAGGAACATTCTAACGGACAATGCAGTGAGATGCGATGAACCTGATCTAAAAGTGCAATCAATGTCAAAAGTATGCCAATACCCAAAAAGTAGCTCGTGAGCTAACTAACCCCGATTACAGCACCATTGCACTTTGCCAATGGGGAGGCGACATCCTTGACCTATTCCCATAGGTGACTAGGTAGCAGAAGTTTCTTATCGTGATAATCGACTACTTCATCAAATGGGTGGAGGTAGAGCCACTGGTGCAAATCATCAAGAAGATGGTTAGAGATTTCATTTGAAAATTAATCATTTGTTGGTTCGGGCTATCTAAGATCATCATAGATAACGACGGTAATTCGACAACCAAAAGTTCAAGAAATTCTATAAGGAGCTCCACATTGCATGCAAGCTAACTTTGGTGGGGCACCAACAGTCAAATGGAGAGGTCAAAGTGACGAATAGGACCATTCTGTAAGATTTAAAGGTGATATTGAATCAAGCCAAAGGACTCTAAGTAAAAGAATTATACAGCATCCTATGGGCCTACCAGACTATGCCACAAATTTCAATCAAGAAAAGTCCATTCAGCTTAGCTTTTGGAATTGAGGTGGTGATCCCTATGGAGATTGATCTTTCATCCGTGAGAGTAGAGCATTATGACAAGAAGAGCAATTCAAATCGGTAATGCGCTAACCTCGACCCGATCAAAGAGCTCGGCCAAAGATGGGCATACCAGCAATGAGTCATTCGATACTGCAACATCCAGGTCAAATCAAAGGCTTTTTAACAAGGAGATCTCGTCCTAAGATAAGCTGAAGTCTCTAAACCTACTGAATAAGAGAAATTATCTTTGAATTGGAAAGGTCCTTATCGGATCAAGGGCGTGCTCCGACTAGGGGCATACAAGCTGGAGAACCTCGACAACTCCAAAATTCCTTGCATGTGGAATGCTAAAAACCTCTAGATCTATAACCAATAAATTTTATTTCTAATGATTATATAATGAAGCATTTGTGTATGTAGTTCCTTATCCGATTTCACTCAACTATGGGAAAAACAATCTACAATAGTTTGGTTCAAAATAATTCGAGCCTACGAGGCATAATAAAATATCCCATAGGAAATCAATTGAACTGGTCGGCTGATACCTGACCATGCCCCCAAATGTGCTTGTTAGCGACAACTGACCTAGGTGCAGATTCGACAATCGACTGACATCCGACCAAAATATCAACAATCATGGTCGACTGGCACCCGACTACAACAATACTGATAGTAGTTGGTTAATATCTGACCACAACAGTAGACATCAATTGGCTGACACCCAATCCTAGTATTCCAAGGGTGAGCGGACATCACTAAGATGTTAGTTGAAGTCTGACCTCAAAAGGTTGATAAGCCCAACCTTAATGCTTAGACTCTTTACATGCCTAACTACGAGTCCTAATAACTGCAAAAGCTACTCGACAAAATACCACCTGCATGACTTAGCAACAATCCAACTTAAGCAAAAGGGAATAAGGTTACCATTATTCAGAGAAAAATTTGTTACAAATTTAGAAAGATGCCAACAAAGGAACAAAGAAAATAAAAGTAAAACTTCGGACATCAACGGGGCTCACACCTTTAACTCCTTGAAAAGTCTCACCTTCTCCTGGAGCTCCTCCATTGACATCCGAGGAACTAGGAGATCGACATTAGTAAAGTCGAGTTGTCAGAGCTTTGCAC
Source organism: Elaeis guineensis (assembly GCF_000442705.2). NCBI lineage: Eukaryota > Viridiplantae > Streptophyta > Magnoliopsida > Arecales > Arecaceae > Elaeis > Elaeis guineensis. Next base: position 18,467,460 of record NC_026003.2, read on the forward strand.
TCCTTAAATCGAAGTCGTAAGCCAGCTAGATAGCTTCTACAACCTCAACCAAGACTTTGGTCTTCTTGATGGCAATGCATCCTTTGACCAACCTCACATTCTTTCAGAGCTCCTCCGCTACTGACCTCATTGCTTTGAGCATATCCTCATAGATCTTGATGAGCTCATCCATCGCCAACCTCTATAACTTAACTATGTTGTCGAAGTCCATCCTCAATTCCCTGACTAATAGCCTTTCCATCTCAACCAGGTATTTAAGGGAGATCAAACCCTCGACGATGGCTAAGATCTCAGTTCATAGCCGAGATATCTTCTAAGTGGCCTCCTTTACTTTCATGGTGGCTCTCTTCACCTCTTCGGCTACCTTCTCCTTAGTGGCCTTCACCTAGGAATTGGCTTCTCGAACTTTTTGTTCCATAGAAGCCCAGAAGTGATCATAGTTGGCTGGACACCCACATAAAAGATAGGAGAATGGCTAAAAGAAAGGAGGAATGAGCAACAATAAGAAGAGAAACAATGGCTTGACCAAAAGGTAAACTTTTCATTAAGATAAAAATGTCATTACAAGATTTTCCTACTATGAAAGACTTAGAGGGAGTCATCACAAGTTTTTCCTACTACAAAAGACTCAGAGGGAAACAAAATGAAAACTACAAACAAAAGAGTCAAGCCTCCGAGGAGGTACCAGCAACCTCGGTATTGGCAGGAGTCGTAAGCTTGGCATTCTTTAGTGAGCTTGGTGGGTTCAGCCTTGGTGGTGAGTGCGACAACAGGCATGGCCTTGATGTTGGACCCGACATCAGTGGCAGATTTAGCCCCAGGCTCAGGTTTGACCTTGGCGGGCTCGAGCTTAGTCCCCACTGCAGGTTCGGCCTCGGCCTGCTCCTCGATGGCTTTGGGATCTCCTCGGACTCATTCCTTAAGCTTGCTCGGGTCCAAATTGAGGAACAACAAGGTGAATTGAGCTTTGCAATCCAACCCAGTATGCCTCTGCCACACCTTATATGATCTCATCCTTGAAGTTTGACGACTCCTTGTACTCAGAGATCACCTGAACGATAGCTTCTCTGGCGACGGCCTCAGTAGTTGCAACTTTCTTCTTGGCAATTTGGGCGACTTCCTCAGTAATGCCTTCTTCTCTTCTAGGGCTACAAGAGTCAGCTCATAGAGATTGAGCTTCTTCTCGAGCTGGCAATAGCCTTCGTCTCCTTTGCGAGCTATGCTTCGAGCTCGGCCACTTTCTTTTGGGCAGCCATGAGCTCAGTGTCCAACTGGGCCTTCTCCTCTAGCCTCTTCACCTCCCGCTCCTCAACTACCCAAAGCAGCTCCTTAATGACTTCGACCTGAACCTCGATAGCCTGGGCCCTCTCCTCTAAAGAGTGAAAAAGGGAGTGAAAAATAGCTAACTTAAGGAACCGAGATGTTAGCGAGAATAAGGAATAGGTGCATCAGAATTTCTCCGAGGAGAGCAATGCAGGAGGATGACATTCTTGTCCACCAGATGATATTTTCTCACCTTCCAATTGATGGGCAATAGAGTCAGCTTCATCAGGTCATCGACAAGCTGAGGGTTTTGGAAGGCAGAATCACTTGCCTAGACCCCCATTCCCAAGGTGATGAATCCTTCCTCAGACGTATCTGGAGGAGGCTGCGGTGCATTTCTCTGGACCACGATTAATGACTCATCGATGGAAGCAGTGGAAGACTCTAGTGCTGGCACATGGTGGGCTGATGGAGTGGGAGCCTGGGACAAACCTAGCTCCGACGGCATCGATTGTATGGCAATGGTGGGGGTGGATCTGATGATGACCAGGTCATCATTGACCTCAGTTGGAGCCAAACTTGATGCTCGAGATGTCAGCATCGGCTAGGATGAGGTGGCTCGAGCTAGCATGGGGGCCATTCTCCATGCTATAGGACTCCCAATCTCATCCCTCCACCTCTTCTAGCTGGATGACTCCCGGGAAGGCTCCCCTCCTGATCATGTCGACCTCTTCCTAATGGCATTCCATATTGCTTCAGCGGATAGCCTCATTACTATAACACCAAATGAAAGATTTAGTCAAATGGCATTAAAGGTGGACTTTACGAGAAAAATGGGGGGAGAAACTAAGTCTACACCTAAAAAATTGATCAGGTTGAGTCCGACATCATATAGATTTTGCTTTGTCAGTAGCTGATGTTGAGGTGGCACCTCAACATCGAGCAGTAGGTGGAAGTCTTCTCGATCCCCATCAAGTATGGTATCATTTCTGTTTGGCAATTGATTGGGCTCACACTAGATTGTGTTGAAATCCTACAGATGATCGATTGAAACAAAGAAAAATATATTTTTCCACCTATGGATGGAAGAGAGAAGTCCAGTGATAAACTGGCGAGGGGGTCAGGGGCTGAAATACCACCAACCCTTTTTTTGAGGATGCTTTTTCAGAAGAAAAAGGGATTAGAAAGAGACGGTCTAGGAGAGATATGGGGGATATCATAGAGGATGACAAAGGAGCAAAGGATTCAATTGGAGTTTGGGGCTAGGTGTGTAGGAGTAATTTGATAAAGATCAAACATATTAGAAAGAAATGGATGAAAGAAAAAGTGAAGCCTGGACTGGAGAAACTCTTGATAGATAGCAATGCTAGCTTCTTAGCCAAGGATCACCAGCTCTTTCAGATTTGGGGTCAATAGGCGATACCAACTTAGAATATGGTACTGACTCTAAAGTACATCAGGTTAGATTTGGTCAAAACTAACTCCTCAATTTTCAAACTTGAGAAACACTCGAGGACCTGACTCTCTAATCCCTGAGCTGAGGAGTCCCCATGGTGGGATGAAGAACCCACCTTAGTGGATGACCAGAAAAAATCTTCGGACCTCTCTTGGTGGTGCGGAGGCTGAGAGCCCTGACCACTCAGATAGCTCCCACCTTCAGATCCTCCCTCAAAACTCGACATTCCAAAGAAAAAGGAGATGAAAAGAAGGAGAAGCGCGAAGTGACAAAAGGAAAAGAGAGGGTACCGGAAGAAATAAACAAGAGCAAAAAAGAAACAGGGGTGGAGAAAGTAACCTTTAGATGGTAGGAGTGACTAGAAAGGACTAGAACAATGACTAGAAAGGATTGGAATGATGGTGGACCAGAGAGGAAGAAGTAAGAGGTCCTCCTCCAATTGCACCAAGTGAACCTCTATGGAAGAAGAGAGAAACTAACAAGAGAGGTACTGTATGGCTATAAATACCATCTCCTGATGGCCACGATCGAGACCTCAACACCCCTCTCTCCACTGCAGATGCTGATATGTTGCAAGATCCATGCCGTCGCACCTTCCGACTCTTCATTGCACCCAATCTATGATTGCACCATGTAGAACAAAATTTATAGGAGCGATCTACTGCCAACCATTCTTTAATACATTCAAGCTGCAATCCTCAAAGTCTGGCAAATCAACCAAGGCAAGAGCGGCATGATGCTTCAGTTAACTCCACCATTATTATGGATGCATGACTAATGAAACATTCAGACACCACTTTCTAAGGCAGCAACAAATGATGGGTGGCTGAAAGGATGACTCTTCGGGAAAAGCTAGGGATCTGGATCAACATGATGACAAAGCAATCCTTTCCACCCATATCTGATGAAACCAACTTGGGATCTAAAATGGGGGGGTCACCAACTAACAAGGCAACATCCCTAACTCTTAACCATTTCAGAAAATCTTCAGGAGATGCTCAGGATCCTACTGACTCACAATGCTCACTCTCGTTCAAGATGGACGATCATTGACTGAAGGTAGTAGTGTCGCCAGTTCATCTCTAACAAAGATCTTATCGATCTATGACAGAACACATAACCCACCAAAAGATAGCATTGCCGATTCGATGAAGGTGGGACTCATTGCCCAAGATCGGATGAAAATCAACCTAGAGCATTACGATTATCGAAGAAGGGACTCTAGACATAAATCAGAATCTGAAACCCTCACTTTACTCACAGCTCAACCCATCGAGCTGATGGCCATACATGACAAACAAAAGAGATATTGACAAAGAAGCACTTCATTTAAAAGGTCTGTATTTATTTCAGAAAAATTTATTACAAATAGAATTTGTTTGAACAAGATTCATTACAATAAGGAAAAAGAAAGCACAAAATTTGGGCTCATTCGATGTCCTCGAGTTTGGTCAATGTCCTTGAGCTCGATTGATGTCCTCGAGCGCAAGATCGAACTACCTTTGGTGGGGCCGTTGGCGATGTCTGTGCGAAAGGATCCCTTTGACACCGATGATCCTTGCTAAAGTATATCGGAGATGGCATAGCTGGTCCCCCCTCGAAAATCTATCCATCTCCTGGATATTTCTCCAATGTGGGTCAGAAAGCTAACTTATAGGAGGTGAAAAACTACACCCTAGAAAGGTCCAAGACCTTTCTGTGGAGCACAATGCAGAAGAAGCCCCTAAGCGATCGCCATTACAACTCCTCGACAAGAAGGGCAGGATTTTTCAATACCTCCCATGCCAAACTAGGATGCTTGCATGCATGCCCCCTCAAGGCACTCCACCACTGACCAGAGGTAGGGAAAAACCCCTCCTAGAAAAAGTAAATGCCTATGATTCTTGAATGCTGGGTGAAGTGGTACCACCACAACATTATGAAAGACGATCATAATAAGACCAGCTATCCTATTTATAGGAGGGGCGGATCTGGACGCATCGCACAACCTCCATGATTGTGCAATAAGTGTCACCAGCTAAAAGACCTCAAAGACCATGCCTCTTAGGAAAAGAGCCCCAACCATCATTTTCGACATGCTATCATTTTCAAGAAGCACCACTGTTAAAGGCCACACTTTCTTAGAGTTCAAAACTATAAAGATCTTTCACTATGTAATCCTCGAAACATACCATCTTTGACGATCCGTGGAGCACAGCATGATGCCTACAGGCACCAGCATGTGGCAGATGCAAATGAATCCATGATTTTTGAGACCCTGCTCACCATGTGCAGCTAAATGATATCCCAAAGAGAGAGAGATCAAGAGAGAAATGACCGGTAGCTAACTACTCCCGTCATTCGAAGCAATGAAGCCACTTCAGACTTAGGAGTGGGGGCAATTGTTGTGGAGATCACCTATTATCAGATTCAAGTTCTCCCCCTCGAGATGAAGCTGAGCATCTGTTAATGGCTCGATAAGGCTGCATCACCTCCCAAGACAAGATAATACTATGAGATTAGTCTCCATCCGACCTCTACCTCAGTCAGTTACCAATCTTAGGATCGAAACTTGACCGTCATCACTAGATGACTTACGTGAGTGGTCTCGAATGGAGCCTCACCCTAGATTTCCAGCCCAACTCGACCGACCAAACAATCTCTAATATTCTCCAACAATCTCTGGATCGTGCACATGACCCATAATCGATACCTATGACTAACAATCCATATCACAACATAGTGGGCAAATCTCAATGGTCTCACAGCATAGTGGACAAGTCTCAGTGGTCTATCAAGTAGTGGCCATGTAGGCCCTGATAGCCTATCAGTTTTCAGCACAACAACCTACCACCCTTTTAATATAAAGGAGATAAGGAGGGGGCCCTCAGGTAAGGCCCGACTCTTGGCAGAAAAAGCTAGCACTCTCGCTCTCATACACCTTTTTTTCTCTTTCAACTGTTCCCTAGGCTCCAATTGACTGAGGCATCGGAGGGTGCTCTACTGGATATACTTCAACGAGAGGATTTTTCCTATAGATCCCCCTATCGTGGAGGGTGGCTCCTATCTTTGGGTGCACCTAACCAACCTCCTGACATGGTGCCAACAAAGATCAGTGACAATAATTATGAATATTTAGTGTTATGGCCATGCTGATCAAAAGCTAATATGGGATCTAAAGCCAAGATGGAATTTATATTGTTGTAGCATTTGATATGTCTTATTTTAGAAATATGTAGAAGTCTTTAAAAGATTAATAGTTGAATGTTAAATATGCTACTCTATTTTTTCTGTCAACAAGCCATTTTTCATCTTGTGTAATAGTACATATGCAAATTAGCTTAATTATGAACCAAACATTAAAGTGTATGATTATAGATTATACTAGTATATAATCCAGATGATGCACAGGTATATATGTTTTTTAACCATTATAATGTAATATAGCAATGTAACAAATTATAATAAATAAAAAGCTTTAATGGTTAAATTTATGTTTCACATTAAGTAATTGAGTTTATTTATATATGGTCGAGCAAAAATTTTTGTCATCGACATTGGTATCTATATGGAGAATACAGAATCTTGAAAAAGTTAAACTTTCATGCAAAAGCTCCTATAATTAATACCGTCCTCATGCAATATGTGGGGTACAGTATTTTTCTTCTTTTTTTGATTGTTTTTAATATAATAAGATAATTTAGCAATTTATAATAGATAGAAGATTTCAATAGCCAAATTACTATTGCACATTAAGCAATAAACTTTTATGATAGTTCATATAATTAAGAAGATGAATGAATTCCTTCAATTTGCTTAACTAGAATCTTTCAAAAAAAATTTAGAAAAGGATAAAAATTAGCAAAAGTAGAGTCTAAGTCCTTTTTACATTGATGATTGATCATGAAAAAATTAAAGTATATAGCCTCTATTTATAATAATGAGATCCATTTTTGTACAATCTAAGTTTGATTCCTTTCCTAATTTGAATAGGACTAGCTTTCTAGAAACAAACATAATTAGTTAAAAATAAATATGAAAAGTTAAAATCCTATAAAAGATAGATCTTAACTCCTATATCAACTTAGCTTATTGTTGCTTTACCTAATTCTTCAGTCAAAATCTTTTACGAGAAAGAACTTTTGGTTTGATTGGTTGTTTTAAGATTCAAATTGATAGATTTGGGCCTGATTATTAAAGGAATAGCTTCTCTTAGGGATGATGCCACATCTTAGAGCTTAAAAAGTTATCCAATCTTAAAAAAAGATCATTTTAATTGGATATCGTATGACTAAGTTATGACTTTTGAAAGTTTAGTATATGATTCGATTTTCTAATATAGTGAATTTTTCTCATAAATCTTATCCTAATGTAATGATCAAAATAATCCACATCGAGTTTGATGATCTTTCTAGATTAAAAATTGAGACATTAATATTGTTACTCATGTGGTAAATGGACAATTCCATACAAATTAAGCCTCCATTTCAGAGGTATGTATTAGATATCTATATATAGTGTATAATTTTTTCTTCTTTTTTCAATAATTTTTGAAATGTAATATGATAATGTAATGAATTATAATAAATAAAAAGCTTCAGCAATCAAATTTCTGTGGCACATTAAGTAATAAACTTCAACGATGGTCATGACATTAATATTGGTATTTGCTTGATGACTGAACCTCCATTAGACACGCGCACACACATACTCCATTTGAATAGATCTAGAAGCAAATCCAATTGCTTTCAAAGTTATTTGTTCTCACAAAAATCATGAAGTAACAAGGTCCCTAATTAACAGGTTAATAGGAGCCACTAAAGAAACAGGAAAATAGAAGCAATAATGGATGGCACACACTACAAGGAAGTTTTTTTTTGGAAACATTGGATTACTATAATGGAGAGAGAGGATGAGAGTATGTGATCTTCACTCTCCCTTGTAGACTAGTCACTTCGTTAATCATTGGGATTCATATCATTAATTTATCAAAGTATATACAAACTGATCATCGATAAATAAAAAACTATACTCACTTACAGAAATAAACAGAAACATCTAAAGAATAAAGACTAGCCCCTTCATGATAAATATTTAGTCTGTATCGATAAATAGTACTATAGAAATAAATCAAAACTTGACCTCCCACCTTTGGGCAGATCAAGGTTATTTATGGTAAACAACAAAAGAACAAAGGATAAAACACAAACTTTGGATTCAATAGACACAAAGTAGTATAAAATAAATACAAATCTTACAAGAGTAAACACAAATAGGCCATGGATAAGTAGAAACATACAAGATGTTTACTTCCTTTATGCTTTCTCCTCTAGAAATATACAAAAGCATCATGAAATGTGGCACTATTATAATGGAGAGAAAGACGTGTATGGGTGGTTATTAATGCTTCTTTTTTTCCTTAACAAGCTTTGCTTATAGAAAATTTAATCTTGAATGCAGAAATAATCATACCTCCAGCCCTTATTGTTTAAGCTCCAAATGAATCAATTAATAATCATCTGCAACCTATAACCATAAATGAACCAATCCTGAATGCTCTTCGCTGTCGTCGAGCAGCACCTTAATTTTCTTAATCTTAATTCAAGTATACCTGATGAGAAGATCTCATAAGCTCTCGGATGAGTAGAAGATCAAATCTGTAGAAGTCTTTTTATAATGTGCCTCACCCAGAAGAAAATATCTAAATCAGCCACAAAGACTGAAAGATAAACATTATCCATAATGATTGTACAGAGCTTAACTTTATCAAACAATCTAATATAACTCTATCACTTCATCAGAGGTTTATCTTTAATCAGAGTTTAGATCAATTAAAACATATAAAATAAATTTCAATGTGTGTTAGTGTGCGCCACATCTAGATAGGTTTAATTAGATAAATTATAATATTCTCTCACTTGGCCCAACTTAACACAAGCATCTTCATTTTAATTATTTAAAATATTTCAAAATCTTTAATAAAATTTTATCTGGATCTGATAATTAAAAAATTGATGTGACCATAATTAAAATATTTTAATTCCTCTATAGAATATATATTGTATACTTAATTATAAAATAATTATCAGTGTGAATCATGGTAGCAAATGAATTATCAATCAACATACGACCTTCCATGTATTATAATACTAATAACATCTCATAACCAAGTACTTTATATGAAAGTTTATTTTATAAATAGATGAAACTTTATGTCTATTTCTTGATCATCTTTAAATCACACGATAAATAGCTGATCAGCATAAAATAAACTAAATTTTAATATAAAATCAAACTTAATGACTTTATACATAGTATCCAATACACATCATAAAATAAGCCACATCTCATATGATCTACCTGATACTCAAAATCTCAAAAATGAGTGCTTTAGTCAGTAGATCTATAATTATCATCTTTTCTTTAATATGTTTTATAGACGCTATATCTTTTATTCTCTCACAAAGAGCTAAGTATTTGACACAAATATACTTGTTGTACTTATACTCTTCGTACTGTAAGAGAATTTTACTACAAAATTATCATAGTATATTTTTATTAGTCTGCTAATAGAGTCAATAGCTCTAAGTCTTGTGATAAAATTTTACAACCATATGCTTGTGAGAAAGTTCATATAGATTACGTACTTTACTTCCATAGTGGATATAGTGAATAAGACCTTATTTTATATACATCCATGATACAACACCTCCTATAAATAAAAAGATATATCAATAATAAACTTCTACTCTTGGTGCATCCAGCAAAGTATGAATCCTAACAGCCTATTATTTCATGATGATCAGACCATCTACATATGAGCATGTAAACTTTTATACCGTATAGGCAACCCTTGACTTTCTTTATAACTTTTACGTCATTCCTAGATCATATTAATAATGTCTAAGCATTAACGCAACAAAAGTAATGTCTGGACCCACATAAACAATTTTTAACATCAGATGCATAGATTATGAACTTTATTTCTTCTATCTTTATCTTAATTTTTGGATATTAAGCTTTATTAAATTTATCATTTTTTACAATATGAGTATACTCAAAAATATATTTTTTTATTTCAAATTATGTACTATAGAGATATAAGTTCTTTAAGATAGTCCAAGTAGCCCTAAAAATCTATTCTTATGAATCTTAATACCGATAAAATAAGCAACTTCGCTCATATCTTCTATTTCAAAATCTTGGGATAGAAACTATTTGATTTTTTTTAATGAAATAAAATCATTATTGACAAGCAGAATATTATCCATATTATACCAAAATTATAAACTTACTTCTACTAACCTTCAGTTATATGCATTAATCAATAGAATTTTCTTTAAACCCAAAGAACATAATTATTCCATTAAAATTAAGATACCACGGTGTGGAAGCCTCTTTAAGTCTATAATTAGATTTAATCTGTAAATCATATGTTCTTGTCTATTGACCACAAAAATCCTCGGATTGTTTCATGTAGACCCCTTCCTCTTGATTACTATTAAGGAAGATCGTTCTTACATCCATCCGATATAGCTTTAAATCAAGAATAAGCTACTAAGGTCATAAGTATTCTAGAAGAATCCTTGAAGAATAGGAGAATTGGTCTCTTTAAAGTCATGCCCATATTTGTGTAAACCTCTTTGCCACAAATCTACCTTTATACCATTTGACCTTTCCATTGAGATTTCTTTTGATCTTATAGATTCATTTACAACTTATTTATCATACCCTTCAAGTAGGTCAACTTATTTTTAGATATGATTGTTATTCGTAGAGCCCAGCTCTTCCTTTTATGGCATCCAACCACTATAAGAAATTCTCAACTTTCATGGCTTGTAAGAACATCTCAAGGTCATATCCTTTTATCACCATATCTATCAAATACACCATATAATCTGGAGGTGTAATAGATTTTCTTATTCTAATAGATCTCTAGAGAACTATCTTTTGATTCATTTAAAGTGATGGTTAGACAGTTATTTCTTCAGCAATAGAAACCTCATAGGATAGAACTCGATGAAGTATTGATTCCTTTTGAATATTATCTCAAGGAATAATAATAAGAATCATCACTTTAGTCGGTTTTACATGCCCAATATTTTTTTAAAGATAATATCTTGAGATTCTCACTCTCACTAAATATGCCATCTTCTAGAAATCTAGCTCTATTAGTTTCTATTATCTATGATTTACGAGATGGATAATAAAATTTATACTCTTTTTGATCTCTCTAGATAATCAATGAAAAAATCACTGATCATACTGACATCAAATGCCTTTCCATGTGGATTAAAAACTTTGGCTTTACCTAGGCAACCCCATATAATATTTCCTACCAATCATAACTCATGAGAAGTTTTTTGAACTATCTTAATAGGGAGCTTATTTAAAATATGTGTAGCTATCTTTACAGCCTCACCCAAAAAATAAATAGATAGAGCAAAATAACTTATTATAGTTTGAACCATTTTTTTAAGTGTTCTATTCCATCTTTTAGCTACACCATTTTGATCTAACGTGCTTTGACATTATATACTAGAATATAATGCCATATTCTTTTAGAAATTTTGCTAATGGTCCTAACTATTGTTCCATCTCTATATATTTATCATAGTACTCGTCACCTCTATTGAATTTACTTTAATCACTTTTTCTGATTGTTTCTTGACCTCTATTTCAAACTTTAAAGAGATCAGCTTGATGAAATAAAAGGTACAAATACATATTGTGAATAGTCATCCATGAGTGTGATAAAACTCTTTTACCTATTAGATATAGGCAAAATGTTTACATACGATAGTTATGTGAATGATTTCTAAAATTTCTTTGATCATCCTGACATATTTCTCAAATGTATATGTCTGCTTTGCTTTTATTTTGTCAACATATGTCAACAAATTAGTAAAGTTTAATGATCCTAAGATCCTATTCTTCACTAGTCTTTTGATTTTTTCTTTAGAGATATATCCTACTCTCTGATATCATAACATAAAAGAGTTTTCTAAATAAAAATCTACTTTAGAATTTAAGACTATTCCACAGCATCCAACTATCTTAATGAGTGAACGTGCTTGATTTCTAATGAACATAGACCATTCACTTTCAGTCAGAGATCTTCTTAATAGAAAGTCCTGTAAGTTGTTGGTAATGTGTACAAATATACTAGAGTCAATGCACTAGACAGAATTAAGAATATTTACTAAATTAGATTCAAAATATACACAAGAGTAAAGGATATTTTATTTACAATGATTTTTTATGCTTCATGCAATTTTTCTTTAAGTGTCTCTTTCTTTTGCAGAAGAAGCATTTTGACAATCTTATTAATGGCTGGACCTAATGTCATAATAAATATTTTTTCTTTAGTATTTGGTATATCTTTTTCTTTATCTATTTTTTCATTAACTTGGTGTGAAGCAAAGTTCACACTTTTTATCTTCTTCTTCTCTCAATCTTTTTTCCATTTGTATATATTTGGTAATAATTTACTAACTATCTAATTTTTATTGTGTATACTTATAGAAGATCTTAAAGAGATCATGCTCTAATAAAAGAGAAGTAAAAATAAAGTGGATCAAAGAGTATCTGATATAAAAATTTTAATATCAAATTATTATGCTGTGATACGCTCACGGATGCCAGCCTTTATCTTGTCAGAGCATACTAATTTTTGCTCTACATCATCCAAGAAAATACATATCTTATAACATGAAGGGATGAATCTTCTAATGTGTCACATTAGATTTCTTATAGAATAAAGTGAGTTGATTAGATCGCTCATATTTTTCAAAAAATTTTTTTTTCTAATATACTTTTATCTATAAATGGTTAAAATTTATTCACTTAAAACATCACATCAAGGTCAGTATATCCTAATGTGAACATTATTTTTCTCTCTCTATTCTAAAAAATTCAATCTATTAAGAAAAAAAATTTTCAATGTTACTATCATTAAATTAATATTGCATATAACACATGCTCACAATATCATCAAATAATGAGACTAATTAAAATATAATATGAAATAATCAATATTATTTTAGTAGTAAATTCTAATCTTTCTATGGGCTGAGATATATTATGCATAGAATTTATTAATACTTTATTAATAAGACCAGCAACATAGGTATCAAAAAATAATAAATTTTTATATCTGTAGATTTTAAAAAAAATCTATCCTTAATACCTAAATTATCATCTTATTTCAATTAAATCACAAAAATAATCACTCTCTGTAGCTAAAGTTAATTATTTTTATGATTAATTATGATTTTATTCACATGCCATTACTCTTTATTTTATAGCCTTCATGTGGTTTTTACTATATCCAGGATGCTGTGTACTCCTACATATAATAAATCCACTAACTTGATATGGTATTGAATACTTCATGATCAATATGATAATGGGTCTACAATTCTTTATTTGCATATAAACAAATCAAATAGCACATAAATTAACCATATAATATGCAATTTATACTTTTATGCAATAAAATTATATAATAAGGACCTTATCATAATTATCAAGAAATCTTTATGTAATTAAGTTTATTATAGGGACTAAGCAATAATCCATGGCTCTTTATGTAATAAACTATTATAGGGATCAAAATGCAATTTTCAAGGTCCTTTATGGCATTTGTTACTTTGTTAGGAACTACATTGCAAAAGTTTCCTAAACCAAATTAAACAGGTTCAGTCAACTACTGAAAAGGATCTTAATTGAATATATACTTTATCAGGGGCTTGATTACAAAATCTCTTGAACTAGATTGAACTAGCTCAATTTGGTTTGGTTCAATCAACTGAAACGATTTTAATTGAATATAGACTTTATCAAGGGCCTAAGTGCAAAAATCCCCTTTTAAATAAATGGGTCTATGCTAGATTTTAGGTTTCAAATTGGGACGCAAAACTCAAACCCGTTAGGCCCATCTTCTTCCTCCTTGATTTCTTTCCTGATTACAACAAAAAATCCCTACTTTGTCGTTGACTGATCGCCCCAAATCCAGTATCGATGAGGCATGGGGCGGTCCTCAACCACCGACGGCTGGCCTGAGATGGCCATCCCAATCATCGATGTGCCGGTGATAGGTCATTTTTCTAGATGGGTGATCGATGGGAGAGGATTCAAAAATAGTAGCTCCTTTTTTCAAAAATTCGATTAACAATCGTCGAAAAATCTTGGATCGGTGGACCGCTACCATTTCCCCAAGGCCTTTGGCCAATTTTTGTGAGTGATCAAGGGGGTCAATCATTGATGAACAAGATCCAGTGGCTTCCTCCTTTCTCATCTTTTATTATTATTAGTATTGTTTCAACGGAGGGGAGGTCTCTTGAAGCTGCGGACTTGCCATCAGCCCGTCCCGCGGTAGTCGGAGTTCGACCGAAGTCCGACCAATGAAATGGAAGGAGGAGGGACTAGGCCTTCTTCTTTCTTATCTTTAAGAAACCCTTAATTTATTTATTTATCTATTCAAAAATAAATGTAGCCTAAAATAAATAAATAAATAAAAATATAAATCTTTACAGAGTCTAGAAATGAATCCAAATCTCAATGACTCCAATCATAAGACCAAGTAAGATTGCTAGTCAAATCTACATCTAACATCGTAGCTTTAGAATTCACCATCAGCCCCATCCCCTCGGATGTTGAAGAAGAAACAGAGATCTGAAGGTCATTTTATTCTTCATTCTATTCATCAATAATATACCAAAATAAACATAACATATGACATATAAAAAAATTTTATATAATGTCAAGATCATGGACTGAACAAAATAGTGTAGAGATTGCTCTGATACCATTGAATGTAGAAAATTTAATCTTGAATATAGATATAATCATACCTCCAGCTATTGTTGTTTAAGCCCCAAATGAATCAATCTGTAACCATCTGTAACCTGCAATCATAAATAAACCAATCCTAGATGCTCTCCATTATCGTCGAGCAGTGTTTTGATTTTTCTAACCCTAATCCGAGTATACCCGATGGAAGAATCTCGTAAGCTCTCGGATGACTAGACGACCAAGTCCATAAAAGTCCTTTTATAATGTGCCTCACTCATCAAAAGCAGTATCTGAATGAGTCACAAAGACTGTAAGGTGGACTTTATCCATAATGATTGTGTATAACTCAACTTTATAGAACCATCTAATACATCCTTATCACTTTATCGAAGATTTATCTTTAAGCAGAGTCTAAATCAATTAAAATATATAAAATAAATTCTAATGCATGTTAGTGTAGACCACATCTAGATAGATTTAATTAGATAAATTATGACATTGTTAATTTATTAATTTAAGCTTTTGTTACTTTGGGATTGGCGCAAGATCGACAGCTTTGAGAGTGATTGGATAATATGCTATGGGTTCCATTAAAATGGAGTAGTCTCTCTCTCCACATATATATATATGTGTGTGTGTGTGTGTGTGTGTGTGTGTCTATATACATACATACATGTATATATATATATGTGTATATATGTATGTATATATAGAGGCAGATTTGGATAAGATCGATCGGATTTAGGTTCAAATCCGATAAGATCAAAATTGAATAACGAAGATTCTATATCGATGATTCAAACTATTGGATATGATATACTATAGAACTGCTTACACACAAAAAATTATATGATTTGAATATCTCTAGTTTGTCCATGAAGTGATCAAAAAATATATCTAATTCAATTTTATTTAGATTATCTAATTTTTAACTATTTAATGTATATGTGAGAAATCTAAAAATTATATAATTTTTTATGTAAAAAAAATTTTAAGATGATAGATCATATTTAATAATTTAAATTATTGATATAAAATTTTTATTATAAAATTTTTATTTTATCAGATTTGAATTTAAATTTGATTGATTTGATTCTAATACAACTATAACCTTTGTTTGATAAGATTTGAGAGCAAATTTCATCGTCTCTGGAGTCATTCAATCTGTATGAATTTTGATGTTTCCTGCTCTTCACTTTATTATCAAGAACAGCTGTTTAGAAAGAAATTAATACGATGGATTGTGCCCCATCCCCCAATCTAATCGTCGTAAATGATGACTCTTCCAATATCACGTCGGAGTTTAAGAATAAAATAAATTATTTCATTAGATGCAGGCCAGTCTTCCGACGTGACATTGAAGCTTTGACAAAAAAAAATAAAAGGAAAAACATTTCGAGAGCCACGTATCCGAGCTCTTTTTTAAAATAATAAAAAAAAAATTAATTATATAAATAATTCAAAATCTAACTTTTTTTATTAAAATAATATAAAAGAGAAAACATCATTTTGAATGGTGTTTTCTCCCTGCCACGTCACCCCTTTTTTCCACGATAGCATCGTCTCAAAAAAATAATAAAATAAAATACTATTTAAAATAATATTTTTAAAAATACCATTTTGAATGACATTTTTACAAATGCCGTTTTGAATGACGATTTTACAAACGCCGTTTTGAATGGCGTTTTTACAAACGCCATTTTGAATGACATTTTTAAAAACGCCATTCAAAATGGTGTTTTCTATTTTTCTCACCAAAAAAAAAAAATCGAAAAAATATGAAAAAAAATAATTTTTAAAATTTTAAATTAATAAATAAATTAAAATTTTAATTTTGATTGAAATTTAAAATATAAAAATTTAAATTTGTAATTCAAATAAAAAAATAATTTTAGATATTTTTTTTCAAATTTTTTTTAAAAAATGTCTAAAAAAATCTTAAGAAATTAAAAAATTAAAAATATCATAGAAAAAGAAAAAAAAGAGAAATAAATACGAAAGAAATAAAAATTTTAAATTTAATTGAAAAACATCATTTCAAATGCTTGTCAAAATAATTTTAAAAAAAATTTAAAAATTAAAAGTACCATTAAAAAATAAAAATTTTTAAAAAATAGAAAATAAATAAGAATTATAATTTAAAATTTAAAAAAAATAAAATTTTTAAGATTAATTGAAATAAAAATATTATTTCAAATTACTTTCTCAAATTAAAATTAATTTATTTAAAAAGTATTCAAAAAAAATAAAAAAAATAGCCTAAAAAAATTTCATAAAAACAGAAAGAAACGTAAAAAATAGAAAAATTATATAATTATAAATTTGAATTAAAAAAAATTAATTTGAATTAAATTTTGATAAAAAAATAAATGCATAAAAAAGTAAAAAAATGAGGAAAAATGTGGAAAAAAATTTGTAAATTGAACTTTAAAAAAAATAAAAATTTTAACTTTAATTCAAATAAAAAATATCATTTCAAATTACGTTGTCCATTTCAAATTATTTTTAAAAAAAATTATCTCAAGAAAAGAAAAAAATATTGTAAAAAAATAAAAAATACCCTAAAAAAAAGAAAAAAATAGAATTGAAAAAAATAGAAATTGTAATTCTAATTGAAAAATAAAATTTTTAATTTTTAATTTTAAAAAATAAAAATTATAATTATAATTAAAATAAAAAATATCATTTTAAATAATTAAATTAATTTAAATATAATTATTTAAAAAATATTTTAGGTAAAGGAAAAGAATACGTAATAAAATGCTAAAAAGATAAAAATGGAAGAAAACTGAAATTATAATTTCAAATGATAAAAATTTTAAAATAAATTTTTTCCGACGGTGGGCCCCGGCCCCGGCTCCCTATACAGAGCTATGTGTCGGAGTTCTTATGCTGATCAGAGTGAGATTGATGGTTATCTTGTATTATTACAAGTATGTGAATTAAAAATTTTTATTTTTAATATTTAATTATATTTTATATTGGATATATCATTTATTTAATTTTTAAAATTTACAGATTTGGGTATGGAAGCGTATGCCGACTCTCAGTCCATTACGACGACAGTTGCTCGAGATGCCATCAGAGCAGCAGGATTCTGATGTTCCATTCAGACTAGACAGACCATTGGGATACAGGTATCGAAATATTATTTTTTTTATTTCAAATTTACTATTTTAAATTTATTTAATATTAATACATTGTGAAATAGATGGAACGTTGCATTCAACGTTCATCACGTATCGACGAGAGTGGCACGGGTTTATAGGTGCCAGTTGGATACATTAGTTGATACATCTAGACGGGTAAATTTTGAATTTTTTACAAATATCATTTTACAGTATTCATAATCTATTAAAATTTTAGCTTACTAATTTTTTTTATTTTAACTATATCAATTTTTGTGGGAGCCATATACAGATGGGATATTGGCTATACTGCCGTAGATGTGTACAGTTGGACACGACATATGGACTGCTAGGGTGCCACTTATTTGTTTTGATGTGGTAGAGTGGCATCTTCCCGATCGTGTCCTGCGACAGTTTGATCAGACTCAGGACATCCCAGAGCAGTTTGATACCAGTCAGGAACTTCATCGTATTGATCGACGAGGGAGAGCTCGTATTGACTGGCGTATCAGACATGCAGAGTACATCGATATTTGGGATGCACGTTGAGATCACATTGTTCATGGTGATCCTATTTTGAGAGGCCGTTCATATACCGATGACTACATGGCTTGGTTTTTTAGCATTACGGTGCGAGTCATTGGACAGTCTCAGTATGCAGTTTCTGGATACGAGGGCGAGAGTTCTACTGTGCGTCTTTTGATAAGATTACGAAAATTACTTTATGTTATTTGTATTATATTTTTGTTTTATATTTTACACTATACTGACTGTTTTATTTTTATTTTGTAGACTGATTCTATGTCAGATCTCGTGTTGGACGCTCGTCGTGCTTTATCTACGACTGATGAGGACGAGCGGATTCGGATACTGCAGGAGATAGAGAGAATAAGTTTCGGAACATTGGTGGTGATTGGTGTTGATCCATATACCTGTGCGCCTTGGTATGGAGCAGCTCCGGCGCCAGATATGAGTTATACGCCGTCACCATATGTTTCACATATGCCATCACCACATATTCCGTAGATGTCATCATTTGATGCTGCACAGATGCCACCGCCTTTTGATCCACAGATGGCAACGCCTTCTTCTTCCTACATCCTCCAGATGATATCACCGGGTACCAGTTGGCCACATAAGTATGATACTTTCTTTTCAGGTCCATCCATGTATCCAGATGAGAGAGTTTAACGGGTCTCTCAGTCCGTAGATGATCCGACAGCATCAGTTATTTCTGAGCAGCATGATCAGCAGATCTCCTCCACTGATATAGGGGAGGAGCCATCACAGCAAGAGCAACCGGCGAGGACCTTCCTGAGAAGGTCCAAGCGACCATGGGCACCGCGACGTCCTTGTGGGACTTAGTCTTTGTTATATTTGTATTTAGTATTTTTTACATTTTTATTGTACTATTTTTTTATACGTGTGATATTTTTATTCTATTTAATAATATTAAATATTAATTTTATTTTATATTATTTAATTTCAAGTGATCGGATATTATGATTTGTGCATATGGATACACATACTCGAACGTGTCTCAGAACATTAAGAGAGAAAAAGTTATGCTGAAAGGACTATAAAAATTATAACGTAAATAATAATATATCGAATGTTGCTCTTTGAATTGATTTTGATGGTTACAAAGCATTTGAGGAGATTACTAATAATTTTGGCTTGAAAAAAGATTTATTATATTTCAGGGGTAAAATCGTAATTTTATCAGATCTGATTCGGAAGTCTCGAGAGCAAGAACAAAAGATGTGTAATCTATTGGAGGCAATTTCAACATTTTTGGAAGTGTATTTTGTAAGAAAAATAGGTTTATATTTTTGAGTCGACCCCATGAATCGATTCATGGCTAAAAAGGCTGAACGGTACGCAAAATTTTTGGCTGGCACACTCTATGAGTCGACCTCTTGACTTTCTTTCTGATAATTTTTATTTTTTAAATTTATTTTTTTTGATATATTTTTTAAAAATTTTAATTTTAAATGAGAAAAGTAAGTTGAAATGATTTTTTTTATTTCATTTAAAATTAGATTTTTTTTAAATTCAAAATTATTCCTTATATTTTTTTATCGACCTTCTGACGTTGGTGGCCAACGAAAAAGAGGGAGAGAGAGAGAAGAAGAGGGAGAGAGAGGAGGCAGCTCACCGCCGTGCCGCCGGAGAGACGCCGGAGAAAGGAGAAGAGGGAGAAGAGGGAGAAGGGAGAAGGGAGAAGAGGGAGAAGGAGAGAAGAAGGGGGGAAGGAGAAAATGCCATTCCCTTCAACGTTTTCTTTTTTTTTTCTTTTCTTTTTTTTAGTTTTTTTAAATTTTTTTCATAATTTATTTAATTATTTTTTTATGATTTTTTAATAAATAAATTTAATTAAAATTTATTTATTAAATTTTTTAATGAGGATAGTAATTTGAACGATAATTTTTAATTTAAATTAAAGTTAATTTTTTTTAATTCATAATTATAATTTCTATTTTATTACCATTTTTTCTCTTTTATTTACTTCTTTTATGATATTTTTTTTAATTTAAATTATAATTTTTATAATTTGAAATTATAATTTTAGTTTTCTTCCATTTTTATCTTTTTGACATTCTATTACGTATTTTTTTCTTTATTTAAAATATTTTTTAAATAATTATATTTAAATTAATTTAGTTATTTAAAATGTTATTTTTTATTTCAATTACAATTATAATTTTTATTTCTTAAAATTGAAAATTATAAATTTTGTTTTTCAATTAGAATTATAATTTTTATTATTTTCAATTCTATTTTATCCTTTTTTTTCTTTTTTAGGATATTTTTTATTTTTTTACAATATTTTTTTCCTTTCTTGAGATAATTTTTTAAAAAATATTTTGAAATAGACAACGTAATTTGAAATTATATTTTTTATTTGAATTAAAATTAAAATTCTTATTTTTTAAAAAATTTAATTTATAAATTTCTTTTTTTCACATTTTTTCCTCATTTTTTCACTTTTTTATGCATTTATTTTTTTATCAAATTTTACTTCAAATTAAAATTTTAATTTTTTTATTCAAATTTATAATTATATTATTTTTTTATTTTTTTCATTTCTTTATGTTTTTATGAAATTTTTTTAGGCTATTTTTTTTATTTATTTCAAATATTTTTTAAATAAATTAATTTTAATTTGAGAAAGTAATTTGAAATGATATTTTTATTTTAATTAATTTTAAAAAATTTATTTATTTTAAATTTCAAATTATAATTCTTATTTTTCTCGATTTTTTTAAAATTTTGATTTTTTTAATGGCACTTTTTATTTTTTAAAAAATTTTTTAGATATTTTTTTAAAAAAAATAATTCGATAAAAAAATCATCTAAAATTATTTTTTTATTTGAATTACAAATTCAAATTTTTATATTTTAAATTTCAATCAAAATTAAAATTTTAATTTATTTATTAATTTAAAATTTTAAAAATTATTTTTTTCCATTCTTTCTCGATTTTTTTCTTTTTTTTGGTGGAAAAAATAAAAATACCATTTTAAATGACGTTTTTTTTTTTTTTTTTTTCGGACGATGCCATCGTGGAAAAAAAGGGGTGACGTGGAAGGGGGAAAAAACGTCATTCAAAATGACGTTTTCTCTTTTTGCATTATTTTGATAAAAAAATTAAATTTTAAATTATTTTTATAAATAATTTTTTTTTATATATTATTTAAGAAAAGAGCTCCCCGTATCCCTTCCCACATTCTCATTTGATTAATTATCAGGATCCACATGCTATTTTTCCATTCCTCTCTCCCACCTTGTTAGGTTAAAAATATTAAAATAGATTCCTCTCTGCAACATGGCATCGGAAGAGTGCTATTTTAAAATGATTATTTTAAATGATGAGAATAAGGAACAGGATATATGGGTTACGACGTTCAGTGAAATGTTTTTTTCTTCAAGCTCCCACGTGCCGAGAGAGTGATTAATATTTAATGAAATATTTTTAAAAAAATTAATATAGTATTGGAAGAGTAATTGTTTGAAATGATTAGATTGATGGATGGGTGCAGGCGTGAGTGGCACATCCCACCTTATTATTTTTTTTTTTTTTGGCAAATGACTGCCGTTAACACTAAAAGGGAAAGCTGCAACCGCCGAGATTCACGTGAACGAGATGGCCTCCAAATCTGATTGGATAGAAGTACTTTATCTCTCTATATAATAGATATACAGGATATTATTTTTTTCTCAATTATTTTTAAAAATATAATATAATGACATAATAAATTATAATAAAAATTTTATTATATATTTTTATATATATTAAAATTTATGTAAATATCTTTTTAAAATTGATGTTTGCAGATATATTTTGATAAAATATTTATTTTGTATATACATCTTTTTATTTTCTTTATATATATATATATATATATATATATATATATATATGTATGTATGTATGTATGTATGTATGTATGTATGTATGTATATATATATATGTATCTATATATGTATATGTATATGTATATATATGTATATATATGTATATGTATATGTATATGTATATGTATATGTATATGTATATATATATATATATATATATATATATATATATATATATGTATGTATATGTATATATATGTATATGTGTGTATGTATGTATGTATATATATATATATATATATATATATATATATATATATATATATATATATATATATATATATATATATATATATATATATATATATATTAGTGCCATCAAATGCTAATAAATAATTAGAAGTTTAAAATTGAAATAATTGAAATGCCTCTAATGGATGGATATGCAAAAGGAAATATTTATAAAAATACACGTACAAAGAGTGAAGGAAAACTAGATGGTACTATGCATACAATTTTAAAAATTTTACAGCAGAACATGATAGATTAAATAATTTAATCTATTTTACATGCACAAGGTCTAATCAAAATTACCTTATCATGATCTATGATATGATTAAATATGTGATTAAGATCCAAAAATAATAAAATCTGCATCGATCATATCGATGCTCTAGATTAGATCTAGTCATTAGATCTGATCCAATCTGATCTAACGAGTTCAGAACTCATTATCAGAGCGTGGGTTGCTGAACTCCATAATTGAATAACATAGATTAGAGCTCCTTCAAGTTGCTTGCAACCGCATAAGGTGTATGGCCTCTATGGATCGTCCACACGAAGATCGGTTGCTGATCAATCTTCTCGGGAGTGCTACCTCGTGAAGATCTTTGATGGCTAATTTAACTTCTTCTTCAAACCTTTTAGACACTCTAGAGAAGGAGAAGAACCAAGAAAGGAGACGAGGTAAGAAAAAAATATTTTTTCTTTTCTTGAAATCACACATATGGGGCGCCCAATTATTAGACCCCTTTTATATACGTGGGTTAGAGATTAGGGTTAACAGGAGGCGCCACCACCCTTCACGCCACAAATGATATGACGTCTAAAAAATCAACATCAATTTTGTGATAGTGTGAGAAAAAAATCAGATCTTTTTCATACCAACCAATCCTCTCAACATGAATAAGGAATGAGTTTTGGGTGCCATCAATACTTTCCCATGAAACTTGATTTCTTTCTTTCTTATCTTTTTATTTTTTATTTGAATCAAATTCAAATCAAAAAGGACAAAAAGATCATGACTCATCACATGAGTGCCGCCCACCCCTCTCTGTGCTCTCCTTTCTTATACCAAAAATTCCTCACACAAACTTCTTTTGCATGTAATGAGTGGCGTGGGTCCTAGGACATGCGCAAGGAAGAGAATCCCAAGTGGTTGGGACTCGATAATTTCTTATTTGATTTCAATCCAAATCAGATTTGGTTTAGACCCAATAAAAAGAAAGAACCTAATCTAATTAGAAACATAATCTCTTTAATAAATTTTTAATATAATTAATAATTAACTTAACCTAAATTCTGATCAAATCAGAAACTAATTTTTCTTATAATTAGACTTGATCTAATCAAACCCAATATAAGTCAAACTAAATCTAATTCAATTAGACTTGATCCAAATCTCATTGTTTAATCAAATTAAGTCAATTAGTAATCTAATTGCTTATTAATCCTCCATTAATAGTAGAGTCTCAATCCAATGAGACTCTCCATCAGAGTCCCAATCCAGTGGGACTCTTCACTAGAGCAGCCATCTGATTAGACTGAAATTTTTAATATGTGTGATCCCATAGGTTCAAACCTAAGCTGGTAGCACAGAAAAAAAATTTTATACTAATCGATGTAACCATCTAGCAATGAGATCTGACATCTGGATAGGTCGAATGATTACAAAGCAACATTCAAGAACTTACAGCGTATGGTTACCGTATAATTCATCCCTTTGACCCTAATACTTAAAATGATCTAGGGTTTAACTGTCAATCCTAAAATAGTCAACCATATTATATTTCAACCTTTCAAATCCATCACATGGATTATCCTGATCAATATTTTACTAAATTGAAATATACTAATATATTAACTGCTACTTATTCGGAGGGATTAATCACATCTTGACTCATATACCAACTTGACAAGTACTTGACTGCATCCAAAAATCTTCCATAACCAAATTAGAAATTTAGATAGTTCAGCACTAAAGTATAGTGAGTTGCTTATAAATCATCGTGGTGATCTCGGGTTAGAGGGATACTTATACCCATACACTTCACAAGCTACTTTTGACAGTAGAGTGCTCTGCAATTGATCACATTCGATGTGAATGTACTCTTCCATTCTACGTATATGCTATACCAGTATCTTCACACTCTTTGGTTAAGAACACAACCAACTCATATGGCACATAACGATCTACACTTGATATCGCTATCGTCCTATTAATAGCATATCATTTGATCGTGAATATATTTAAAAACTAAATGATAAATCTTTCTTTATCGATTAAACATAGTTCTAAAGACTTCATCATAATACAGAAGTTCTAAAAAGATGGATAAAATATGATAAAAAGATTAAATAATATTTATTAATAAAAATTCATATACAATATATAAAAATGAGCACAACCGTCAACAAACTGACGATTGACTTTAGGATATAATTTTCAATAATTTTTACTTGGATTAAAGTCAATCAATATAGTATCGTATATCTATCTTTGACTTGTGATTATCAAACTCTTTGACTCCGAGGACTTTAGTAAATGGGTCAATTAGGTTCTCCTTTCTGTCGATCTTCTGAAGGTCGATGTCATCTCGATCTATGATTTTTTGGATAAGATGGTAACGATGCAAAATATATTTGGTACGCTGATAAAACTTCAGCTCTTTGACTTGAGCAATGACTCTAGTGCTGGTGCAGTACAACAAGATAAGACCATCAATGGAGGGTGCCACTCTGAGTTCATCGATAAACTTTCATAATCACATAGCTTTCTTTGCAACATTAGATGCCGTGATATACTCTGCCTCACAAATAGAGACGGCCACGGTGTGCTACTTGAAATTTTTTCAGTAGATTACTCCATTCAGAGTAAATACATATCACGACACACTCTTGCTATCATCATGGTCTGACTGAAAGCTAGAGTTAGTGAATGCCACTAGTTTCAAATCAGTATAAATAAGCCACTGATCTTTAGTATTTCTCAAATACTTAAGGATAGTCTTTACGACCTTCCAGTAGTTTTCTCTTGGATCAGACTGGTATCTGCTCACTACCTCTAGCGAGTATGCCACGTCTGATCTCGTACATATCATGACGTATATTATAGAATCCACTATCGAAGCATAAAAAATTTTATTCACATGCTCTCTCTCTTAAGAACTTGTCAAACAATCTCTCTTCAAGAAAAAAATTTTATGGCCTATCGATAAACAACCTTTCTTGAAATTCTCTATGTCGAACTACTTCAGCATGGTATCCATATATGTGGGCTAAGATAATTTGAGTATCCTCTTTGATATATCTCTATAGATCTTTATCCCTAAGATGTAGGATGCTTCTCCCAAGTCCTTCATAGAGAATTGAGACGATAACCAAACCTTTATTTTCTGCAATGTAGGAACATCATTTTTTATTAGAAGAATATCATCTATATACAGAACAAGAAATACAACCATAAAGTTATTAATTCATTTATAAATATAGGATTCTTTTTCATTCCTAACGAAACCATATGTTCTGATCATCTTATCAAAATATATATTCCAACTCTGAGAGGTCTCCTTTAATCCATAGATGGATCTATGAAACTTGCACACCTCAAACTTATCTGTAGATGTAAATCTTTCAGACTGTATTATATACACCTTATCTTTTAGTTCTCCATTTAGAAAAGCTATTTTCACATCTATTTGCTAGATTTTATAGTCCAAATGTACTACTATCGCAAGTATAATCTGAATAGATTTAAGCATTGCCATAAGAGAAAATATTTTGTCATAGTCAATCTATAATATCGATGATAATCTTTGATAACTAGATAGGCTTTATAGATCTCCATCTTTTCATCTGCATCCCTCTTCCTTTTGAAGATTCACTTACACCTTATGGGTTTAATCCCTTTAGGTGGGTCAACTAATATCCACACATCATTAACCTTCATGAACTTCATTTCAGACTTCATGACTTTAAGCTATTTATCAGAGTCGGACCTCTGCATTGCATCCATATAGGTGATCGGATCCTCATTGTTCTTATTGAGTTCAATAGGATCTCCATCTCAGATCAAAAAATCATATTATCTATCCGATTGATGTGATACTCTATTGAATCTCCTTAATATTGCTTCTATAATAGGATTCGGGTTTGATCCTATCAAATTCGATTCTGTGGATTCACTAAATTGTGTCAGTTTTATCTGTTGAACTTCATCAAGTTCAATCTTAGAGGCATTAATTTCTTTCCCAAAGAATTTCTTTTTCAAAAAGACTGTCCTAAGGCTAATGAACATATGAACATCTTTTGTTCATCAGCAAGATAGAAATAATATCTCTTAGTTTCTTTCGGATACCTTATGAAAATATACTTGTCAGATCTAGCTCTGAGCTTATCCATTTTCAAACGTTTGACATAAGCCGAACAGCCCCAAACCCTTAGGTGAGAGAGCACTGGCTTACGCTCCATCCACATCTTATATGGTATTTTACTCACAGATTTACTTGAAATTCTGTTAAGTACATAGCAAGCTGACTCGAGTGAATATCCTCAAAAGAAGATTGATAGACTAAAAAAATCCATCATAGATCGAACCATGTCCAATAAGATTCGATTTCTCTTTTTCGACACACCATTGTACTGTGACATTTTAGGAGGTGTCCACTATGAGAGAATCTCATTCTCTTCTAGATATATCAAAAATTTATCAGAAAAATATTCACCTCCTCGATCAGATCAAAGAGTTTTAATATTCTTTTCAATTTATTTCTCTATCTCATTATAAAATTATTTAAATATTTTAAATGATTCAGACTTGTGTTTCATCAAGTAGACATAGCCATACCTAGATAGGTCATCTGTAAATATAATAAAATAGTGATACTCATCTTTGACACTAGTGCTTATGAGTCTACATACATCAATATGTATAAGATCCAGAACATCACTGACTCGTTCACTTTTTTCAATAAAAAGTGACTTGGTCATCTTCACAAGTAGATAAGACACAGGAAAACAATAATTCATAATTATTGTCTTCAAGGATTTCCTCTTGAGCTAATCTGTTCATCCTATTCTTGTTGATATGACCTAGCCTACAATGCCAAAGTAGCATCCATGATATCATCTATCCTAGAACATTTATTCAATGTGTACACTACACTAGACTGTGATACAACATAAATACCATTATTCAATTGTCCATGCATCACAATAACACCATTCAAAATGATATTACAAATATTTTTTTATTGAAATCTCATAATTTTTTTAATCAAAAGGCCTACAGAAATTACATTCTATAAGAAAGTAGGATAAAAATAAAAATCACTAAAAATAATAAAATGAGAATCGAATACAAGCTTAATAATTCCTAAAGCTAGAACTAAAACTGATATTTCATCTCCAATATTCAGAAATCTCTCACTATCTCAAAATCTCCTACTGACCTGAAGTCCCTACAACCAATTGTAAATGTTAATAGGACTACCAGTATCTAATACCCAGGTTATTGTATCAAAAATTAAAAAGTTACAAGGTGTTATCATATAATTACCTTGCCCAGCAACTGATTGCTTCTTCTTCTTCAGCCTGTTCAGATAAAGAAAAGCTATGTATTAAGGACAGTTCCTCTTCCAATAAACTTGCTTTCGACAGTAGAAGCACTATGTCTGACTTTGATTGGACTTGGACTTGACTTTTGGGTATGACTCCCAGTACTTTGCATCTTTTTATTCTTTTTTTTTCTATCTTAAAGGGATGATGCTCATCCAAAGAAGATCCTCCCACTGCATTCATCGTCTTCTTATGAAGCTGGTGATCCTTTTCAAAAGTCTACAGTAATCCCAACAGACCATGGAGTTCACTACAGGCTTTGTCATTCGGTGATGATTGAGAATGATAGGTAGGATTTAGGTAGAAAATTCAGAATAGCATCTTTTTCAAACTATTCATGCAAGAAAAAATCAAGCTTGCCCAGATGTTCGATCTGTTCAATTATGTATAATACATGATCGGTAACCAACGCTTCCTTCCTTATCCAAATATTGAAAATGGTATAATTGATCTTGTGCTGCTCGATGTCATTGAAAGTACCAAAAGACTCATTCAACATCTTGAGCATGTCTTCTGACTAAGCTTTCTCAAATTTGCGGTTGAACTCGTCATTTATGACCAACCCGTATGATACAATGCACCGTGGTGTGATCGTTGAGCTACTTCAGATAAATATCTCGAATCGCACCACGAGCATTCAGAGTGGGCTCCTTAGGTGCCAGATCTGTAAGCACATACAAGATTCGTTCGTGCTTTAGAACTATTTTCAATTTTTGATACTAGTTATCAAAATTTGATCCTATCAATTTTTTACTGTCCAACAGTGATTGGAATGACAAATTGGTGGCCATAACTATACAAAAAAAATCTAATCAATATATAAATTGATTAAGCCTAAAGACATAGACTTTAGTCTAAAAGTCTCTCATTATTTTATATGAATTGGTAGCCTTTAGCCTTTACCTCCACACAGATTGCACATGTGTCCGACTTTGACTGGCCCATCCATGTGCATCTATGAGTAGGTTCTTAATCAATTATTTCACCAAATAATTTTTAGTAATTGATTTTACCCCAAGAAGCTTTTCAATTGATTTTGGTCTTCTCTGCAAGCCTTAGTTAGATCCAACCATTAATATGATTATACTCAAAAATTTAATTACCAAATGAACAGATCCAACTTTGGCCGCCAACCTAACTACTTGCTAGAGAGACTCGACTGAGTCATCATATTATGAATAATAATTACAATAGTAGATGAGCACTAGATCTTTGTACCTCCAATGATCATCTAACTAATGGATCTATTATCATTCAACTTAATGAAAGGCTATAATCTAGTTATCACCATAACTGTCTCATTTTAGAGACCTAATAATTTAGAGCATTCAATTGATAAATTAAGAGAAGAGAAAAGATCAACTAGTTAACCACAATCCTCCCACTGACTTCACTAAGTTATTGAATTGGACTAGTGACATGCTGGTCGAATGACACCTAGATCAGTCGTACTGATCAACCTTAATGGCATGGATCAATTCGAATCACTTAGCGGTCAAATCAAAATATAATCTATCAAATTGGCTAAGTAAGATCAGTGGGAGGGTATGCTAAGCTTGCCTTAGATACCATCGAAATGGCCAGATAAGCCACTTTCAATTAAAAATCATTGATCGAAATGTCAAACTTATCTTAGACATCAATTGATTAATTAATTTTAATTTGACCAACCTAATGACTCGAGCTTGACCACTGAGACTTAATCAAAGTCCATTTGATTTAATCAAAGACATGGACTTGACCAACTATAACTATTGTATTAGTTCTAGATAAAATCTAATTTAATCTAATTCAATTTTTGGTTAGATTTAATCGATTTCTCTACATGGTTCATTAACTTTTTGATTCTAACCTTAGGTCTAATCTATTTAAGAGGATTTGATTTGAACTAATCTATACCCCCATATTTTATGCAATGTCATTAGATTTTAAATTACAATTCTAGATCTAATCAATTCAACACTTAATTCTTAATTAAGTTCAGCATCAACATGGGTTTAGATTAAGTTTTGGAACCATTTCATATATAAATATCTTTACATAAATTTTATGCAAAATAATTCAAACCAAATCATTGAGTCGAGTCACCCTGGATTTGAGATGCCTCGGTAAGGCTTTGAGTCAGCTCAAATCAAATTCGAGTCGGCTCGAATAGGCCTGCCAGCAACAGAAATGTCAGAAATTTTTTCTTTCAGATTAGATCAATTTTGCATAAAATATAATCAAATTAAATCATAAATTTTTTTAGATCACATCTAAACCTTTTATGATCTCAAATCTTATTAAAATAATTTTAATCATTAAGATTAGATGTTATTAATTTTCTTACAATTTGTATCACATACAGCAAATCTTAGAATTTCAGGATCTAGGATTTTGCATAACATTAAGTTCTTCCTTTTGTGTTCTTCTTCATAAGACCTCACAGAGGCACCCCTATACGCTATAAGAGCACCCTATTGAATAGAAAGAAAGAATCATATAACCCTACTTGCTCCTATGATCGGATGGCCTGATGATTATCCAATCCGAGTACTTTACAACTCAGATCATCTAATCTAATATATACATGACTGATCTAACATCCACTACAACAAAACTGATTATTAGCGATGAAAACTTTTCATCGCTAATAACCGATTTTCATCGCTAATACGTATTAATGATGAAATTTTGATCGTTAATATTTCATTGTAAATAATTTCATCATTGATAATATTTTATGATGAAATAAATAATTTTATCGCTAATAAAAGATATTTACGATGAATATTTTTTAATGTTAAAAAAAGATGAAAAAAATTTAATCTAAAAAAGATATTTGCGATGAAAGAAATTACCGTTGATAAATAAAAAATTAATAGCAATGAAAATATTTTCATCGCTATTATTACCAAAAATTTTAGCAATAAAAAATTTACATCGTAAAAAATATTTTTTACAATGAAAATAATTCATCACTATTAATTTAATAAAAAAATAATAAAATTAAATAATATTAGCGATAAAAAATTTCATCACAAATAAGATAATTTTTGATAAAAATTTACGTCGTTAATAATTATTTATGATAAATAATTTTTTATCATTGTTAATTATATATTTATTGATAAATTAAATTATGTCAGTAAAATATTTTTAGCGATGAATATTTTATCAAAAATAATTTTATCGCTAATAATTTATTCATATTTTTTTAAAAAAAATTATGAATATATATTTTAAATATATATATATATAATATTTTTATAAATTAAAAAAATAAAAATAAAAAATTTATATAATAAATTGATAAATAAATTTTATTATTTTATTATATTAAATTAAAATTATAAGATATTTGAAATAAAAAAAGTACATCAATAAGCCATCAAATATCAGTATCGGGAGAACGAGATGGGGACGAAGAGCCCTCGATGGAGCTCAGACCGATGATGGAGCTCGGATCGGCCTACAACTGCCTCATCAGCTGTATCATCTTTTCCATCTGCGCCATTCACTCCATCATCTGGATCTGGAAGCGCTGATGTCATCGATACATGCAGCCAACTCCTGAGCTCACTGTCAATCTTCGACAGCCTACTGTTGATCCTCGACAGTCTGCCTTTGCATCTCCATTAGCCAAGCCTCGCATGCAGAATGAATGTCCACCCTAGATGAGCGTGAGGATGAGGGAGCAATGATGCCATACCCTAGACCCCTAATATAATAAGATCTCGTATCGAGCACCCGATCACAGATCTTATCATCTGTGGGTACGATCGAGCCCTCAGGGATAGACTGAGATCTCATGTCTGTCATACGATCTTGAAAATTAAAATTATAATTATTTTAATTTTATAATAAAAATTAAATTATGAATAAAAAATAATTGAAAAAACTTACAAAGAGCTCCTGGCTCTCCGTCGTCCACTCCTCTGACTGTCACTGGTGGGTCCGCTGGTAGATATCGATCCTACCAGGAAGCTTACCACTCTTAGCATCTCTCTATAATTTAAAAATTAATTAAAAAATTTTTAAATAACTAAAAAATTATATACTAATTAAAAATTAAAAATTACCTACCATGTGCTCCATGTGACGAGCAAACGATCTCGAACCCCCACAATGCGGCACGGTCTGTCTCGTCCGGTTCGCCGCATTCTGGGCACATCATCTCTGTAAAATTATCAATAAAATTAGTAGATAAAAAATTTAATTTAAGAATAAATGATTAAGTAATTAAACTCTAGATAAAAAAGTTTAGATGTGTAACCTGACATACCAGATCCTCGTAATGCCAGCATATGATAGTCCAATCGTCCATGGTGATACTGTCATAGGGCTGCTATTGCACTGCCTCCTCTCCATGATCCTGCACCATCCGATACCAATGCTGATGCATGTGATAGTGATAATCCTTGAAATGCAATGATAACTGAGTGTTGATGGCTCGCCTCACACGATCCTCCTCAAAATCAGCGATGTCAAATACATCCTGCTAATAACAAATATTAGAAGAATACTATGCAAATTAAATATTCATAATATAATTTATTTTATCTGTAAGTGGATGTAGAAAACCTCTCTCTGAGCCGATAGAATGTGACATCAATCGAAGAACGTCATGGGGCATAACTGTAGCATATGATGACCAGCTCAGTCTGTCATTGTTGCCCAGCTATGCAACCCAAGAGGGGGGGTGAATTGGGTTTCTAAAAATTTTAAGCCCAACAGATAACTTATGAAGAACAAAACAATGGCTTTAAATCAATATTAATTAACTAAAGCAGTATTGCAAGGATATAATAAAGAAATAAGATAAAGCGATAAAGCACACCACAAACACAAGGATTTATAGTGGTTCGGTGCTAACCTTGCACCTACGTCCACTCCCCAAGATCCCACTTGGGAATTTTAATCCACTATCCTTTGTATTCAACCCGAATACAAAACGTCGGAAACTCCGACACTAGCTATCCCAAGCTAGAATACAGGACGTCGGAAACTCCGACCCTAGCTATCCCAAGCTAGAATACTTGTTTCCCGGGTACAAGCCAACCCAAAACACTCCGATTTCAGGTTCGGATCAACCTTTCCTTGTTTTGGAAATCCTCCAAAAACAAGAGCAAAAACTCACAAAGAGTAAGAATATTTAGAGAACAGATGAATACAATAACAGCTCCTTAAATGAGCAAATATAACAATAAAAGCTTTACTCAAATGAAGAACCCCTTTTTCAGATTTTCTCAAGATGAATGAACGGTTGAACGCTTGAGAAGAGGTTGATTGTTGATTGAAGATCTCTTGAAAGCTTTGAACGATCTCTAGATCAAGGTTGAAACGATAGGCGTGAAGAATTCTCTCCTTGAAAGATCTTTCTTTTCTCTTTCACAATCTCTCTGGTATATTGTGGATCCTCTCTCTTTTTCTCTATGGATATTTCGTTGATCTCAGGCTTTTTCTTGCAAATTTCAGATCCTCTCTTCTGTTCTTCTCTTTTTCCTCTCTTTTTTCTTCACATTTGATTTCACGTTTGATCCGCTATTTAATCTGCAATTTCTTTCATCATTTAAAGCATTTTGTAGCATTAGAAGCAAGAGAAAACAATTTAGGCAGATAAAGAGCCGTTAGAGGATTTTTAGGAAGCATAAATGGCAATTAAAACGGGCAAAAAAATAGCCGTTGCTGACATTTCCCGTCGCAGGGGTCGACTCATGAGTCGACTCATGCTTCAGGAGTCGACTCATGAGTCGACTTCTGTTGCAACAGACCAGAAGATCTGATTTCTGAATTTTTCGGCTCAAATCAGCAGGGGTCGACTCATGAGTCGACTCATGCCTTGTGGGTCGACTCATGAGTCGACTCACAGGTCGTGCCAAGCCAAAAATCCAGCGTGCCATGGGAATTTTTTCGTGCCATTCAGCTCATAGTGCCATGAGTTGACTCATGAGTCGACTCATGCACTTCAAACCTTCATAACTTCAAAAATATTAGTCCAAACACAATGAAATTTTCACCAATAGATTTCAAATCATTTGTTCTACCAAATGATATTATCAAATCAGGATTTTAGCAAAATTATGATTTTGCCCTTGAAGAGCATAAAGCCTTTTTCAATTGTTTGTATCCCTTCAATCTGCTTTGTAATCATCAAAATCAATCTAGGAGCAACAATCTCCCCCTTTTTGATGATGACAAAACATATGAACAAAAATATTTATGTTAATGCATTAATTTCAAAAGAATCCATTATGGGTGTATATGCTTGAAAAGAGTATGATTCTTTTGGCATGTAATATAAATGCAAAAATAGTTTGTCCATTTTCTTAAAGATTTGAAAAGGGTATTAGATCATTTTGAGTTCAAGATATTTCAGAGCAAGAGAAGATAAATAACTTTTTCTATGTATCAGAGCAAAAATAATTTTTACAATGATATCAGAAAAGATTTTATAATGTATCAGAGCAAGAAAATTTTTAATGTATCAGAGAAAATTTCATACAGTATCAGAGCAAATGTTATAATATTTTAGAGAAACCTTCACACTGTATCGGATCAAATGTTATCATGTATCAGATCAAGTTGAAAGAAATTGTAGGATGTATCAGAGTAAAACAAATTTCTTATTGATGTCTCAAGGTGAGTAAAATTTCAAAAGCAAGTTTGAATATCAGAGCATATATATAAAAAATACTTATTTGCATTGTACTCATGATTTTGCTTTTGATGGATTAAAGTTCTGTCTGATACCAAATTTCGATACCAAAATTTCTCAAAGTTTTGTTTAATCTTTCAATCCTTGTTTTTGTCTAATTTTTCCAATATTTGTTTAATTTCTTTAATATTTGTTTTAATTTAATTTCTCCCCCTTTTTTTTTCATAATTTAGGGTTTTGCTTTTTGTCTAATTTCAATTTTTGTTTAATTTTAATTTCTCCCCCTTTTTGACATCATCAAACATAGTTAACTCTTTCTTTTCCTTTTCTGAAAATATTCTTTAATTTCTTCCTCTTTAGAGTTTTTCACAGATGTTTGCTCCCCCTTAATATAGCAATTATCAATAGCAAACACAATAAGGAGAAGATAATATTTCAACAGATGTATCAGAGATTGAAATATAACCAAAATATAATCATTACAAAGAGGTAGAAATATAGGTAAAAGATGATTCCATTAAAATCATAATTGTTTCAATACATAGAATTCAACCAGCTAAATGTCAATGCATGGCCCCAAGGTATAGATCCTAGAACAAGATACTAACTCCTAAGATCTAGATAAGTCAATGATCAGAGTCATCAGATATAGGGTGAGGAGATGATGGATCAGAAGTGCGTCCTCTACCCCGTCTGCCTCTGCCACGAGTGGAGGTGATGGCACGAGCAGGAGAACGAGATGAACTAGGTGGCTGAGAACGCTGAGATACTAGGGCTGATACCATGAGTCTGATAGAATCAAATACGTTCAGTGCTCTGGAAACAGATTGAAGTAGAGCAGTGAACTGGGTGGTAGCATGCTCACTCGATCCTCTGATCTCTTTCCTCAGTAGCTCATATCCACCTTCTAGTGCTCCTCTGAGCCTTCCAGCCTCTGCAGTGAGGTCTGTGACCTCAATGGTAGACTCCTGTGGCTGAGGATGGGCCAATGCAAGGACTTGCCCCTGCAAGTCAAGAACTCTGCCAGTAAGTCTCCAGACTGTATCCTCAAGCTGCTGTATCCTGACGGACTGATCTGAAATCATCTGAAATATAGTGGAGATGTGGAGAGTAATGGTCTGATCAGAAGAAGTAGCTCCAGGTGCAAAAGAAGTACTACTCCACTGGCTAGACAACAAAGAAGCCACACGCTGAGATATATGCTCGATCTGATCGTCAGCCAGTCTGAACTCTGAATGAGGTGCTCTGCTCTCTGGCTGATACACTGGTGTGGGCATCCTAGTAAACTCAGAAGGGCCAGCCTCAGTATCATGAATGAACTGGGTATCTGGTGAAGCTGCCCTGAAATCATGTACAGGAGAAGATGGACCTTCTTCTTCTACTCTGCCTTCAGTTCTGTCTTCAGCTCTTTCCTCAGCTCTCTCCTCAGCTCTTTCTTCAGAGCCCTTGATCCAACCATCAACAGTCTTTGTAATTCCCATTCGGTGCAGGCTGTGTTGGTTGAAAGTGTCCACATGTGAGAGCTTGGTAGGTGTCTCCCCCTCACAGCTAACTCCAAACCTCCTAAAAACTCTAGTAAGGGCCATACCATAAGGCAAGTGTGCCTTGGATCTGTTCAAAGTTTCTCTCATGGCCTCTATCATAAGTGTAGGGAGGTTTAGGGGGGTCTGAGTGATGATATGAAACATGACACATACATCTCTGCCAGATAGTAAGTCATGTCTACCACTCCTAGGAAAGAATAGTTTTGTCACAATCTGATGCAGGACCCTCATCTCAATGGACAGTAGCTTTGCTTCCAATCTGTTTAAACTTCCTGAAAAATCTTCTCCTAAGATAATTCTGATCCCTTCTTCTTTAATTGGGAGTTCCATATATGAGTATCCTTCACTAGGCAACTGAAGTATCTCTCCTAATATCCTAGAATCCAAACAGATGTCAATCTCCTTTACAGTTGAAGTCACAGACCCGTTTCCATAATTTAGGTTCTGGTAGAACTCTCTGACTAGATCAACATAGGTGACTTCCTTAAGAGAGCAATAAAGTTCCCATCCTTGATTTTTGATCTTGGTAGCTAAAGTAAAGCCTTCTTTCTCAAAGAACCGAAAATCTATATTTTTCCCGGTTTCTACTTTTCTATCAGAAAGAAGATTTACACTGGGGCTTATGGAGGGTTGAGAGGGACCTTGAGCAGGTACTGAAACTGGATTGGGAACAGTGGAAGACTGAGCATGCCTTTTCTTTCGGACAATTTCTCAGGCTCTCGGATTGATTTCCTTCTTTGGGGAAGTTTCATCTTTGGAGCCATATCCAATAAGGTAGCAGACAAGAAGACTTGAATTCAGTGGAGGAGGGATCACAAAAGAGTAAAGAAGAATTTTGGTGGAGAAAAGAAGTAGATTTTGAATGAACGGTGAAGTTCTAGGGCACGTTCCACCCGCGCCTAACACTGCGAGAAAGCACAGAAAAATCCTTTTCAAGGAGGCGATTTTTGGTGGAGAGGAGGAGGGAGAATTGCCTCAGAATTGATCCTTGGATTTGGAGCAAAACAGAAGTTTGGAGAGGACGGCTTTCGGAAGGAAGACGACGAGAAGATGAGTCGTCTCATAAACAAGGTTTCCCGTTTTAAAAACAATGAACCCGATGGAAGTTGGTGGGATTTACAAGTTTGCCATTGAGTCGACTCATGGGGGTCGACTCATGAAGTTCAGAAAATCAGGAAAAATGCAAATAAATTCCAGAAAAATTCAAAATTTTGGGAGAAAGAATTTTGCTCAATGATAAGTTTTTAGAGTGATAAACCTGAGCTTTTGGAACTAGGATAGATGTTGAAAATTGAGCTCTAAGAGTTTTTGACATCTATTCTTTGGAAATTGAGAAATTTCAGATAAATGGATCTAGAATTCCTAGATTTCTCCTAATTTCACAGAATCTTTCCTCACTAAGGGCCTTTGTAAAGATATCAGCTAATTGATTTTCAGTGCAAACATATTCAAGAATTATATTTTTGTTTTGAACATGTTCTCTTATAAAATGATGTCTTATCTCAATATGTTTAGATCTTGAGTGTTGTATTGGATTTTTAGATAGATTTATAGCACTTGTATTATCACATTTTATTGGTGTTTCATTAAGTTTGATTCCAAAATCTTCGAGTTGTTGCTTAATCCACAAGATTTGAGCACAGCAACTTCCGGCTGCAATGTATTCGGCCTCAGCCGTAGACAGTGCTACCGAATTTTGTTTCTTGCTAAACCATGAGATTAGGTTAACTCCAAGAAATTGGCAAGTTCCACTTGTGCTTTTTCTATCTAATTTACATCCAGCAAAATCAGCATCAGAATATCCTAACAAATTAATTTATGAGTCCTTAGAGTACCATAACCCTATAGTTTGTGTACCATTTAAGTATCTAAGGATTCTTTTAACAGCATTCAAATGAGATTC
This sequence comes from Elaeis guineensis, assembly GCF_000442705.2. Classification (NCBI taxonomy): domain Eukaryota; kingdom Viridiplantae; phylum Streptophyta; class Magnoliopsida; order Arecales; family Arecaceae; genus Elaeis; species Elaeis guineensis. The sequence continues at coordinate 18,505,420 of NC_026003.2, forward strand.
CTTAGGATTAGATTGATATCTTGCACATAAGCAAACACTAAACATGATATCAGGCCTACTTGCAGTTAAATATAATAATGAGCCAATCATACCTCTATAGTATTTTAAGTCTACGCTTTTACCTTCATCATCCTTGTCAAGCTTACATGAGGGACTCATTGGTGTGCCAATTGGTTTGCAGTTCTCCATTCCAAATCTTTTGAGTAGTTCCTTGGTGTACTTGCTTTGGGTGATGGAGATTCCCTCTTTTGATTGTTTGATTTGGAGTCCGAGGAAGAAGGTGAGTTCTCCCATCATGCTCATCTCGAACTCTCCCTGCATAAGCTTAGCAAAGTCTTGACAAAGGGATTCATTAGTAGACCCAAAAATTATGTCATCAACATAAATTTGTATAATTAGCATATCATTTTGGTTTCTTTTAATAAATAGAATTGTATCCACATTGCCTCTTGAGAAACCATTATTTAGTAGAAATTTGCTTAGCCTTTCATACCATGCTCTAGGTGCTTGTTTTAGACCATATAAAGCTTTATTTAATCTAAAGACATGATTGGGAAAAGCATGATTTTCAAATCCAGGGGGTTGTTCTACATATACTTCTTCAGAAATATATCCATTTAAAAATGCACTTTTAACATCCATTTGAAATAGTTTGAATTTCATAAAGCAAGCATAAGCAAGTAGAAGTCTAATGGCTTCTAATCTAGCAACAGGTGCAAAGGTTTCATCAAAATCAATTCCTTCTTCTTGATTATATCCCTTAGCAACCAGTCTTGCTTTATTTCTAATTACATTTCCATGCTCATCTAATTTGTTTCTAAAGACCCATTTTGTGCCAATTATTGAATAATCTTTAGGTCTTTTCACTAAGGTCCAAACATTATTTCTTTCAAATTGACTGAGTTCTTCTTGCATAGCATTAATCCAGTTATGATCATTTTCAGCTTCTTCAAAATTTTAGGTTCAAGTTGAGATACAAAAGCACAATGATTAAGTACATTCTAAGTGAAGAACGTGTTTTTACCCCATGCATAGGATCACCGATAATTAATTCCTTAGGGTGGTTGTGAACATACCTCCATTCCTTTGGTAAGTCATTTGTACCTTGAGGTTGTTCTTGAATTTCTTCACCTTTCTCATTTTGTTCATCTTCTTGATCCTTGTCTTCTGAAGTTGCTGAATCTTTCAGAGTGATCTCCTTCATACCTTCTATTAGTGGATCTGCATCATCAACACCCTCATTCTTCCTTGAAGGAAGATCGTTAGATTCATCAAAGACAACATGTATGGACTCCTCAACTACTAAGGTTCTTTTGTTGAACACTCTAAATGCTTTACTAGTGGAGGAGTAACCTAGAAGGATTGCTTCATCTGATTTTGCATCAAATTTACCAAGTTTTTCTTTGCCATTATTTAATACAAAACATCGGCAACCAAAAACATGAAAATAGGCAATATTTGGTTTTCTTCCTTTCCAAAGTTCATAGGGGGTTTTCTTTAAAAATTGTCTTATTAAAGCACGATTTAAAATGTAACATGCTGTGTTAATAGCTTCTGCCCAAAAATATTTTGGAAGGTTGCTTTCACAGAGCATGGTACGGGCCATTTCTTCTAAGGTTCTATTTTTCCTTTCAACTACCCCATTTTGTTGGGTGTCCTAGGAGCAGAGAAGTTGTGGCCAATTCCATTTTCATCACAAAAATTTTCAAAGTCATGATTTTCAAATTCTGTTCCATGATCACTTCTAATATTTTGAATTGAAAACCCTTTTTCATTAGTGACTTTTCGATGAAATTTCGTGAAAATTTGAAAAGTTTCATTTTTGTGAGCTAAAAAGAAAACCCAAGTAAAACGAGAGTAATCATCAATTATTACAAATCCATATCGTTTTCCTCCTAGACTAGTGGTTTTAGTTGGTCCAAATAAATCCATATGTAAGAGCTCTAAAGGTCTAGAAGTTGAAATAGTGTTTTTGGATTTAAATGATATTCTAGTTTGTTTACCTAATTGGCATGCATCACAAATTCTATCCTTTTCAAAATTAATTTTGGCAAACCGAGAACTAAATCCTTTTTGATTAATTTTGAAAGAGAATGCATGCTAATATGTGCAAGTCTACGATGCCACAGCCAACTAGTCTCATTTATTTTAGCATTTAAGGAAACTAGGCATTGCATGTCTAATTTAGTTAAATCATTCAAGTCTACCATATAAACATTGCCATGCCTATGTCCTATAAATTTAATGCCATCGTTAATAGGACTCGTCACAATGCATACAGATGATTCAAAACTTACTTTATACCCTTTATCACAGAATTGACTAATGCTAAGTAAGTTATGCTTTAAACCTTTAACAAGTAAAACATTCTCAATGTATTTGGAGGGAGTGATACCAATGTTACCTATCCCGATGATCTTTCCTTTGCCATTATCTCCAAGGTGACCATCCCTCCATCCTTAGCATCAAGCGTGATGAATTGTGATTCATCACCAGTCATGTGTCTCGAGCATCCGCTGTCAAGATACCATTTCCTGTTTCCTTCTTGGGATGCTAGACACACCTGCAAGCACAGATCAAGTTTCTGTCTTAGGTACCCAAGCTTTCTTGGGTCCTTTCAGGTTAGTCAGAATGGTTCCTTTTGGAACCCATATTTTCTTTGTGTTTGCATATTTGTTAATAAGACATGTGTATGATTTATGTCCTATTCTTCCACATTTAAAACAAGTAATATTTGTAGGCTTTTTGCTTGAATAATTGCATAAATATCCTTCAAAAATTTTGTTTCTTCAGGGGTTTATAACCAAGTCCAGCCTTATCATATATAGCTTTCTGATTATCAAGGATCATATTTAGCTTGTTTGAACTTAAGGTGAACTTATCTACTATAGATTTTCAGTTTGTTAATTTCATCCTTAAAGTTTTGATTTTCTTGAATCAATGTGAATTTTTCAATTGAAAGAATTTCAGCTTGTTTCACTAAGGACTGATTTTTCAATTTCAGCTCTTTGTTTTTCTTCCCTAGTTTCTTTAATTCATCAATTGAATCATAGAAAGCTTCATGCAATTCTTCAAAAGTAAATTCACTAGTGGATTCAG
>NC_026003.2:18508618-18646411 GCF_000442705.2 Elaeis guineensis
TTTAACGTTAATTTATTGCCTTCTCAAGGAGTTTTTCTGTTTTCCGGTCATGTATATCACCCTGATCAAATTTATTGACACTCTTTTTATTCAGTCATCCATTCTCTCCACTTTCTGATTGTGAGCTTATTTACTTAGATTTGACAACATAATTCAAAGATAAAAAAAATCTAACCATGAAATAATAAATAGTTTATAAAATAATGAGTAGTCTACAAAACTGGGAAGGCGGTCCCTCAACATTCTGTGTGACCTGCATCCAACTAGTATGTATATAATCTACAAAAATGTGAAGGCGGGCATGGCCTTCACTCATCACCTACATCCAACTCATATAAAGTCTACAAAACTGTGTAGGCGGGCGTAGCCCTACGCTCGGCCTATCACTTGCGTCTGACAAGTATATATAAATATAATCTACAAAATTGGGGAGGGCGCTTCTTCACTGCACGTTGGCAATGCATCACCTGCATCTAGCTAGTCTACAAATTTGTGAAGCGAAAGGCAGTCCACCGCTCGTTGCCATTGCCTTCATCGCCACCTCCCTTCACAAATTGGTTCTCTTGGGAGGAAGGGACGATCACTGCCAGATGCATGCAATGTCATGCTCTGAAGTAGCTCCGGTGAATGGTGGTGGCATGAAAATTAACGGCATGGAGAACGCCGCCAGTTCATCATTGAAGTCCATCGATGCATTAGAAGAACATGGCAAGAAAGCATCGGCAGCAACTCCTTCCACTTGTTTTAGCTCCATCGGCGCGAAAGCACCATGGCCTTGGCCTGGTCCATCATCCATGGCTGCCTTGGACACCATTGGCACATCAAAGCACTCCTCCATGAAAGCAGGATTATTACATTGGCAACCTTGTTGTTGTACACCGCCAGTATCACCATGGAAGTCGCCTTGGTTGCACCTGGAATCCTTTTTGAGAAGTTGGATCCTCTCCTTGACAGCCTCCATACCCGACTCCATTGAACAAAGCATCTCTCTCAAAAACTCCTCCGACGTGTCGTCAAACGGAGGAAGATCCCGTAAGTCGAAGGGACGCGTGCTCCGCTTCTTTGCGCCGAGGCCTGGATGCCTTCCGATGATGTCGCGGACGGCTCCTTCGTCCTCCGGCCATGATTCGGGCTGGCCATCGGGACCGAAGTATATGACGGCGGTGGGGGTGCCGCAGAGCGTCGAGAGCTCGTAGGCCGCCTGCTTGAGGGCTTCTTTCCTCCTCCGGTAGGTGGCCAAACGCTTTTTCCGGTGTTTTATGAATTCTACGTTCAATTTTTTACCAACCATTGGTTTGCTCCAAGCTTCTGGTTCTTGTGAGGGGTAGCTTGCCTTATTTATCGCGGTTGAGGAGAGTCCCAGTCCCCTTTCGAGGGGGACTTATAGCGGTTGAGGAGAGTCCCAGTCCCTTTTCGAGGGGGACTCGGTTTTTTGTTCTGAGCTGGACTCTTAGGGCTCGGGAGGAATCTCACTGAGGTGAATCCTAGTTGTGTTCGGTTTAAGAGAGGGACGGTCTTGGGGAATAGGTTAGTTATTTCTTGTTTAGGGCGAAGGGAGGGAAAAGTTATTTCTTGTTTCATTTAGAACATTGCTGTTAGAGTCATCACCAAACTCAACGAGTTTGTTCGTTAAAAATAGAACTGTCAAGACAGGCCGACCCACTCCAATCCATCCGACCTACCCCGATCCGCCTCTAAACGGGACAGGTAGGCTGGCCTATTTAACTGACGGATTGGAAAGACCCTGATCCGACCCACTATGGGCTGCGAGTTAAACGACCAACCCACCAAATTTTTTTTTAAAAAAAATCCTATAAAGAGAACTCCATCGGGGAGTGGGGGCAGAGGGATGTGAGAGCGGCGATCGTGGACCGTGGGGGGCATCATGGGGAAGGGGCACGGAGGATGGGATGGGGTGCGGGCGCTCGAGCGGGGGCGGTGGACAAGGTGCGTGCAGCCGCAAGGGAAGTCATGGGGACCGGTGTGCAGGCGCCGGGGCAGAGGACCTCACGGGGGCAGGAGAAGAGGGAGAGAGTGGAGGGATGGGATCACAGTGCCGGGAAGGAGGAGCTTGCCGGAGAGTGGGGGAAGAGAGGGGCCAGGATATGAGCGCTGGGGAGCATGAAGGAGCTCGCGGGAGGCTGGGATGTGGGCACCGGGCAGGAAGGGAGGGTGCCAGGGTGGTGGGGGGCACCAGAATGCGGGCATCGAGGAGCGTGGAGGAGCTCACTGCTCACGGGGGGTCGAGATGTGCTCGTCGGGAGTGGGGGTAGGAGGGGGTACGAGGGTCGTGATGCGAGCGCTGGGGGGCGCAGAGGTCCAGAGGAGCTCGCCATCATCGGGCGACGAAAACTGGGCGACGGGCCAATGGCGTTCGGACGCGAAAGCGACAGTCTCTCAGTCTCTCCTCTCTTTCTCAGATTTGGGGGTCGAGTAAATTTTTTTTTGATAGATGGGGGTCGATAATTTCAATACTAAAAAAAAAAAAAGGCGGGCCAGTCCGCCCTGACCCACCAATCCAAACGGGATGGGTCATTTAACCCGCTTCTATATAGGTTGCTAAAATATGGACCCAATTCGCCCCATTTATATGGTGGGGCGGGCCAACCTAATGGGTCCAACTCAAATTGATAGCTCTAGTTAAAAATATCTGAGGAAAAATTAAAGAGATACTCCGAACTTTGAGCCGATGAAACTTATATCCCAAAAACTTAAAATATTTCAATTAACAATCAAAATGCCATTTTTTGTTGCAAATTGATCCAATTGTCTATTTATATCTTAACACCATTAATGAAGCAGAAAAAGACCAAAGCTCATATCTCAAATTGATCCAATTGTCTATTTATATCTTGGAGATCCATTTGCACATATCTCAAATGCTCCATCTTCAATCATTCATCCATTTACATAGATATCAAAGCTCTTCATCATCTTTCATTGATCCACTGTTCATCCACCTATATGCATTGATCTTTAAGCATTCTATCCTCTATCATTTATCTGCTTGTATAGATCTCAATTCTCATCATCCTCCATCATTCATCCACATGCACAGGTCTCAAAGCACTTCATTTTTTATTCATCCATCTGTATTAATATCAAATCACTCTACCTTCCAGCATCCATCCATTTGCATAGATCTTTAAATACTATATTCTTCATCAATTTTTATAAATTTTAAAACATTTCATTCTCTATCATCCATCTATTTATATAAATCTCAAAACGCTCCATCCTCTGTCATTCATCCATCTGCACAGATCTCAAAGCTTTCTATCCTCTTTCATTGATCAATTGATCATCCACATACATACATAGATCTCCAAGAATTCCATCCTCTATTGTCTATTTGCTTGCATAGATTTCAAAGTCCTTTATCCTTTTATTATATATCCATATGCACTATATCTCAAAGCACTTCATTTGTCATTCATTCACCTATATAAATCTCCAACCACTCTACCTGTATCATCCACCCATTTGCATAGATATTAAAGCACTCTATCCTCTAAGCACTCCATTTGCTATCATCTACCTATCTGCACAATTATATAAGCACTTCATCTACCATCATTCATTTGTCTGTGTAGATCTCAAAGCTCTTCATCTTCTATCGTCCATGCGCCTATAAAGATCTCAAAGCATGCTGTTCTCTATTATCCATCTATTTGCATAGATCTTAAAACACTCCATCTTTAATCATCTATCTATCTATACAAATCTAAAAGCACTATATCTTTTATCATCCATTTACTTACACAAATCTCAAGGTACTCTATCCTTTTTTATTCATCCACCTATACAAGTCTCAAAGCACTTCATTTCTATAATTGATCCACTTTGCATAGATCTCAAAGCATTCCATCTTTTATAACAAAATTAAAGTCTCATCAATGTAAATATTATCTAAGAAATATCTCTTTATGAAAGATAAAAAGGCATCAAAAATTAAAAAAGAAATAAGCACTTTGCAAAAACATCATAGTTACTTAAAAGCATATTTCTTTTCCTTTTTTTTAAATTTTATTGGTGAGGAGGGAAAGGGGAGGTGGAGAACGTAGGCCTTGGGATCTTGAGGACCACTTAGCTTTAAAGTGCTTCAATCAAGGGTGGTGCTTTGAAGGAAGCCAATGATGGCAATCCAAGCCACCAGGGAGCCATTGAGTACAAGAACATGAATGCTAAAGATCTAGATTTTGGCCGATTCAGGTGGGGTAGGTGGCGAGGTCTAGAGGAGTGCTACTTTTTGTAGGACAATAGGTCCTTGAGCACCCAAGCTAAGGTAAAGATAGCCTAAGGCTTGGCCATCAGATATCCAGCCTCAAAAGTTCAATATCACCAAAAAGCCAAAGTCATCAGAAGACAAATCTTAGCAAACCAAGGTTGGACAATCAAGCAAAAGACCAACAGCTCAGATGAAGGACCAAGGTTTGAAGTGAAGCTTGATGCTAAGATGAAGCCTCAGCCTGATCTGAGAAGGCCGAGCTCTCGGTACGAACCACCCAAAAATCGACTTCTAAAGGCCGATCCTTCAAAAGTAAGCTCCTGAAAATCGAACTCCTAAAGATCAACCTCCTGAAGCCGAGCTTCCAGAAGCCAAAGTGAAGTGGTTTAAGAATGCCAACCAATGAAGGCCGACTAAAAGCAAACCGACTAAAACAGTATAACACAAGTCTAATCATCTATTATTTTCTTTACTCCAAATCTCGACTTGACTTAAAAATCAGAAGGCCTGGCCAGAGCCGATCCAGCGAGTTCTCTCATCCTTTATGTGTATATCCGTAACTCAATGATCTAATGACACTCCTCACCCACGGGCTAAAGACTTCGATGACTAAGCAGCAGGGGCTAATCTATAAGGACCCCCGAAGGCCGCTTGCTTTTCAGTGAGTCAATAACCTATGGAAACCTTAATCATATGGAAAGTGAGGGCTAACCTATAAGGACCCCCAACGCCCATTGATTCAACCTACATGGGCAGAAGACCTCAGTGACCAAGTAGTAGGAGCTAGCTTATAAGGATCTTCAAAGGTCGCTCGTTTTTCAGTGAGTCAACGCCTATGAAGATTTTAGTCATGTGAGAAGCAAAGGTTAAACTAAAAAGATCCTCGGAAGGCTAATCTATAAGGACCCTCAGCCTACCGACTTCATCTACATGAGAAATGAAGGTTCCTTACTTTTCAGCGAGTAGAGCCAATGAAGATCGAAGATCCCTCGCTTTTTAACAAGTAGAGTCTATGAAGACCTCAATGCCCAAACCATTATAAAAAATTAAGGTATTAGCGATGGTATTTTTGTCATTGCTAATAGGGAGTATTAGCGATGGTATTACCGAAGATAATTTTTCTATCGTGAATAATTATTTTACCGATGGCTATTAGTGATGGCGTTTTTGTCGTCACTAATAGTAGTTTTAGCGATGGCAGAAATGGTATTAGCGACAGCAAGGCTGTTGCTAATGATTATTAATGATGGTACTATTAGCGATGGAATTCACCATCATAAAAAATATTTTTTTATTTATTAAAATTATTAGTGATGGCGAAAAGAGTATTAGCAATGATATTGCTGTCTCTAATAATCACTAGCAATGGCATCCACCATCATAAAAAATATTTTTTTATTTATTAAAATTATTAATGACGGTAGGAAGAGTATGAGTGACGGCAAATACCGTCGCTAATACTGAACGAAGAATATAATATTTTTTATTTATTTTTAAATATAGTATAATTTTAAAATTTAAAGTCTATCTTCACCATTCATTATCTAAATAATTATCATTAGAGTATCATCACAAAAGACCATCTTGATCCGATAGTCCTAGCTATGTCAATCAATAAAATTCGATATCGTCAGTCACGAACGACTGCATAATGATCTGATAGATAGAGACCATCGATGGATCTGAAAACTTGCAATAATAATCTCAGTGATATTTGTAGCACACTATCAAAATTTTACTTCAATCGATATCATTATCATGATCAATTTTAGTATGGAATGATTTGGACTATTAAATAAAAAATGAGTGATCAAAAGGCCGAACGACATTCGATTATAAGGTAATTTTTTAGATAACTAATCTTTGCTACTACTTTGATCATTTATACAGTAGTGATTATAAAATTCAAACCATACGTAAATGAACGATCCAAAACTATATCTTTTGATACTCATTCTTAAAATCCTTAAATTATTATGCTTGTGCTTTTGTAAAATCTACTTAACATGGATGATTTATATATGTGTGATTTAAATTTTATGATCACCACCATGTAAATAATTAAAGTAGTAACAAATATCATTTATTTAAAAAAATATCTTAATCAAATACTGTTTGACCTTTGATCACTAATTCTTTATTTAATGATCGAAGTTATCTCATGCTAAATTGAACATGATAATGATGTCCGATTGAAGTAAAATTTTGATAGTATGCTACAAATATCATCGAGATCATCATTGTAAATTTTTGGATCTATTGATGGTCTCTATCTATCAGATCATTATGCAGTTGTTCGTGATCGTTGAAATTGAATTTTATTGATCGACATAGCTAGGGCTATCGGATTGAGATAGTTTTTTATGATGATACTCTAATGATAATTATTTAGATAATGAATAATGAATATAGATTTTAAATTTTAAAATTATATCGCATTCAAAAAAAATAAAAAAAAATTATATTCTATCTTTATAGCCATGGTTGTATAATAACCGCTGCTATAGATCTATCGCAGCGGTTGCACAACCACTGCTATATATTATATAGCAACGGTTTATGTATTACTATGATTAAAATAGATTTTAAAAAATTTAATTATGAATTTTAAAAAAAATTTAAAAACTATTAGCAATGGCATTAGAAATGGGAACACCATCGCTAATAGTATTAGTGACGGTATTAGCAATGAAAAATACCATCGATAATAGTCTACTCAACAAAAGAAAAAAATTTTGCTTACCCCGTGCACCCTCATTTTTCCCTACGTGCCCTGCCACCCCCCCTTATTTTCCCCCACCTCCTCTTTCCTTTGCCTCCGCCTCCTCGAGCCCTCGATCGTAAGCATCCGACCGTCTCCGACCTCCTCAAGCCCTCGGCTGTGAGCATTCGACCACCTCCCTAAGACCCAGGCTGTCTCCCGACTCTCCGAGCCCCCGACTGTGAGCCCCCGACTGCCTCCCACCTCTCTGAGCCCCCGGCTTGCCTCTCTGAGCCCCTGCTGCCTCCCACCTCCTCGAGCTCCCGACCGCGAGCCCCTGCCTACCTCCTACCTCCCTGACCCCCAATCTGCCTCCCCTAGCCCTCGATCGCCTCCCATCTCCTCGATCCCTTGACCGCCTCTCGCCTCCCTGAGCCCTTGGCTGCGAGCCCCCGATCGCCTCCCGCATCTCCAAGCCCTCGACCTCAAGCATGCGACTGCCTCCCCAAGACATCGGTCGCCTCCTCAAGGCCCCGACCGTTCTCGCCTCCCCGAGCCCCCAGCCGCAGCCCTCAACTGCCTCCTGCCTCGTCGAGCCCTCGAATGCGAGCCCTCAACCACCTCCCAGCTCTTCGAGTCTCCAGCCACCTTCCACCTCTCCGAGCCCCCAATTGTGAGCCCCTGGCTACCTCCCACCACCCCTGAGCCCCCGATCACCACCCGCCTCTCCGAGCCCGCCAGCTCAACCTTGCAGCCCTTGCCCCACTACCCCCAGCCTCTCAGTCCTGCTGCCCCTAGCCATGCCGCCCTGACCTCGCTAGCCCGCCGGCCCGATCTCGTGGCTCCTACCCTGCCAGCCCAACCCTGTGGCCCCTGCCCCACCAGCACGTCCCCTCGACACTGACCCACGCCGCCTTCCCGCGGCTCCATCCCTGCACCCTCATCTCTGCGGCCGCATCCCCAAGCCGGTGTCCCATCCCTGAGCCAGCATCCTGTTTGTACGACTGCTGTGTGTCCTGAAGAACCTGACAAATTCATGGTTATCAACTGCGATGTATATCAACCCATGATCAGGTACAGAGATTTGATCTCAACTTCATAATAGATATGATCTACATTGTAGATACGATCTATATATTTTATTTTAGATTTCAGATTATACATGTTATATAAAGTCATAAGATCCTTATTTAGCTAGTTTTTAGATTAGATCTAATGCATGTTAGATTGAAATGTTTAATCTAGATTTTTTCATTGCATTAAGATTCAAAAAGAATTTTGAATTACATGCATGAAACTACCTACAAACTTTCAGTGGTATCAAAGCCTAATTGTTGACATAAACATAAATGCATGAACCTGATATCTAATAAATTAAAAATAAAATTGATTTGATTTATTGATATTTCATGCAATACTATCAAGATCTGATTTTATTTACATGCACATATGATGTGTGTAGTGTAGTTTATTTTTTGAGTAGCCTAGTACTCATCAAAATCCATGATAAAGTCTATCATGCCATAGAGGACTATGGTGGAAGGGGTACCTCATGAATTGAGAGGAAGAATCACGAAAAGAAGGCTCATATGATCTAAAACTTTGAAATTTTTGTGACTGGCACTAAAAGAATAGTGTCCTACAAGCTAATCGCATGGATGATGTAATAGAACTATTCTGAGTTATCTTCCAGCTCATTTGCATTACATTGGTTATTTTTTCTATAAGACATTGTGTTTCGTCATTTGCTGTATTATATGTTTAATTATGATTGTGATGAATCTCATAGATTAGGACAATGATTTTAGGATCATGATGAGATCATGCCAGTGAGACATAAAATCTTGATAGCTCTAGTCTAAAATATTTTCAGTTGTAGAATCATTGAGTTGGAGATTGATGATGCCGATAAAACTGGTACATCCTATGTATGCTTGACGAAGAGGATGACTGATCTCACAATTACTTGTGTGGTGACACTAATACAATATAGGTGCTCATTAGAGAATGAGTTCACTGAACTAATCCACAGGGAGAATATCTAATGGAGCCTTACTAGTATGCCAACAAATGATTCTCTATGGGAGTGGTGCAAGTGATCCTTTGACCTAAGATCACCATGATACCTTATGTACGTGGATCCATACTTTGGTTCATACTCTAACATGACTCTTTGAGACATGTGTGGGATGTTCTGAATATGGTGAAGTATGCATGAAGATTGTGAGTAGTCAACAAGGAATCGATCACTCCTTATAAGAGGAGAGAACATCCTATGTGGTCTCATGGGGTGATGACTCAAAAAATCTCTAGCCAAAGTAGGGATGAATAGTAGAAAAGAGTTTCTACTGGTTCATCAACTGAGTCATCATCATCAGATCGGGATACATATGGATAGATATTTGGACTTGATATAATTCTATTCCCATGGCTTGTCTGAAATGTTGTGTGATCAAAAGATTGAATTGCATGATAACTCACCACAGAAGGACAATTTTGGTATTCCACCAAATTTTACATCTTCTGGATAGTCATGATACATTGCTAGATGTCAATCTTGACTTGTAGATCCCAGTGAATTAAAGAAGTTGAATTCAGTAAATTAATAAGAAGAGTTCTGATTAATTGATGAACTTGAGTTCAGTATGTCTTGAACCTAATTGGATTAGGTGCATATGAACCTGACATACTACTGGCTAGATGTAGAATCCAATGAGTCACGCACAAAAGAAAATTGATCTGGAACTTTTGATTAAGTCTTGTGGAACCTAATTGAATTGGATTTGGTTGAAATCCTAAATTAGTTTGAGTCAAGCATGCTAGCACATGTCTAAACCCAAATCCCTATCTAATTGGATTCACGATTGGCATTGGGCTTTGATTAGTCAAAGACCAAATACAATTGGACTTAAATTGGGTTTTGAATGGTTCAAATCCTATGTTAGATTAAGTCCAAGGCTCCTTAATTTTTGGGTGTCCAATGGTTGGACACAATGAGGATTTAACGCCATAAGGAGGAGTCCACGCCTCTTTGTTTTATTTCCTCGTGTGAAAAGAGTTTCATGCGCTTCTCTACTTTCTCTCTTGCGCCTTGAATAAATAAGGATAGAAGTTCACGTTGAGAAAGGGTTCTCCACGCCATCTATTTATTTCTTGTGCCCATTTGTTTCCTTGTATGAAAGTGTTTTACGTTAAGAAGGATTCCACACCATCTGAAGGGATTTCATGCGCTCCTTGCTTGGTGCGTCCAAGAGTTGGATGCCCAAGTTACATCACATGTTTGGATTTATTATGGAAGGATTTTAAATGCCAAGAGATGGGTTCCATAATTATCTCTTGGTTCAAGGAGTCCAAGACTCGTAGGATTCTTCCAGGCCCATGAAACCAAGTGTTCCACGCATTTTGTGCACTTCTTAAATCCCTTCTTTATTATATCTGTGTGAAAGAGTTTCACGCATTTATTTCATTTGGCCACACATCCCTTGGTTGGTTATAAAAGGAATGGCATCAATTGTTGGACGAGTCCCTTTTGGAATAAACTCTTCCATGCGCCACTTAGTCCATATGTGAAGGTGTTCATGCTAATACCTTTTCATGCCTTCATATCTCCATGTGAAAAGGTCTTCCCACCCAGATAGTTTAGCGCTTCTGGGGAGAAGTCCATGGAGAGCAGGACTCTCCTATATCTCATGCCAACATGAAGTTTCTTACTTCTAGTTTGGGATGCCCAAAGGGTTGGGTGTTGGCGGTTGTTTGGACTCCTATCATAGCTCTTATTTGAGTTATGATTTGAGTCAATAAAAGGCAAGAAAAGGGCCAAGGAAAGTGTGGATCTAAGTGATCAAAAATCAGATCCAACATGTTGGATCTTAGTGGTCAAAATTAGATCCAAAGGGTTGGATCTGAGAGATCAGATTTCTGGTCTTATGTGTGGATATAAAAGGTCCAAATGTTGGACAGCAAGTGGGCTTAGGGACATGATGATTGACATGTCCAAAAGATGGATAAAAGGAGAGAGAAAATTACTAAGAGTTGGTAATGCAGGATAGGAGCAGCTGCTGAAATTCTTGAGAAGAAAATTCGACAAATCTAGATTGGAGAGAGTCCTAGATCGAGATCTGTATGGATCACTGTTAGAGAGCACGCGCTTGAGTGCCTCAAGGATACAGATTATCGGGATATTCGGATCTGCAGTTTGGTATAATATTTTTAATCTATCTTATATATGCTATGTAAATTTTGTTTGATTGAATGCATTAAGATGATTTTGGGATTGAGATCCGGACGATATGTTTTCAATTGTTGTTGCATATTAAAAAATTTTAAAATTTATTTTCACTGTGCATCCGAATCCCAACAGGCATGCTTGCCGAGTTAACTCGATTTTTGGTTCGAGATGGGTTACACAGTCTTAGGCAGTCCACCATCAAGCATTCCGATTTTCAGTCACCATCAGACTGGAGGTCCTACAGGGATCACTGGATGCGGACGGACGTATGGGAGGCCTTTTGCGACTAGTGGAGCAGCGAGGAGTACTCCAGTAGGTGGCAGAGGATCCGACGGAATCGAATTGCCCAGCAAGATCCGATCAGGCACACGGGCGGCTCCGTTGACACACATATTGTGGTCAACAAACTGGTAAGAAATCTATACCAAACTCTTTACTAGAACTATAAAAATTCTTATATGTATGTTCTAATTAATTTAATTTTATTATTTACTTATTATAGACACGACAGCTGGGTCATCTACTAGGCTAGCTGTGGTTGTGGGAGGCCACACACCAGTCTAGGATTTTAGATCGCGACATATTGCGATAAAAATTTTAAACTATATTTATTAAGTTGTTATAGAATCTGATATGTATATAGAACTAATGTATTCCTAAATTGTATAGGCGGATTACGCGGAGTACGTCATTGCATAGCACGGCGATGATCCATCCACTCAGCCCCTCCTTGACCTTGAGGGTTGGCTTAGGATCATCAGAGAGGTGACTAGGAGTAGGTTATAGGAGTCAGCCATAGCTTCAACCCTCCAGCGGCTCGATACTATTCGACGTCATCACAGACCTCGACGTCCCATATTTAGAGCGATGCACACGTGGAGGAGGTCGTACAAAGGCTTCTAAGCTAGTGACCTCAGAGCTTCCAGGATACCGTCAGGCACATGGTCGTAGAGATTCTCCAAGACCCGAGTTACACGACTAGCTAGACTCGTTGTCCCAACCATTATATCAAGTAATTTTATTAGTAAACTTTTTTACTTGTTTTAAATTTTCATATTTAGAAGCTTCACATATTTAGGCTTAAATCAGGAAAGAGGATCTAGAGGCTAAAAATTCAATCTAATCATTTAATTGATGGATCGGAGGTATCTATAGTTCTGAATGATCGAATGAAATATGTAAGAATAATCTGTTCGAGAGTCAGAGGAGTATATCAAAAGATACATCTCCGTATCGAAAGATATATCTCCATATCGAAACTTAAGTCCGGAAAGAACATCTAGGGGATAAAAATTAATCTAATCATCCAACGATGGGTCGAGGGTGTTATAGCTTCATATTATCAAATAAAATATATAAAAATAATTTATTTGAAAATTGAAGTAGTATATCGAAATATATGTCTTCGTATCGACATATATGCTTTCATATCAAAACTTATTAATAATTTAAAAATGAGATTTAAGAGATAAAAATTCAATCTAACTATTCAAACAATGGGTTGGGATGTCTATAGTATTGTATTATTGAATGAAACATATAGGAACAATCTGTTCGAGAATCAGAGTAGTATATCGAAATATACATCTCTATATCGATATATACGCTTTCATATCGAAACTTATTAATAATTTGAAATAATCTAGAGGATAAAAATTCAATCTAATCATCCAATGATGGACCTGAGATATCTATAGCTCCGTATCATTGAATAGAACATATAGGAACAATCTGTTTAAGAATCGGAGTAATATATCAAAATATACATCTCCGTATCGATACAATCGAAACTTATTAATTATATTTTATTTTTTTCGTTATAGGATGATGGGATATCTAGCTCTTATCCACCTACTGGAGAGGACGTACAGGAGTAGGAGGAGGATGAGGAGGATGATGAGTAGGATCTTACAAGATTTTTTATTTTTTGATATGTATGCAATTTTGCTACTTGTAAAGTAGTATCTGTATATAAAATTATATAGTTTATATTTTTAAAATAATATAATTAATTTTATATTTATAATTATATTAAATAATTATTATTTTATTTATAACAGATTTTAAAAAATATTATTGCTTATTACTGTGATTAAAGCAGGTTTTAAAAAAATTAATTATGAATTTTTTGAAAAAAAAAACTATTAACGATGGTGTATAATTTTTTAAATTTTAATTTAAAAATAAAAAAATTATTAGAGACGACGGTAGCGACGACAAAGCTGTCACTAATAATTTTTTTTTAAATTTTAATTTAAAAAATAAAAAATTATTAGTGATGGCATTAGTGATAATAAAGCCATCACTAATAGTTTTTTTAAAATTTTAATTAAAAAATTAAAAAATTAATACCGTCGCTAATTAGTATTATTAGTGATGGCAAAATAATCGTTGCTAATAATGGTAATTAGCGATGGAGATATTTCTGTTAGCTTTTTAGCGACGGAAAGCTATCGCTAATAGCATTAGCCACTGCAAACTGGCTATTAGCGACGGCAAACAGCCGTCGCTAATATTTAGTTTTATTGTAGTGAACTAAAGTAGAAGAATGCACCCTATATTTTCGACAACTTTGACTTAATATACTTCGCTCGAACCAACTCTAGCTCGAATTCGAGAATAGGGGCTTATGTTGGGGGTGATGTTGCACTGGCCGAAGACAAAGCATATGGAAACACGAAGGAAAGGTTGATCTTCAGCCCCCACATAGATCTTCAAATCTCATGATCATCGAGAATAACTGATGACGAATATATAAGGAAGAAATAATAAACATATTCCTTTTAATAAGAAGAAGATAACAAGTGTATCTCACTAGATAAAGTAAGGCTAACCATTTGATTCTCCTTTTTTCTTACAACTCTTCAGTCTCTGCCTATAAATAAAGGTCGGTAGGGGACCTCTAAGATATGAAAAATCTCTCTCCCAATACATTGACTACTTTCCATCTGTCAGAGATTTGACTTGAGTATCGAAGGATCTCCATTGGGGCCAACTTCGATCGGGGTCTTTTCTTGCGGGTCCTGCCATCGCTGTCCAACCGTCGCCGACCTGTAGTTGTCGTGAAACTTCAGCCAACTCGATCTCAAGATGAATTTCTACGACAACACACTCTATCCTTTATCATTTATCTCCTTGTATAGATCTCAAAGCTCATCATCCTCCATCATTCATCCACATGCACAAGTCTTAAAGCACTTCATTTCTTATTCATCCATTTGTATAAATCTCAAATCGCTCTACACTCCATCATTCATCCATTTGCACATATCTTAAAATACTACATTCTTCATTGATTTTCATAAATTTTAAAGCATTTCATTTTCTATCATCCACCCATTTACATAGATCTCAAAACACTCCATCCACTATCATTCATTTATTTGCATAGATCTCAAAGCTCTTTGTCCTTTTTCATTGAGCAATTGATCATCCACCTACATACATAGATCTCCAAGAATTCCATTCTCTATTATCCATTTGCTTGCATAGATTTCAAAATCCATCCTTTTATCATTTATCCACATGCACAGATCTTAAAGCACTTCGTTTGTCATTCATTCACCTATATAAATCTCCAACCACTCTACCTGTATCATCCATCCATTTGCACAGATATTAAAACACTCTATTCTTTAAGCACTCCATTTGCTACCGTCTATCCGTCTGCACAATTATCAAAGCACTTCATCCATCATCATTCATTTGGCTACGTAAATCTCAAAGCTTTTCATCCTCGATCCTCCATGCACTTATAAAGATCTCAAAGTACTCCATTCTCTACTATCCATCCATCTGCATAGATCTTAAAGTACTCCATCCTCTATCATCCATCCATCTATACAGATCTAAAAGCACTATATTCTTTATCATTCATTTACTTACACAAATCTCAAGGTACTCTATCCTTTTTTATTCCTCCATCTGTACAAATTTCAAAGCACTTCATCTCCATAATTGATCCACTTTGCATAGATTTCAAAGCATTCTATTTTTTATAATAAAATTAAAACTTCATCAGCCGTAAATATTATCTAAGAAATATCTCTTTATGAAAGATAAAAAGGCATCAAAAATCAAACAAGAAATAAGCACAAAAACATCCTAGTTACTTAAAAGCAGATATCTTTTTTTTTTTTTTTTGTTTTACCGGTGAGGAGGGGAAGGGGAGGTGGAGAGCGTAGGCCTTGGTATTTTGAGGACCACTCAGCTTTAAAGTACTTCAATCAAGGGTGGTGCTTTGCAGGAAGCCATTGATGGCAATCCAAGGCACCAGGGAGCCACTGAATACAAAAACACGGAGGCTAAAGACCTGGATTTTGGCTGATTCAGGCGGGGTGGGTGGCGAGGTCTAGAGGAGTGCTACCCAGTAGACCACCGGGCATTATTTGCACAACTAGGTTGCAAGGCAATGGCTTTGTGTGGATGGTAGAAAGGAAAGGAAAGAATCAAATTAGGATCTCACGCACATGAATTACATACTTTCTCCTCAAATTAAGACAAAAATTAAAACGAAAGGTATTTTTTTGGCACCAAGAAAATTCCACTTTAAATCATAAAGAAAATATATAAACCATGGCATTTGAGATAATATATAGTTGCAATAATAAAGATTATTTATCATAGTACAGAAGGAGCAAAGAAGAAGAAGAGAAGATTAAACGATGGGAGGAGGGGGAACTTAAACTTTGGCTCAAAAAAGATTTTTCTCGCTAATTCAAGCCAAAGTACCATAACTTTCAGATGCATCCCTCACGGTCGAGGTGGATGAAGAGGTCACCATACACTGGGAAAGTGAAGGTAAAATGTTGAGAATGGTGAGGCCTCACAACCAAAGACCAAGCACACCATCATGACTCCAATGCAATTGCTGATTTTGGGGATGCACATCGAAAATTTAGAGCAGAAACATGAATCAAGAAAAAACCACTAGCATTCATAGATTGATGGTAAGAAAGATTTGAGTCAAGATGATCTTGCTCATTTGCATAGTCATTTTCTTAAATGATAGACTTTTATAAGATTTGGATCAGATAGGGGCAAAAACTCAAAGAAGGGAAGTTTTTACATGTCTATGACTAGAGAACAATTAATTAAAGCATCAAGGGTAAAAATTGTTTTTTTTTTTTTTTTTTTTTGAAGAAAACATTTCAAAAAATTTGATTTTTGCAAACGCAACTAGGTTTATCTGGATCCCTAAGATTAGATATAGCTCTTGTCTGGTGATCTAGATTATTCAAAGATTCAATTTATCATAATTTTAATACCCAAAAGAGACTAGATCTTTTAAAGATCCAATTTATCATAATTTTAATATCCAAAGGAGAAGATGAAGTCCTTTTCTTTTTTTATAAGGAAGCATTTACGATGCAAGAAGGGAAGGCCTAACTTCCAAAGGTATCCAATTGAGGACTAGACTAGTTATGAAATAATTTAAATAATTGAGCAAAATATACTAACCTTAAATACAGGAAAGTAGAAAATAGATTTAAATTCTAAAGGCTACATGAAACTATGGACTATACTACCTAAAGGATAATTAGAAGTTTACTACCTCACTACAAAAGGAGCTCCACCACCACCAAGGACTCTACCAACTGATGCTGTTATAGCACATAACCACCAAGGACTCCACCAACTGGCCTCACCATTAATTCCTCGAATCCACTATGGATTGCACAAAATCCATCCAGCAAAAATATTTAAAGTAAACATGAGTTAAAGTGTGTTCAAGGGAAGGAAAGTTCATTAACTGACTGATGATAGGGGTTACATACGGGGCATTTTTAGGCTTTGGGACCCCTTAAAGTGATCGGATCGATTGAGTGTCTTCAAGGTCCAAAAATTAGTCAAAACCAATTCCTAAAACTTACAAACTAATTATTCTCATTACCATCAAGCTATTGGAACAGAGAATATATAAAGGCTTGGAAGAGGGATAAAACAAATAAACTTGTATTTTAATAGATAATATGTTTCTCTCTTGCTACACCCATCTTCTTTGATAGGCTCAGCAAACCAAGTGGATTAAGATCCATTAACAACTAAACAAACTAGCAAACAAATTTTAATTGAGATAAAAATGCCAAATAACTAATCAAAATTAAAATTCAATGAGTTCTGATAAAGCTTATCAAATCAAAACTATTTTCTATTTTGGATTATCACTATCATTCCCCCTTAATCCAAAATCTTCATGCTTGTCATGCCCATCTTCTTTTTGAGCTTGATGAAGGTCTCAAACTTCAAAAGTTTGGTCAAGATGTCGGTGATCTAATTATCCGATTTGCAGTAGACAAGCTCAATTTCTTCCTTGTTGATTTGATCTCTGAGAAAATGAAATCTCAAATCTATATACTTGCTCCTCCCATGAGTGATTGGATGCTTGGCCAGCTTGATAACAGAGACATTATTGACATTGATCTTTGTAGGACCCTGCACTTTAAAATGAATCTGATTCAACATATTTCTCAACCAAATTGCTTGACATGCACATGAGGCTGCTGCTACATATTCAGTCTCACAAGTTGAAAGAGCAACTACTGACTGCTTTTTAGAAGATCATGAAATTATCGCTGGGCCAAACATAAAGAGATGTCCTGTAGTGCTTCTTCGATCATCTTGATCTCCTCTCCAATCACAATCAGAATATCCAATAAGATCATTTGCAACATTTGAATAGAAGAGACCATTATCTAGAGTGCCCTTTATATATCACAAGATCTTCTTAGCAACTTGAAGATGAGATTACTTCAGTGCTTCCATAAACTTGTTAACTAGACCAACTCCATAAGTAATATCAGGTCTAGTATATGTTAGGTACCTCAGACTTCTAACTATGCTTTTAAAATAAGTTGGATCCATAGTAGAACCATCACTTGCTTTAGATAATTTGGTGCCAACTTCCACAGGAATTTGCATAGGATTGCATTCAAATATTTTAAACTTCTTCAATATCTCAATAGCATATCTCTTCTGACACATAAAAATCCCATCTGTAGCTTGGATAACTTCAATCCCAAGAAAGTAAGACATCAAATCAAGATCTGTCATCTAAAACTCTGACTTTATAGCAAGCTTGAAGTCTTTGATCATAAAGTGATTATTTTCTGTGAAATCATATCATCAACATATAGACAAACTAATAAAATATTTTTAAGAAAAATCAACAATTTATAGCATGTATTTTTCAAAAATTTTTAGCAAAAAACTACAGATTAAATATTTTAATCTAATTGCATACCCTATATCTGACCTAGAAACTATCAAATAAGGATCATATGACATGAATAAATACAACATCTGAATTTAAATAATTGATCATATTAATTTTGCAATTAGATCGAATCTGAAACAAACATTCTAATCAAAAGCGGATCCTATCTACTGAGATTAGATTCCTTATCAGAGTGTGGATCGATGATCATTGTTGCTGATAGATATGATAAAAGGTTCTTCCTGATATCGAGAAGTCGCACAGCACGTCCGGCCTTTATAGAATGTCTGCTCAAAGTCCTGATCAGATCGACTTTCTTCTGGAATGCTAGTTCACACGAAAGGTGTTACATGGCTGAAATATGCTCCTTCTTTGGATCACCCAGACTCTTCCGGATCAGAGGATGGAACAAGAGGAGATGGTGGTGTAGGAAGTATGGAACAAGACTCTTTTGTTTTGTTCTTCTTACAAAAGTCTAGAATCGAAATCTTAGAATCCCACCCTAGAACTCATGCCCAAAGAGGAAGAAATTTTTCTCTTTTTGTCGCACAAAATGGCCTACCCCCTCTCTGTTTCACGCCCCTCTCTCTCAGAAACCCTTTTCGATGATAAAAGCATCTAGTTTTGTCGCACAAAATAGAGAGGTTTTCATAGTTGGCGTGGAGAAGAGATGAGGATAAAGATAAGAGGTTGATTTAGTTCAACTTCAAACTAATTTGAATTCAAAATATAACCACTTGATCCTTGTCCAATAAGGGCGTCAGAAGGGCTGAGGCATGAGACATTTCTCATGCAATTTTCTTCTCAATTGTCACACAAAACATCAGCCTTCTCAAGGAGTTGGCAACAAGGGATAGGATAAGGATAAGATCAAGATAGTTTTAATTCAAATTCAAACCATTTGAATTCAAACACTAACTAAACTCATCCTAATCCAAAGGGGATCAGAGAATGGGTGACAAACCTCCTTTGGGTGTGAGAAACATTCATGTAGAAATATTTCTTGCGTGAAGAAAAGAAGGGCGCAGAGAAAGGGTGGCGTTAGGGAGAAGTCCAACTAGATTGGACTCTTAGGTTCTATCATATTTGGTCCCAAACCAAGTCACATTTGGTTAGACCCAATTAAATAAATGAAATCCAATCCAATTAGGCTTTTATATCCTTAATCAAATCTTAATCTAATTAAAAATTGATTGAACCAAAATCTTTTCAATCAGAAACTAATCTTTTTTGGCAAGTAGGCCATCTTATAATCTAATTGGATTAAACCTAATTGAATCTAATTCAATTAGACTTGATTCAAACTTCGATACTCAATCAAATCGAACAAATTAGCAATCTAATCGCTAATCAATCCTTCTATAATTCATCAACTATTAGTGCATTAATTTATTATAACTTTTGTGCAAGGTTAATCATCAATCGAATTGATGGTTATATCCTGAAACGATTCTTAATCGTCGATTAGCCACTTGATCGGTTAGAAATTTTTTTTGAGTATGATTCCATAGGTTTAAACCTAAGCCAGTAGCACAGGAATAATTTTTCTGTACCAATCAGAGTGACCACCTAGCAATGGTATCTGACATCCGGATAGGTTGAAAAAATGCTAAGCAACATTCAAGAACCCATTGGCATATGGTTACTGTATAATTTATCTTTTTAACCTTAATGCTCATGATGACCTAGGGTTTAACTGTCAACCTAGAAAAGATCATCAACATTGTATTTCAACTTTTCAAATCCATCACATGGATTATCCCGATCAAGATTTTATTGAATTGAAATACAGTAATGCATTAACTCCTACTTATTCGGAGAGGTCAATTTTATTTTGATTCACACACCAATTTCGTAAGTACTTGACTGTACTAAAAAATTTTTCATCACTGAATTAGAAATTCAGATGGTCAATTACCAAAGCATGTGAGTTGTTTGCAAGTCACCGTGATGATCTCAGGTCGGAGGGACATTATACTCATATCCTTCACGAGCTATTCTTGACAGCAGAGTGCTCTGCAGTTAGTTACGTTCAGTGAGATGTACGCCTACATCTCACTTGCATGCCATGTCAATGTCTCTACATTCCTTGGTTAAGAGGACAACCAACGCCCATGACATATAACGACCTATACTTGATATAGCTATCATCTTAATAATAGCATATCATTTGATCCTGAACAAGATTTAAGGACTAAATAATATATCATTCTATATCAATTCAAATAGTCCTAAAGACTTCATTACAATCATAAGAGTTCAAAAAAATATACACAAAGTGATGAAAAAATCAAATAACATTTATTATTTAACAATTCATGTACAATTACAACAATAAACTCAACCGTCAACAGACTGACGATTGATTTTGAGATATAATTTTCAACAACTCCCACTTGGACTCAAGTCAATCGATACAGTATCGTATATCCATCTTCGATTTATAATCTTCAAACTTCTTGACATCGAGGCTTTAGTAAATAGGTCAGTTAAGTTCTCTTTTCTATCGATCTTCTGAAGCTCGACGTCACCTCGTACTATAATCTCTCGGATCAGGTGGTAGCGGCGTAGAATGTGCTTGGTGTACTGATGTGACTTTGATTCCTTCACTTGAGTAATGCACCAATACTATCGTAGTACAAAAGATAGGGCTATCGATAGAGGATGCCATTTCGAGCTCGCCGATGAACTTCCACAACCATATGGCTTCCTTCACTGCATCGGATATCGTGATCTATTCTACCTCGCAAGTAGAGTCGGCCACGTATGCTGCTTGAAATTTTTTCAGCAGACTGCTCTATCATTCAAGGTATATATGTATCCTAACACACTCTTGCTATTGTCATGACCTGACTGAAAAGTGGAGTCTGTAAATCTCATAAATTTTAAGTCAGATTCTTTATATACAAGCCACTGGTCCTTAGTATTTCTCAAATACTTGAGGATGGTCTTTATGACTTTTCAGTGGTTCTCACTTGGATCGGACTGGTATTTGCTCACTACCCTTAGTGAGTATGTCACGTCTGATTTCGTACATGTCATGACGTACACAATGGATCTCACTGTCGAAGCATATGAAATTCTACTCATATACTCTCTCTCTTGAGGAGTTGTCGGATAATCTCTTTTTGAGAGAGAAATTTCATGACCTATCGAAAGATGGCCTTTCTTGAAATTCTTCATGCTGAACCGTTTCAGCACAGTATCAATGTACGTGGACTGGGATAATCCAAGCAACTTTTTAGATTTATCTTTATAGATCTTCATCTCAAGGATGTAAGATGCTTCTCCCAAGTCCTTCATAGAGAACTGTGATGACAGCCAAACTTTTATTCGTTGTAATACAGGTATGTCATTTTCATTAAGAGAATGTCATCCACATACAAAATAAAAAATACTACCATAGAATTATTAACTACTTGTATATGCAGGGTTCTTCTCCATTCTTAACGAAGCCATAGTTCTGTCACTTTATCAAAATACATGTTTCAACTCTGAGATACCTGTTTCAGTCCATAAATGGACCTCTAAAGTTTGCGCACCTTAAACTCATCTGTGGATATGAAACCTTCAAGTTGTATCATATACACCACTTCTTCCAGTTCTTTATTTAGGAAGGCTGTTTTCACATCCATTTGTCAGATTTTATAGTTCAGGTGTGCTGCTATCGTAAGCATGATTCGAATAGACTTGAGCATTGCCATAGGAGAAAATATCTCATCATAGTCAATATCATAATGCTGATGATAACCCTTGACAATCAACGGACTTTAAAGGTCTCCATCTTTTCGTGTCTTTTTTTTTTTGAAGATCCACTTACACTCTATGGGTTTTACTCCTTCAGATGGATCAACTAATATCGATACATCGTTAACCTTCATGGACTCCATTTCGGACTTCATAGTTTCTAGCCACTTATCAAAGTCAGACCTCTGCATTACATCATGAAAGTGATGGGATCCTCATTGTTTTCATCAAGTTCAACAGGATTACCATCCCAGATCAAGAAACTATAATATCTGTTTGGCTGATGCAGCACTCTATCGGATTTTCTCAAAGATGTCTCTATAACAAGTTCTGGATTTGATCTAATCAAATTTGATTCTATGGGTTTACTAGATTGTACCAGTTCTTCTAACGATTGAACTTCATCAAATTCAAACTTAGAAGCATTAGTTCCTTTCCCATGGAACTCTTTTATCAAAAAGTCTGTCCTATTGCTGATGAACACTTTTTGTTATCAGTAAGATAGAAGTAATATCCCTTAATCTCTTTAGGTACCTTATAAAGTTACATTTGTCAGACCTAGATCTGAGCTTATCTATTTTCAAACACTTAACATAAGTCAGACACCCCCAAATCCTAAAGTGAGAGAGTATTGGCTTACGCCTGTCCACATCTCATGTGGTGTTTTACTTATCGACTTGTTCGAAACTTTATTAAGTATATAACAAGCCGACTTGAGTGCATATCTCTAAAAGGAGATCGGCAGACTTGCAAAGCCCATCATGGATCGAACCATATCTAACAGAGTTCGATTCTCCTTTTCAATATACTATTATGCTGTGGTGTTCTAGGAAGAATCCACTGTGAGAAAATTTCATTCTCTTCTAAGTATATCAAAAACTCACTGAAGAGGTATTCATCTTCTCGTCAGATCGAAGAATTTTAATACTCTTCCAATTTATTTTTCTACCTTATTACGAATCATTTGAATATTTCAAATGATTTATTTTTTACCTTGATAGATCATCTGTAAAATAATGAAATAATAATACCCATCTCTGGCACTTGTGTTCATAGTCCACATATATCAATATATATTAGATCTAAAACTTCACTAGCTCGTTCATCTTTTTCAGAAAAAGATGACTTGATTATTTTTTAAAGAGACAGAACTCATAGATTGAAAGTGATTCACAATCATTGACTTCGAAGATTTTCTCTTGAGTCAATCTGTTTATTCTGTTCTTGTTAATATGACATAACCTACAGTGCCAAAGGTAGATATCAGAGACAATCAATTTTAAGACATTTACTAGATGTGTACATTACACTAACAGATTGTGACAATATATAAATTTTATTTTTAATTATCCATTCATTATATTAACACTATTCATAATGATATATAATTTTTTTATTGAAATCTGATAACCATTCATGGCCAAAAGGCTTATAGAAATAATATTCAATAGAAATAAAGGACAAAAGTGACATTCACTAAGAACAATTATATTGGATTTGAATACAAGCTTAATAATCTCTAATACTAGAATTGGTCTTCTATCTCTAACATTAAAAATCTTTCGTCTTCTTCAAATCTCCTACTGATTTGCAGATCCTACAATGAATTATAAATATTAAAAGGACTTCCAGTATCGAATATCCAGATAGCAGAATCACAAATTGAAAAATTAGAAAGTGTTATCATATAATTATCTTGTCCAGCAATAGCTTGCTTCTTTCTCAGCTTGTTCAGATCCAGGAAGGCAATATATTGAGGACAGTTCCTCTTCCTGTGCCCTGCTTCTTGCAGTAGAAGCTTCTGTCTGACTCTGATCGGACTTAGATTTCTTAGTCTGACTAGGCTTAGACACCCCAGCACTATGCACCTTCTTTTTATTCTTCTTACTTTTCTTTCCTTTCTTAAAGGGTCGACGTCCAGAAGAAGATCCTTCTATCATATTCACCGACTCTTTGTGGAGTTGGTAATTCTTTTCAAAATTCTACAGCAATCTCAATAAACGTGGTAGTTGACTGCAGACTTTGTCATTTTATAATGAGTAAGAAAAGGGACGTAAAATTTTGGCAGAGTTCAAAATTGCATCCTTCCCCAGTTGCTCATGCAGAAAAAAGTCAAGCTTGCTCAGGCGCTCAATCATTTCGATCATGTACAGTACATGATCAGTGACTGATGCCCCCTCCTTCATTCGAGCATTGAAGATAGCACAACTTGTCTTATGCTCTCAACGTCGTGGATGTGTCAAAGGACTCGTTCAATATTTGAAGCATGTCTTGTGGCTGATCATTCTCAAATCTGTAGCTAAACTTAACATTCATTGCTGCCAGCATAATGTAACTCACTATGGTTCGATCGTTGAGCCACTTCTGATACGTGTCTCGAACCATGCTGCGGAGTTTGGAGCTGGTCCTTGAATGCCAGATCTGTCAGCACGTACAAGATCCATTCATGTTGCAGGATGATTTTAAGTTTTCGATACCAATTATCAAAATTGGATCTCATTAATTTATCACTATCTAATAGTGATCGAAGCGATAAAGTGGTGGCTATAACTGTAAAAAAAAAATCAAAATCTAATTAGTATATGAATTGATTAAGCCTAAAGACATGGACTTTAGTCTAAAGGTTCTTTCACTATTTTATTCAAATTGATATCTTCTACCTCCAATTCGAAGAATTACACTAATTTCTTAGTGGATACTAGAATTCTTATAGGCTGCACATGGGCTCGAGTGTGGCTCGGCTAATCCTTATGTACCTATAGGTAGGTTCTTAACCAAGTATT
Source organism: Elaeis guineensis (assembly GCF_000442705.2). Classification (NCBI taxonomy): domain Eukaryota; kingdom Viridiplantae; phylum Streptophyta; class Magnoliopsida; order Arecales; family Arecaceae; genus Elaeis; species Elaeis guineensis. The sequence goes on from NC_026003.2 coordinate 18,533,522, forward strand.
TCACCAAACAATTTTTAGCAGTTAATTTTGCCCTAAGCTCTTCTTCAGCAGGCATGTGGCGCCTCTACTAAAAGTCCTAATTATGTCTAACCATTAGCATGTCAGAATTCAATACATCTGACAAACGAATGATCAAGTCTGAGTATGGCCCAACCAACCTGACCATCGTTAGAAAGACACATCTAAATCAACATATTATGAATGATAATTCTGATAACTAAATGAGCACCAGACATGTGGTACCTCCAATCATCTAAACTGTTGGACCCATTATCATCTAATTTAATCGGAAGCTACGATCTAGTAATCACCATAACTATTTCATTTTTAGGGACTCAATAATTTTAAAAGATTTAGTTAGATGTATTGAAAGAAAGAAAAGACTAACCAGCTAATCACAATCCTTCCACTGACTTCACCAAATCAGAACAAAGAAGATTAGATACAAGTTGGTCTAGTCGACTAGTTACAAATCCTCCTATTGACTTAATCAAGTCATGAAAAGGACTATAGATAAATCAAACTTGGGGCATCTAAATCAGTCATACTGATTTTCTAACTAGCATGGATCAACTCCAATCATTAAGTGATCTGATCAAAATATGATTCACCACATTGGCTAAATAAGTGAGATCGATGGGAGGATATGCTATTAACTCGCCATAGACTCAATCTATGCGAGTAGCTCCCAATTAATGACAACTGATCAAAACTGTCATACTTAGACACTAACTGGTTAATCAGTTTCAATTCGATCAACTTATAGATTTGAGTTCGACCATGGAGCTACGATGGAAGTCCATCTTGGTCTAATCAAAGACATGAACTCAGATCAACTACAACTATTGAGAATTGATCAAGAGAAGAACTGACCTAATCAAAATTAACTTTTAATTAGATTTGATCAATTACTAACATAGTTCATTATCAATGATTCCTAGCCCTAGATCTAACCCGGTTAAATGGACTCGACTCGAGCTAACCCATAAACCTATGATTTATGAAAATTAGGCCTTAGATCTTTGATTCTCAAATTTAGATCACTTAATTCTTAATTAAGTTTTAGGCTGATATGGATTGGGATTCGGTATTTGAAAACAGTTTCAAATTTTGTAAAATATTTTTTACAAATTATCATACAATCAATTGAAAAATAATTTCAGATTTAACATACAATATATCATATTTAAAATAAATTTTTTATTTTTTTTTCATTGTTCATTTTTATGGAAAAGACCGCACAGCACCCCTACATACTATAGGAGAACCCCATCAAATGGGAGGAGAGGGCCATAAAATCCTACTTTCTCCTATGATCAGACGGCTATGGGGATCTACCCAATCCGATTACTATACTACTTAAAATTAAGATTAATTATTTAGATCTAATCTAAATAATTAAAATCAGATTATACGCAAATGTACATGTTATATTGAATACAGCTCTAATACCATTTAAAAAAAAACTGGCAATTCATAGCATGCATTTTTCAAAAATTTTTAGCAGAAGACTACAGATTAAACATTTTAATCTAATTGCATATCCTGAATCTGATCTAGAAACTATCAAATAAGGATCATATGACATGAATAAATACAACATCTAAATTTAAATAATTGATCATATTAATTTTGCAATCAGATCAAATCTGAAACAAATATTCTAATCAGGAGTAGATCCTATCTACTAAGATTAGATTCTTTATCAGAGTATGAGACAATGATCACTACTGCTGATAGATATGGTAAAAGATTCTTCCTGATATCGAAGAACCGCACAGCATGTCTGACCTCTACAGGAGTCCGCTCGAAGTCCTGATCAAATTGACCTTCCCCGAGAATGCTAGTTCGCACAAAAGGTACTGGATAGCCGAAATATGCTCCTTCCTTTGGATCACCCAGACTCTTTCGAATTAGAAGATGGAGCAAGAGGAGGAGATGGTGGTGTAGGAAGAACAAAACAAGACTCTCTTATTTTGTTCTTCTCATAAAAGTCTAGAGTTGAAACCCTAGAACCCCACCCTAGAACTCATGCCCAAAGAGGAAGGAATTTTCCTCTTTCTATCACACAGAATGACCTGCCCCCTCTTTGTTTCACACCCACTCTCTCTCAGAAATACTTTTCAATGATAAAAGCATCTAGTTTTGTCGCACAAAATAGAGAAGTTTTCATGGTTGGCATGGAGAAGGGATGAGGATAAAGATAAGTGGTTGATTTAGTTCAAATTCAAACCAATTTGAATTCAAAACATAACCACTTGATCCTTATCCAAGAGGAGCTCCAGAAGGGTTGAGGCGTGAGATATTTCTCACGTAATTTTCTTCTCAATTGTCGCACAAAACATCAACCTTCTCAAGGAGTTGGCAATAAGGGATAGGATAAGGATAAGATCAAGGTAGTTTTAACTCAAATTCAAACTATTTAAATTCAAACACTAACCAAACTCATCCTAATCCAAAAGAGATCAGAGAGTGGGCAATAAATGTCCTCTGGGTGTGAAAAACATTCACGTAGAAATATTTCTTGTGTGAAGAAAAGAAGGGCATAGAGAAAGGGTGGCATTAGGGAGAAGTCCAACTAGATTGGACTCTTAGGTTCTATCATATTTGGTCCCAAACCAAATCACATTTGATTAGACCCAATTAAATAAATGAAATCCAATCTAATTAGACTTTTATATCCTTAATCAAATCCTAATCTAATTAAAAATTAATTGAACCAAAATCTAGATTAAATCAAGAACTAATCTTTCTTGACAATTAGGTCATCTCATAATCTAATCGGACTAAACCAAATTGAATCTAATTTAATTAGACTTGATTCAAACTTCGATACTCAATCAAATTGAGCTAATTTGCAATCAATCGCTAATCAATCCTCCTATAATTCACCAACTATTAGTGAATTAATTTATTGCAACTTTTGTGCAAGATTAATCATCAATTGAATTGATGGTTATATCCTGAAACGATTCTCAATCGTCGATCAGCCACTTGATTAGTCAAAAATTTCTTTTGAGTGTGACCCCATAGGTTCGAACCTAAGCCCGTACCATAGAAATATTTTTTTTGTACCAATCAGAGTGATCATCTAGCAATGGTACCCGACGTTCGGATAGATTGAAAGAATGCTAAGCAACATTCAAGAACTCATTGGCATATGGTTACCGTATAATTTATCCTTTTGATCCTAATGCTCAAGGTGACCTAGGATTTAACTGTCAATCCAAAAAAGATCATCAACATTGTATTTCAATTTTTTAAATTTATCATGTGGATTACCCCGATCGAGATTTTACTGAATTTAAATACAGTGATGTATTAACTCCTACTTATTCGGAGGGATTAATTCTATCTCGACTCACACATCGACTTCACAAGTACTTGACTGTGCCTAGAAATCTTTCATCACTGAATTAGAAATTTAGATAATTCGACACCAAAGCACAGTGATTTGCTTGTAAGTTATCATGATGATCTCTGGTTGGAGGGACACTTATATCCATATCTTTCGCGAGCTACTTTTGATAGTAGAGTGCTCCACAGTTGACCATGTTCTGTGAGATGTACACTTACATCTCACTTGCATGTCATGTCAATGTCTCCATACTCTTTGGTTAAGAGGATAATCAATATCTATGACACACATTGACCTACACTTGATATAGCTATCGTCCTAATAATAACATATCGTTTGGACGTAAAAAAGATTTAAGAACTAAATGATATATCCTTCTATATCAATTCAAATAGTCCTAAGAACTTCATATCACTGGACATTTAAACCTTGACCCTAGTTCTGAAACATCAAAACTAAGCTAGGTTTCATCACTCTGAAATCTACTAAATTAGGTCAGTTCACAGCTCTATTTGATAGCTTCAAAAAGTTTTAGCTAAAATTTGAACCAAGGCATAAATTCAGCCGACACATTGAAATATTGGTACCAATTCTATTGAAACATTGAACCAAGGCCCAAACTCAAATAACAAATTGAACCAATAAGCTGCAAACATGGAACTAAATCACAAACATTGAACCAATAAAGTACAACTAAATTGTTTATAACACATTCTTATAACACAAATTAGCTGAAATTTTGAAACATTATTTCATTCACTTATAAAATAAGGTGGAACCAACTGTATATCTCATTACAAAATAAATATCTCATAGGATATTGATCCACAAACAAAACAAAGTTACATCACATAAGACATTGATTATCCACAACAAAATTTAGGGATATTGACCATAGACAACATATAAGGACCTAACAACCACAGACAATATACCATCTAAATTGAAAGCCACACATTGTCCCAAAATTTGGTCCACTAACTGTCCACTAACATTGAAAGCCAGCAATGTCCCAAAATTTGGTCCTCCCAAGACCATTTGAAAGTTATAACCACCCAAGTTGGTCCCCCCAACACTGCTTTCTTCTAGGCTTGGCTAAGAGGAAGTAGGCTGACTATCCTAATATGATAATGTTCATCCTACCATCTAAATGTGCTCTTATTAATCATGCTATAATATGGCTTCTAGCTTCCCTACTGATATGCCTAACCTTGTCTGAGCCTTGCAAAAATATGCAAACAAGTTGGTATATTTAGGCTATAGTTAGAATAAAGCTAAACTCATCTTAGCATATAAAATTTTTCTTTAGTACTAGAAGATATATAGAGCCCATAACCTTTTGATAATCTTTCCTACCTTGGCCATTTACTAGTTTCCCTAGAACCTTGCAATTGGGACCGCTACTACTCATTGCTTATAGTCCTCTTTATAGTCCTCTAAGTATCAAGCCACGACAATGGCAACCTGTGAGCTTACATGGTTAAAACAATTGATCCAAGAATTGAAATTTGACAAAATAGATCTGATGAAACTGATTTGTGACAATCAAGCTACATTACATATCACCTCTAATCCAATTTTTTATGAGGGGATCAAGCACATAGAAGTCGACTATCATTTTATTAGAGAAAAGATTCTTTCAAGAAGCATTGCTACTAGCTTTGTTAACTCAAATGACCAACTAGTAGATATATTCACTAAATCTCCTAGAGATGCTCGAATCAGCTATATATGAAGCAAGCTTGGTACATATGACATATATGCTCCAGCTTCAGAGGGAGTATTGAAATATTATTATATTTGGAAAGTTATATTTAGAAACATGACAATTCCTTCGTTGGATATTTGAAAAGCATGACAATCCCTCTATACAAAAGTATATCAATTCCTCCATCAACTCTACCATCTTGATTTTGTATCATTTGAATTTCTTTTTTATTTATCTTTTATAATCATGGAATTGTATCTTTTCTTTTTTTGTGTCTCACAATCATGAGATTTTGGTAGATATTAGTGTATTATATATATTTGTAAACAAATGTAATAGAGAAATAAGCTTCACCATTTACCATTTAAGAAGAACTATTAATAGAATAGGTAGTAAACAAACACAACCAATCTAAATTAGGTATATATGGATGCTCAATCAGTTTTTCGAGATAATTTGCTAAAAGGAAAGGAAGTCAAAATTATACCAAACAAGGATTGTTGTGCCAGTACCAAGGCTCGTACTGGTTGCTCAACAGCATGGTTCTATATGCCCCCATGCCTATCCGTGTCAGGCCCATACCAACATAGCTAAGAGGGCAAAGGAGATGCAAAATGGGAGAGAGGAAATGAGAGAGAGAGGGGGGAGGGAGGGAGAGGGAGAAGAGGGGATGCATAGAGAGAGAGGGAGGAGGCAGATGATCGGAGGATACTGATGGAGAGCTCGGGAGGGGCACGGAGAGGTAGAGGAAGGGCTACGCCCTCCGATTCCCTTATTTCATTTGAAACAGGGGTTCTGAAGGGGGCCCCATTTTATTTGAGAGAAATTAAGTGAAGTCGGCAACTCCTTACGAATATTTTGAATGGAGTGGAGGAACCATGGTCCACCTTAGGTACGATACAGCATGCACTGAACCGGACAGTTCGGGGCAGCACGATGAACCTTGATATCAAATATGGTGTTGAAAAAAAGATTACAAATTGTACCACATAGGTGGATACAAAATTTTCTCAGGTAATGTAACTGATATGCATGTACTGGCAAAGGCAACAAGTCCAACGCCTAGATAGTCTCAGCATGTCTAGGATACCCATTGCTCAGCATCTATCACCTTGTTTATAGCTTGCTATTGGCTATAATTAGTGTTTACAACATGACTCCATAGAAATCAATGATGAAGTTTCATGTTATCCGGAAAAATTGGACAATTTAGACCTAGGATTGAAAAATTGACATAGACTTTATTTTCAAACATGTCAAATGATCTTGTTTCAACAATTAGATAGTTTACCTGCTCCCGACACTTAGAAATGGGCATTTGGATGATATGCTTTCATGTCTCAAAAGCAGCATATGAATGACTATGAGCATTGCAAATTGATAGGAAAAACAAGTGACTCATAGAAAAGGAATATAATCGTTTTCTTTCCAAGAAACAGAACTTATGTCTTCTCGGTTCCAGCACTATAAGTCCTAACCAGCAAGGACGGCTGAACATGGCAGCTAGATGAGGAACATGTAAAAGCCAAAGTAGGTGAAGCCCTCACTTCACCTAACTAGGTACTTAAGTTGGAGAAACATTAGCTTTAAACAAGATGAAGATGCCTTCAATGTGATCCCAACCTCAAGAACCTCAATTTTCTTATTACAATTCTCAAATTCATGACAAAGCCATAAATGATTATGTTAAAAATTTAAAGCTTTGTCATACTTATCAGAGCTTTCTTATCCCATGATAATACCACTTGTTTCTTTTGGACTTTGAAACTAGAAGTGAAAAACTAAGTAACAAATGAGAATTTTGATCTCTTATATCAAATAGACTCCTGTGAAAAGGCATAAATTTATATGAAAAGGCAGTGATTCGTTCATACCATGACATCCTTGTTATATAATGGATGACAACTCTATTGCAAGCCTCTAATTAGTTTTTTTCACAATGCAACATTTCCAGTCAGGAAAATTTGATAACATGAACTCATTCACATACAGGATCTACTCCAAAGGGTAAGGATTGTTATATGATACTAAGACAATAAACTTGCTGCATCAATTTAAATGTTAAACTAGTGAAACTGAATTGCTTTTTCTCCTTAGATTGATGAATTCAGACGGCATTCTACCGAAGACAATCCACCTGGACACCAAAAAAAAGAAAAATCTCTTCACCCTAAGCAGAACTCCAAGGACCAACAGCATCATAAATATTATAATCATGACTTTACGAACCCAGCAGTAAACATGATCCAGAATTCAGGATCCAGGAAAAATGTGAAAGAAAGGACACATGCCAGGAAAAAAAAAGAGGACATAGTTTCTCTTTGACGAATCATTCGTAAAGCCATCGCGTGCATAAGCTGTGAGTACAAAATTCTTAGCTTAATTAAGTTGTAAAGGATTGCATCCCTTGCACCTCAAATCGATTTATTGCTTGTGCATAATAACGAATCTCAAGAGGAAAATGTATCTCCAGGGCATAATAGAGACCCATATAAACCAGCAAACCTTATCGCACTTTTATATCCAACTGAGGTATCTATCTACAAGATAAAGCCACTATAAGCTTAAAAATAAGAGTATTCCGAAGCAAAATGGAAACTATAAGAAAAGAATAATCACAAAACTCGAGTGGTGTTATACTGTGCACAAAGAAAAACACTGCAGGAAATGCACCAATAGGTACGGTGACCAAAATCTTAGATCATATAGGCCATGACGGAGGACATTGGCAGAAAGCATTGAAGATCTATAAAAGGCATCCCAAGGGTGGTTCTAATGCTAAAGCCTTAATTTTGAATGTGTTGGATGATGTGGGGCCCTTTGGGGACCTTCTTTATTGTCAATTAGTCTTTATAGAGTCTTAATTTTATGTTTCTCAAAGGTCCTATAATGCTGGTTCAGTTTTATTAAAGTGTTCTTAAGTTTTAGAGTCAGGGGTATTTTTGTAATTTTTGAGAATTTTCTGGGCATGGGCTGTCATATGGCTCATAGGTCATATACTCGGTCTATTTACGTTTTCGAGCTTTACTTATGATTTTTAGTTGGATTTTATTAGTCAAAATTACAGATTTGTTATTAGGAGTCTAATCCTATTTGGAGTATTAGAACTCTTTAAATAAGAATGTAATATCTCATTATGGGAAGCAGTCAAAATTTCACAGATTTTTTCTTCCTGATTATTCTTTTTTTTAGAGTTCTGTGATGCAATTCTAACCCTAGATGTAATGCATGTGGGATTCTAGGTGTGATACCTAGAAAACCTCTCCCTTTTCTTCTAGTTTTCTCTAATTACAGCACTGTAAAACCTCAAATTCAGATTTGATTCCATCCCCACTAAACCCTAGCAACCAAAACCAACAAAGTTCATAGCCACCCATCCATCAATTAGCCTTCAAATTCACAAAACAAACAAAATTTTTATTCCCATTTTCTACTTCCAGCTCACATAAAAACCCCAAAACTTCATATTTTTGCCACACCTAAATCACTCTCCATCCATATACCACCATAAACCCTAGCTTCTTACACAATTTCCCTACCCTTTTAGTCCAAAACAACCCATTAAGCATCCCTGAATTTTTCCGAATCAAAGTTGCCCTACATCATGCCATCTCTTAGAGAATCAAGACCATGCTCATTGCATAGGCAGTCGTTCAAGAATTCAACTGATTTATAAAATGAAGAACAAGAAAATGGCATATCATATTATTATGCATGTGTGAAGTAGCAAAAACAGGCTTTGGGTATGTACAAAAATGTGCATATGGTGCTTTGTCCAAGCTCTCAACAATTAAGATGGCTACAAATTAACTTTTGCATCACACTCACTAAGGCCAAAAGATGCAATTGTCAGCCATAGATGTAAAAACTTTTCCTTGAAAGAGGTAGCCCTGTGGAACAAACTATATGGTGCAAGGTGAAAGCTGATTGTCGAACCTATATTCCAGTAGACCACGAAGAGTAAGGATAAAACAGCCTTAGACCAATGGTTTCATAGAATGAGTTAGCATGTGATAGAAGAGATCAACTAAATGACATGAGATGCAACTATAAGGACAGGATCAACAAAACCAATAAATTTAGCTATAACATAGGCATTTAATAGAGCATGAAGCTGGAAGTGCAAAGTCAGAAAGAGGGGTGAAAAAAATAGGGATAATAAAACATACCTCAGCCATTTCAGGAGACCCCTCATCCTTTGCAAGAACCCACTTTGTGAGATAAATGGAGGAGAAGAAGCTGATGATACAGATAGAAAACACGAAGACAATAACTGATGACGTACTAGCTCCAATGTAAAAGACAGAGCCAAATACCAAAAGCAATAGAAGATATAAGACCCAGGGATTTATTCCAATAAGCATCCAAAAAATATGCAGAAAACAACATATCATTAATCAAAGGACGAAAGCAAGAGGAAGGTGCTTACATATTACCACATATTTTGAACAGGTAGACAACTTGAGCACATTACTATGCTTTGATTGACATGTTAATATATTCATTATGCACAAAGTTCCACTCTAAATGGTTTATATACTAGTTCAAACATAAGTCAGCAGCAAGGTTAAATGCACGGTTGATGCTGAGTTTATTCTGCCACATACCACATTTGAAGCACGTTAATCCTCTCACAAGAGGGATGGCCCTAACTCATTCTTTAATTATTTCCAAGTGAAGAGTTGATGTCTTCCTAATTCTTACACCAATGTTCAAGCACTTTAGTGCTGAAATATAAAATGGACCACATTCCAATTAAAAGAAGAAAAGATAGTAGGGTATGGAACTGCAGATATATTCTTACATTTATAGGCTAATGTTATATATAAAATATCAACAGATCATTCAGAGACTAATGTGAAACTAACAAGAAATCCCTGAAAGACAGTATTAGTACCCCCCACCACCTGGAGGAGAAGAGAGGGAAGAGAGGAGGGGGTTGTGGAGGGATGGGTGCATGACTTCACCACTAAAATGTGATTAGTTAGGCATAAACCCCATCAAGTTGTTATTGAGCAAGCTCTTACAATCCTTAAAACTAATATGCATGGAGAACTAAGACTTAGATAAAACTACTTAGTGAAGTAACATGTGTTGCATATGAACTTTAAATTTGCTGTCCAAGAGTATGATAAATCCACCAGAATTACTTTGTTCCTGCATTATGACCCTCCAAATTAATTACATAGGACAATAAAAGAATTACTGTACATGCAAATTTGTGCGTTAATATGACAAATTTGCAAGGTTTCTTTCTTCCTGCAGTAAGCCCTTTCAAAATTAATTTACTTTTCAAAGCTTCAGTTGTACAACAACAAAAAAAAAAATCATAATAACTATAGCAGAATAAGTTTAACAAAATAAATATGAAAAATGGAGACGGAGAGAGGACAGGGACAGAATCATTACAAGTCGCCATTGTCATATGAAAAATGGAATCAGGAAAAAAAAACGAAAAAAAATATCTGAAGAAAGATAAACATGGTTTTTTATAGCAGGAGAGTTGGGCATCTATTTCAGGATCTAAGAAGGCCATAAACCCAACAAAAACCGGTCCAAACAGAGGACAGGCCCTGTTTAACAGAGCACTTCAGTTGTTTTAAAAAAAAAAAAAAAAAAAAAAAAAAAAAAAAAAAAAGCCAAGAAAGAGAGAGGCGTATTAACCTGGATCCTTGAGTCTCTCGGACCCGCCGATCCCCGCATGCCGTCGCCAGGATCGCCGCTACGCCATCGATCGACCCACTTTCCTGCTCTGGATGGAGAGGCGGAGAGACTGCACGCGGGGACAGCGGACAGATGGAGGGATCTGGAAATCAAGAATCCGGTAGGTATAAAATATTCTAAAATATTGTCTGATAGCATTCTAGACTTGTTTTATCTATTTTTTAAAATTTTTTGATTTATTTAACCAAAATTTTAATCTTAGGGTAAAACGTTCAGAACTGAGAAAATTGTTAAAATCAAAACCTAGTTCCTTGATTTTTAGCGTGCCAGTATGGTTACAAAATGCACTTAAAAGAAAAAAAAAAGGATCGGAATTCAATATTAATGCATATACCAGGCCATGATCCTGATACGTGGAATCGATCGATCGTATAGGAATGGAGATTCAGCTTTATGGAAAATTGTCCATTAACTACATGGACGTCAGTTTTAATAACATCGACATTAATGTACCTCAACCTTACTTAAAGTTCATACGATGTATATTAATAATGTAGCTATTAATATTTCATCCAACATTAAAATTTATTATTTAGTATACAATTGCTATTGGCATCTAGTTTTTTTTTTTTTTTTTGTCACCCCCTCCCCCCAAAATGTTTGAACTTACATAAATACCCTTCTAAATTTATATTTGCATATACATCCATATAAAACACTTGTTGTATATGGGTGTCCTTATTTTTTTCTTTTTTCCTGCATATGTATCCATGTCATCTAACATCATTAACAAATTAGTAGTTCAAAATTGAAATGATTAAAAATTCCTTAATGAATAGATATGACAAAGAAATATATGTAAAGGTATAAATATAAATAGTAATATTGCAAGGATATTTATACAATCTAATATATATATATATAGGAGGGTATGCATTAAAAAAAATTATTTTATTTTTATCTATTTCAACTTATTTTAACACTCGGACTAGTTTAGTGCTTGTTCATCAATATTTTTTACAAAAATATTACTCAAAAAAAGATCGATTCGATGATTTGATAACAAAAAAAAATATGATTATAAAAAAGAAAGTTCAATAGGTTGGATAACTTCTCAGTGAGACCCATGGACCTATTACCTACTTTTGAAGCAAAAAGATAATTTAATAATTTTAATTAATTTTTAATTATTGGCTAGTGACATTAGTTAAACTGATATATCAAATATATTCATGCGAAAATAATATCTTATAAGGGTATGTATGTAAATATTAATTTTGAAAGTATATTCATATAAATATAATATTTAAAACAGTATTAACATAAAAGTTCTAGATAGTATTTGATGGTCTAAATAGATCACTATGGTGACCTAAGATCACCGATGATCCAAATCCTATGGTGATTTGATCATCAGTGATCTAAGACCACTACATTTAGTAGGCCATAATCCATGACTAAAGATCCTTGGATATGCAGAAGCAATCTATAATACCAAAACTATCAGTAATATATTACATAAAAATATATTTATTAATCATACATAATATATTATAAATAAAATATTACTATATTTATTAATATATTAATAATTAATAGATTTTATAAAAATATATTTATTAGTCCTAAAATTATTATTATAGAATAATATTTTTATTTATACTTATAATATATTATTTATTAATACAAATATTTATTTTGATTTAAAAAAATAAGGTAAAAAATATATTAAATATTTTTTATCATATAAATATAAAGTATAGATATTTTTACTCTAATTAAAATTATTATTGAATCATAATATGATATATCATATATTATAATGTAATATATATTAAAATATAATATATAATATTATATATATATAATATTGATATAATAATTAATAGTACATTGATATATATTTTTTATTAAATTGAGGGATATTTTTATCCTTATATTTTAATTTAAGATTACTGCTTAGGGATGATCTTGGATTCTCGACCTCGAGGATGGATACCTCATCATTAGATTGGAAGATGATTTGAGGAGTGGGGATGATTTGAAATCACTGTCATATAATATCATTATAGTGCAATCAAATACGATAATCTCATTATCTCCATCTGCATCATCCTTGATCTTGGATGGATCATCGTATACCAAACATCCCATAAGGATTTTTTTTGAATATATATATATATCTCCTAAATATATGAAATTATATGAATATTCATAAAATTGTTCTTTGTTTGAAATTATATCCTAAGCCAATCATCAGCTTGTTGACGGTTGTGCTCATTTTTATACGTTGTATATAAATTTTTATTAATAAATATTATTTAGTTTTTTCATCATATTTTGTCCATCTTCTTAGAACTCTTGTATTATGATGAAGTCCTTAGGACTATGTTTAATCGATAAATGAGGATTTATCGTTTAGTCCTTCAATGTGTTCGTGATCAAATGATATACTATTAATAGGATGATAGCGATATCAAGTGTGGGTCATTATGTGCCACATAAGTTGGTTGTTCTCTTAACCAAAGAGTATAAGGATACTGGTATGGCATGCAGGTGGAATATAGGGGTACATTTGTAACGAATGTGATCAATTACGGAGCACTCTGCTGTTAAAAGTAGCTCGCGAAGGATATGGGTATAAATATCTCTATAACCTGAGATCATCACGGTGACTTATAAGCAACCGTTATACTTTGATGCCAGATTATCTGAATTTTTAATTCAATGATGAAAGATTTTTGGATGTAGTCAAGTACTTATCAAGTCGGTGCATGAGTCAAAATGGGATTGACCCCTCCAAATAAGTAGGAGTTAATGCATCAGTATATTTCAATTTAGTAAAATCTTAACTAGAGTAATCCATATGATAGATTTAAAAGGTTGAAACATAGTATGGTTGACTATTCAGGGTTGACAATTAAACCTTAGGTCACCTTGAGCATTAGGGTCAAAGGGATGAATTATACGGTAACCATACATCAGTAGGTTCTTGAATGTTGCTTTACAATCATTCAGCCTATCTGAACGTTGGATCCCATTGCTAGATAGTTACATCGATTAGTATAAAAATTTATTCCTATGCTACCGACTTAGGTTCGAACCTATGAGATCACACACATTAGAAGTTTCAATCTGATCAGATGGCTGCACTAGTGAAGAGTCTCACTGGATTGGGACTTTGCTATTAATGAAGGATTAATTAGCAATTAGGTTGTTAATTGACTTAATTTGATTGAGCAATGAGGTTTGGATCAAGTCTAATTGAATTGGATTTAGTTTGACTTGGATTGAATTTGATTAGATCAAGCCTAATTACAAGAAAAATTAGTTCCTGATTTGATCATGACTTGGGTTCAATTAATTCTTAATTGAATTAGAAATTTATTAAAAAGATTGTGTTCCTAATTAGATTAGGTTCCTTCCTCTTATTAGGTCCAAACTAAATCTAATTTGGATTGAAATCAAATAAGAAATTGTAGAGTCCCAACCACCTGGGATTCTCTCCCTTGCGCATGCCGTAGGACCCATGCCACTCATTACACGCAAAAGAAGTTTGCATGAGGAATTTTTGGCATGAGAAAGGAGGACGCAGAGAGGAGTGGATGGCACTTATGTGATGAATCATGATCTTTATCTCCTTTCTGATTTGAATTTGATTTAATTCAAAGATAAGAAGAAAAGAAATCAATTTTATGGAAAAGTATTGGTGGCACCAAAAACTCATTCCTTATTCACATGGAGAGGATTGGTTGGCATAAGAAAGATCTGATTTCTTTCTCATGCCATCACAAAATTGGTGTTGATTTTTTAGATGCCATATCATTTGTGGCGTGAAGGGTGGTGGCATCTCCTGTTAACCCTAATCCCTAGCCCACCTATATAAAAGGGTCCAATAGTTGGATGCCCCATATGAGTGATTTTAAGGAAAAAAATAGTTTTCTCTAGCCTCGCCTCCTTCCATAGTTTTTCTCCCTCTTTAGAATATCTAAGAGATTTGAAGAAAAAGAAGTTAAATCAGCCATCAAAGATCTTCGCAAGCTAGCACTTTCGAGCAGATTAATTAGTAACCAATTTTTGTGTAAACAATCCATAGATGTCAGACACCTTATGCAGTGTGAGCAACTTGAGGAAGCTTTAATCCACGTGATTTAATTTTAGAGATCAGTAACCCCTGCTTTGGTAATGAGTTTTAAACTCGTTAGATCAGATTGGATCAGATCTAATGGTTAGATCTAATCTAGAGCATCGATATGATCAATGCAGATTTTATTATTTTCAGATCTTAATAACATGTTTAATCATATCATAGATCATGGTCAGGTAGTTTAGATTAGATCTTGCACATATAAAGTAGATTAAATTATTTAATCTATCATATTCCGCTGTAAAATTTTTAAAATTACATGCATAGAACTGTCAAGTTTTCTTTCAATTGGTATCAGAGTCTCGTTCGATATGATATGATTTTACATATATTTAGATCTAATTTTATGTTATTTAGATTCGATCTAAATAATTTTTATATTCTAATCTGATCACTACAAGGAAAGAGATTTTAGCGATGAATTTATCTATGACGAAAAATATTAACGTCACAAATAATCGTATCAATGATACAAAAAAAGTTTCATTGATAATAAAAAAATATTTATGATGATTATAAATTTTTATCATAAATAAAAAATATTAGCGATAAAAAAAAATTTCATCATAATAAAGAACTTATTTTCGATGAATATTTTCATCGTAAATAAAAAAAATTAAAATTACAAATATTCAAATATTAGCGATGATAAATCTTTCATCGGTAATAGTTAAACTTTTTATGATGAAAAATTTGGATCCATCACCAATTATTCTTATTTACGACTAAAAATTTTTGTCACTAATAATTGAAAAAAGTAAAAAATTAAATATTTTTGATTATTTACAACATAAGTTCAGTCATAAATAATTTCTTTATTTACGATGAAAACATAAGTTGTGTCGTAAATAACGATTATTAACGATAAAATTTTTATTATTAGTACTTTAAAATTTTAGATAATTTAAAATTTAAAACTTTAGATTATTTGTGATGAAAAAGATATCATCGTAGATAATTAAAATATTTATGATGGAAAGTTTATTTTCTATCATAAATTATCAACCATTTACGATGAAATTTTTTATCGCTAATATCTGAGAAATAAAAAAAATTAAAAATTTAAAAAGTAAGTTATTACAACTTAGAAAAAATTTCATCATCAATAAGTGATTTTTTATAAAAAATTAGAAAAATTAAAAAATTAAAAATTATAGAATATTTGTGATGAAATAGTTTGATCGTTAATATTACTTATTTATAACAAAAACATATATTCATCATAAATAAATATATTTTAAAAATTTAAAAATAAAAAATAATTTATGATAAAAATTGTTCATCATAAATAATAAGCTATTTATGATGTTAAATTGAATTACCATCATAAAATTGTTAATTATTTATGATGTATATCTTTCATTGTAAATATTTGAAAAATAAAAAATTTAAATTTTAAAAACTAAACTATTAACAACGGTAAATGAATTTTTTATCATTAAAATGATTTTTAACAATAAAAATTTCATCGCTAATACTTTAAAAATTTTTAAATTTTTTTTTATTTAAGGATATATATTATAATAATTTTTTTTATACTTAAAAAATATAAAATAGTTTTAAAAAATAATATGTGTAAATAAAAGTATGTAAAATATTAAGATGAATATGTAGTAATTTAAAAAAATTATTAGAATCATACATAAAATACCAGATGTAATTTGAAAAAATAATAAAAATTTTTATCATAAAAAAAATTATAAATAACTTATAGTAAAATAATAAATATTAAAATTAAAAATTTACAAGAATGATGGATAGAGTGGTCGGCCAAGATATTTTAGAATATGTGATTGTATTTTATCTAGTTTTATCATTAGTTAGTTCATAATTATCATATATACTAAATTTTATATTTATTATATTTATAATGACATATTTAAAGAAAAATCTTGTTTTTGTTGCTTGTGATCTTTGAAAATCTCATTTTATTTTATTTTTTAGTTATGTACATAAGTAATGAATAAAAATTTAGAAAGATTGATGAGTTGATATGGATGAAGAAAAAGTATATGTGGGGTATGGGTCGAACCTACTTGAACCTGCATGTAACCAAACACAATTTGACCCATTGACACCCTTAGTTTGAATTATGCTTCTGTCCGATTTTGGTTGGTCTTCCATCCATTTTAGTTAATAAACAAAAGAAAAAAAAAAAAAAGGACATGGCAGCAGATTAAGAAAAATTTTGCACCCCATATCTGGGTTCTGGTGCTAAAGAGGTCTGGTTCTATTTGCCGATGGCTCCATTAAGTCTCATAGACAGGATCAGATCTAAATTTAGCTCATTTTTTATGTAGTTCTCATGAAACCTAAACATAATACGAGTTCTACAAAATCTAAATAAGCAGGACTAAATATGTGATGCCTGGGAAACAGCTATGGAAGTATTAATATTCTATGAAAATTTAAAGATAGATATGATCCCAACCATGTGGACCATGCAAGAGGGCCGGATGAACTTGGTCACATACTTCCTAAACAACAACATCAGAGAAGAAAGAAGCAAGGTACTTTTTTGACCTCTCAAATATCATCATTTTTCGCATGAAGCCCTGAGTTAAAAAGTTTGCAGTCAAATCCTTGAACTCGCTTTTAGTGAATCAATATGGTCCTGCCGTCTATCTTATCAGTTGGATCTGAAAAATTTTATCATGCGAGCATCATATAATTACTTATAAAAAATTTATAAATAAATTTTTTTTTAGTAATTATTAGCGACAGAAGATAATTTTCATCGCTAATAATGTAATTAGTGATGAAAATAATCACTGTAAATAAAATTTTTTTATCAAAAATTTTTTGATGGGGACTATTAGCGACGAAATCTTATATTTTTATCGTAAATAATATTTTTCAGGAGAATTTTTTTTTCAGCGGGAGATTTTTTTTTTGACGGGAACTATTAGTGATGAAAATTTTTTCGTCGCTAATAAACTTATTAGCAATGAAAAACTTGATTTTTGTCGCAAATTTATATTTTTGTTTGAATTACTGGCGACAAAAATTAATTATTAGTGACAAAAATTTTCGTCACTAATACTCCGCATCCCGTCATGTCCCATCTGAAACCCATTTTCTTCCTTATTGCCCCCCTGCCATTTTCATTGCTAATACCCCGGGTCCCGTCATGTCCCATCTGAAATCTATTTTATTCCTTGTTGCCCCCCCGCCCTCACTCGGCATTCTCTCACTCTTCCCTCCCCCTGGCGTCCTGCATCCCTCCCCTATCCGACCATCATCGCCATCGCCATCGCCATTTGCTCTGCCATCGTCGTCGCCGTTCGCAAAGCCATCGCCAGCACCACCGTCGAGGTGAGTTTTATTACCTTTTTTTTGGGGGGGGGGGGCGGTTCGGGCCAGGGATGGGGACGACGGGTCGGGGCCACGGGGGACGGGGCCGCGGGGCCTACGGGCCGGGTTCGGGTCCTGTGGGCTGGGGCGAGGATGGGGATGGCGGTCCGGCGCCTGCGGGCCGAAGACAGGAGCCTGCGGGGTCAGGGTTGGGTCGGGGCCGGGTTCAGTTCCAGGTCCGAGTCGGGTCTGGGCCGGGCCAAGTTGGGTCGGGTTTGTGACTGGGCTAGGCCAGGTCCGTGATGGGGTCGGGCCGGCCTGGTTATTTTTAGGTTAGGCTGGGCCGAGCCAGGTTGTGACTGGGCCAGGTCCGTGATGGGGTCGGGCCGGGCCGGGCCTAGTCATTTTCGGGTCTAGCTGGGTCGGGTCAGGTGGAGTCGAGGCAGGTCGGGTTGGGTTGGTTTCAGCCCGAGCCGGGCTGGGGCGGGTCGGGTCTGGTAGGGTTTGGGTCGGGTCAGTTCTGGGTCAGGCCGGGGCCTTCGGAGAAAGGTCCAAGGATGGGGCCGAGATGGGGCAGGTCGGGTTGGGGTCAGGTCGGGGCAAGGCAGGTCGGTTCGGGTTGGGTTCGAGCCGGGTCCGATCGATTTTGGGCCGAGTCGGTTCTGGGTCGAGCCGGGGCCTTCGGGGATGGGGCCGGGGCGGTCCGGCAGGTCGGGTGGGGCCGGGACTGGTCGGGGTTGGGATGGGTCGGGGTCGGGTCGGGTTAGTTCCGGGTTGGGCCTAGTTAGATCGGGCTGAAATTTTTATAATTATTGCATATTATTTTTTAGTGTTACTACTGAAATTATTTAGTTATTTGACTAATTATTTTTTCACTAACACAATGCACATTGCTGTTATTTATTATAATTAAATTATTTTATGTGCTGTTTTGTATGCTGCTGAAATTATAAATAAAAAAAATATATTTTTACTTTAGAGAAAACTCTATTGAAATTTTTGATGAAGAAATTTTAATACGAAGTTATTCTTTTTTGATAAATTAGAAATCTATCTTTGAATGCACATTCAAAGATGGTACTTAAATTATATTGAGCCGTAGATTTCCATTCAAGTTTCAATCTTCATCGAGATCGAAACTTGGATGTCTCATATTCGGGCTTTTTAGAAAAGTGACAATATTATTGTTGTTAATCGTTGATATTTCATTTCATTATGTAGTATTCAGTAGTTATCTGTCCATTGTTCTCCAGATATATGGTGGATAGGGTGCATAGGCACCATATCCACATTATATACTTGGAGAACCATGGGGAGATGCTGCTGAAATTTCTATGAAAATAAAATAAAATATCCACTAATAACAATAATGAGATTATTACTTTTTGAAAGGGATAGGGCCGCACCTATTAGTAATGATTTGAAAAGGATAGGATCATGCATTTTTATTTTATTAAGTTGATGTAACATATTTTCTATGTTAATGTTAAGTTTGCATGTGTTTTTAATATGTGTTATTTTGTATCAAGTGATCTGGATCTGGATCTGGATCTGAGTAGGGATTTTGGCTAGAATTCAGAATGCGATTCAGTCCGAAATTCGGATCGAGATCCAAATACCACTGAATTTTTTTTTGATTGTTAATAATTTTGTGTTTGTTATTAGATGAATATCAACAAAAGTTAGATGAATGCTAGAGATATTTTTTTATCTGAATATCGAAAAGAAGTTCGAGATTTCATTGACTTTGCATGGCATAAGGCTGACAGTGCTAGTCGGATAAAATATCCATGTAAGAGATGTGTCAATATGGTATATCGTCACATAACACTTGTTGAGGAGCATCTGCTACAATATGGTATGGATAAGAAGTATACTTGTTGGATATGGCATGGAAAAGGTGATCCGAATGAAGTGGTGCGCGACGATAACGATACTGAGGATGATAGTGATGCTGTTGGACCTGTCGAACATAGTGGTATTGGAGAATTATTAGATGATTTATATCAAGGTGCTTGTTCAAATGTACGTTTGAATACTGCTACATCTGAAAGCAATTCTGATCACGAACATAATATCCGACTTGAGGTAGAAGGACTTCTGAATAGTTTGCAAAGCTTATAAAAATTTACGAGAGCCACTCTATCCAAATTGTACAAAGTTTTTCAAGTTAGAGTTTTTGATAAAATTACTTCATATTAAAATCGTGAATCGATGGAGTCAGAAGTCATTTGACCAAATTTTAACATTGATTAAAGCAGCTCTACCCGATGGAGAGAGACTTTCGAAATCATATTCTGAAGCAAAAATATACATACGAAAAATGGGACTCGGCTATACTCCTATACATGCTTGCAAAAATGACTGCATAGTATTTTATAAGGATAACGAACAAGCAACTGAATGTCCGAAATACGGTGAGCCTAGATACAAAACTGATATTAGGAAAGCAAAGAAAATATCTCAAAAGATTTTAAGATATTTTTCATTGATTTCAAGACTTCAAAGGTTGTCATGTCCACAAAGATAGTTGAAAAAATGAGATGGCATTATGAGCAGCGGGTTCTGAAGGAGAACATACTTAGCCATCTAGTCGATTTTTTAGTATGGAAAGACTTCGATACAAAGTATCCGCATTTTGTGAGTGACCCGCGCAATATCCGACTTGATCTAGTGATAGATAGATTTAATCTTTTTGATAATCTGAGTACCTCTTACAATATGTAGCCTGTAATGCTAGTTGTATATAATGTGTCACCTTGAAAGTGCATGAAAAAATTATTTATTTTTATGTCATTATTTATTTTAGATCCGAAAGCATCAGGTAATAAAATTGATGTATATCTACGATCTTTAATTGATGATCTGAAGGAGTTATGAAAAAATAAGGTACAGACATATAATTCTGTAAGTCGAAATAATTTTAAGTTGCATACTTCGATTCTATGGACCATAAATGATTTTTTGATATATAAAAATTTATCTGGATAAACACCAAAGGATATCTTGCATGTCCAATATACAATAGGGATGTATCCTCCTTACATTTAAAGCACGGATGGAAATATTTTTCATGGGTCATCGATGATTTTTTTCTGCTAATCATTCTTAGAGGATCCGTTATAATCAATATTTTGATAGTAAGTTCGATCAACGTCCGCCACCTAAAGAGTTAAGTGGAGCTAAAATTTTAAAACAACTTGAAGTCACTAGAAATATTCAATTTGAAAAAATATCATGTACTTATAAGCGAAAGCATACTAAAGCTGAGTTGAATTGGACGAAGCGAAGTATTTTTTCGAACTACCTTATTGGAAGCACACATTGGAAAGAATATTTGTGATAATATCATCGGTACTGTATTGAATATTTTAAAAAAAATAAAAAATGATACAAAAGCTCACCTTGATTTACAGAAAATGAAAATTCGATCGGAGTTGCATTTAATTCATCGAGGTGAGTGATTTTTTATGCCACCCATATGTTATTCATTGTTTGGAAAGGAAAAGAAGAATTTCTGTGGATGATTCAAAACTGTAAAGTTTCCTGATGTATACGCTTCAAACTTATCACGGTGTGTTGGGAACAACAACGACAATATCTCTGGTATGAAAAGTTATGACTCCCATGTGATGATGCAACATTTGCTTCCTGTAGTCATGCATGGCTATTTGGATAGTGATGGTCAAATTGCATTGATTGAGCTGGGAGTGTTCTTCTGAAAATCGTGTTATCGAAAATTGAAGATTCACTTACTTAAGAGATCAGAGAAGGATATCATACTCATTCTTTATAAGTTAGAAAAAAAATTTTCATCATCATTTTTTGATGTTATGATGCATTTAGCTGTTCATCTTTCGAAAGAAGCTCTTTTGGCCGGACTGGTACATTATCGATAGATGTATCCTATTAAAAGGTAAAAAAATTATACGTACTTTATCATATTAATTATAAGATGTAAATATATTTCTAAAATTTAAATTTATTTTTATTTATAGATTTTTGTGGATCTTAAAAAAGTATGTGCGCAATAAAGCAAGGCCTGAAGGATCTATATCAGAAGCATATGTAGCTACCGAGTGTGTCATATACTGCTCGATGTATCTTGACGATATCGAAACAAGATTCAATCATGTAGATCGTAATGCAGATTGTGAATGAGGTGATAATAAATCGACGTTGTCTATATTTAAATAAACGGTTTGACCTACTGGTGTAAGGAGATATGAATTTATAGACGTGAACGAGCTATCCAAAGTATACTTTTATGTTCTAAATAATTATGAAGAAATTAAAAATTTTATTGAGTAAGTATCATCTTACCATACTGTTTAATGATTAATAAAATTTTTTATGTCGATATAAAATTAAAAATCATAACTTCTTACAGTGAGCACAGGAGTATACTACGTAGAGAGAATAATACGGATGCCAAAGATTGATATAGGAAGAAATTTATAAAATGATTTGGTGATCTTGTAGGTTACATTAGTAGTACATTATTTATTTACTTATAAATAATATTATTTGAATCAATATAATTTTTTATCTTATGATGTAGATGAAACATAAGTATTTCAATAAAGAAATCGGTGTGACTGATGAGTTGTACAATTTAGCATATGATCCTGATCGAAGGGTTTATCACTATGCATCCTGTATCATTGGAGGAATGAGATTTCACACAAGAGAGCTTGAGATTCAACGACGAACCCAGAATAATAAAATTACTACAATAGGATATGAAGGAGAAGAAGAGATTGATTATTATGGTGTACTGGTAGATATCATAGAATTGAAGTATAGGTCTAATAATTCTATATTTTTGTTTCAGTGTGAATGGTGGGATATTAGTAATAACAAGATCAGTATTCATATTGATTCACAATTTATCAGTGTAAATCTTGCACGAATATGGTACCAAAATGAGCTGTATATATTAGCAACTCAAGCGAAACAAGTAATATATTTGAAGGATCTAAAGTATCGAGGTAATTAGCATATTGTATAAAAAATAACACCTAGAGGCATATATGATATACCAACTCGATTAGAGATGAATAAAAATTTAGATTTACATAAAGAGGAAGCTTTTCAGCAAGAAGAACAAACATTAGCCGAGCTTTTGATTGATGAAGAACTTGTAACGGTACCTTTGAATAGGGCTGATCTTCCATCCAACAAAGTTGAAGCTGATTTTATATTTAATCTTGATGAGTCGAAGGGTGACGATCAGTTCATAAATGACGATGAGATAGAAGACGATACATATATGATTACTGTGATTCGGACGAGGATCTACACATCGAGGAAGATACAAATATTGATGAGTAGATTATATTCCTCGTTCAATTTTATCTTCCAATAATGCTATGCGATATAATTATATTCATTAGAATATTATTTGATTATTATTATTATTATTTAATATTATATTTATTTATATCTTAATTTTTATAGATATGACACCAGGAGACAGACGAAGACGTTCGCGTTCACAGCTCGCTGCAGATACTTTGAAGGTTGAGGCACCTCCACCGATCTTCGTTGCTGCACCGGCTCCACTGTCAGAGAGTCCTGCACCGATAGGTCCCAGTGAGCCGAGTCCCAGTGAGGTGGGTCCCAATGAGACAGGTCCCAGTGGTATTAATTATTATATTTTATATATAATAAAATTTTATTCATTTATTTGGATCATACTAATGATTTATTTATTATTGTTTCAGGTGAGTCCTCATCGGTGTGAGGTGAGGACGAGGTCCATCGAAGAACATCGCTCTAGAGTGTTGGAGATGCCAGCACCCGGGACAGCATCTTCGGATCGAGATACTGGCCTGCTTCATCAGACCCATTAGGAGATGATGTGAGCCATGACAGACTGAGCTGGTCATCATATGCTACAGTTATGCCCCCATGACGTTCTTCGATTGACGTCACATTCTATCAGCTCAGAGAGAGGTTTTCTACATCCACTTACAGATAAAATAAATTATATTATGAATATTTAATTTGCATAGTATTCTTCTAATATTTGTTATTGGCAGGATGTATTTGACATCGCTGATTTTGAGGAGGATCGTGTGAGGTGAGCCATCGACACTCAGTTATCGTTGCATTTTAAGGATTATCACTATCACATGCATCAGCATTGGTATCGGATGGTGCAGGATCATGGAGAGGAGGCAGCGCAGTAGCAGCCCTATGACAGTATCACCATGGACGATTGGACTAGCATATGCTGGCATTACGAGGATCTGGTATGTCAGGTTACACATCTAAACTTTTTTATCTAGAGTTTAATTACTTAATCATTTATTCTTAAATTAAATTTTTTATCTACTAATTTTATTGATAATTTTACAGAGATGATGTGCCCAGAATGCGGCGAACCAGACGAGACAGACCGTGCCGCATTGTGGGGGTTCGAGATCGTTTGCTCGTCACATAGAGCACATGGTAGGTAATTTTTAATTAGCATATAATTTTTTAGTTATTTAAAAAATTTTTAATTAATTTTTAAATTATAGAGAGATGCTAAGAGTGGTGAGCTTCCCGGTAGGATCGATATCTACCAGCGGACCCACCAGTGACAGTCGGCGGAGTGGACGACGGAGAGCCAGAAGCTCTTTGTAAGTTTTTTCAATTATTTTTTATTTATAATTTAATTTTTATTATAAAATTAAAATAATTTTAATTTTAATTTTCAGGATCGTATGACAGACATGAGATCTCAGTCTATCCCTGAGGGCTCGATCGTACCCACAGATGATAAGATCTATGATCGGGTGCTCGATACGAGATCCTATTATATTAGGGGTCTAGGGTATGGCATCATTGCTCCCTCATCCTCACGCTCATCTAGGGTGGACATTCATTCTGTGTGCGAGGCTTGGCTAATGGAGATGCAAAGGCAGACTGTCGAGGATTAACAGCAGGCTGTCGAAGATCGACAGTGAGCTCAGGAGTTGGCTGCACGTATCGACGACATTAGCACTTCCAGATCCAGATGATGGAGTGAATGGCGTAGATGAAAAAGATGATACAGCTGATGAGGCAGTTGCAGGTCGATCCGAGCTCCATCATCGGTCTGAGCTCCGTCGAGGGCTCTTCGTCCCCATCTCATTCTCCAGATACTGATATTTGATGGTTTATTGATGTATTTTTTTTATTTCAAATATCTTATAATTTTAATTTAATATAATAAAATAATAAAATTTATTTATCAATTTATTATATAAATTTTTTATTTTAATTTTTTTAATTTATAAAAAATATTATATATATAAATTTAAAATATATATTCATAATTTTTTTAAAAAAATATGACTAAATTATTAATGATAAAATTATTTTTGATGAAATATTCATTGCTAAAAATATTTTACTGACATAATTTAATTTATCAATAAATATATAATTAACAATGATAAAAAATTATTTATCATAAATAATTATTAGCGACGTAAATTTTTATCAAAAATTATCTTATTTGTGATGAAATTTTTTATCGCTAATATTATTCAATTTTATTAATTTTTTATTAAATTAATAGTGATGAATTATTTTCATTGTAAAAAATATTTTTTACGATGTAAATTTTTTATTGCTAAAATTTTTGGTAATAATAGTGATGAAAATATTTTCATTGCTATTAATTTTTTATTTATCAACGATAATTTCTTTCATCGCAAATATCTTTTTTTAGATTAAATTTTTTTTATCTTTTTTTTAACATTAAAAATATTCATCATAAATATCTTTTATTCATGATAAAATTATTTATTTCATCATAAAATATTATCAATGATGAAATTATTTATGATGAAATATTAACGATCAAAATTTCATCATTAATACGTATTAGTGATGAAAATCGGTTATTAGCGATGAAAAGTTTTCATCGCTAATAATCAGTTTTGTTGTAGTGGATGTTAGATCAGTCACGTATATATTAGATTAGATGATCTGAGTTATAAAGTACTCGAATTGGATAATCATCAGGCCGTCTGATCATAGGAGCAAGTAGGGTTACATGATTCTTTCTTTCCATTCAATAGGGTGCTCTTATAGCGTATAGGGGTGCCTCTGTGAGGTCCTATGAAGAAGAACACAAAAGGAAGAACTTAATGTTTTGCAAAATCCTAGATCCTGAAATCTTAAGATTTGCTGTATGTGATACAAATTGTAAGAAAATTAATAACATCTAATCTTAATGATTAAAATTA
Organism: Elaeis guineensis; assembly: GCF_000442705.2. Classification (NCBI taxonomy): domain Eukaryota; kingdom Viridiplantae; phylum Streptophyta; class Magnoliopsida; order Arecales; family Arecaceae; genus Elaeis; species Elaeis guineensis. The sequence goes on from NC_026003.2 coordinate 18,559,918, forward strand.
TTTTAATAAGATTTGAGATCATAAAATGTTTAGATGTGATCTAAAAAAATTTATGATTTAATTTGATTATATTTTATACAAAATTGATCTGATCTGAAAGAAAAAATTTCTGACATTTCTGTTGCTGGCAGGCCTATTCGAGCCGACTTGAATTTGATTTGAGCTGACTCAAAGCCTTACCGAGGCATCTCAAATCCAGGGTGACTCGACTCAATGATTTGGTTTGAATTATTTTGCATAAAATTTATGTAAAGATATTCATATATGAAATGGTTCCAAAACTTAATCTAAACCCATGTTGATGCCAAACTTAATTAAGAATTAAGTGTTGAATTGATTAGATCTAGAATTGTAATTTAAAATCTAATGACATTGCATAAAATATGGGGGTATAGATTAGTTCAAATCAAATCCTCTTAAATAGATTAGACCTAAGGTTAGAATCAAAAAGTTAATGAATCATGTAGAGAAATCGATTAAATCTAACCAAAAGTTGAATTAGATTAAATTAGATTTTGTCTAGAACTAATACAATAGTTATAGTTGGTCAAGTTCATGTCTTTGATTAAATCAAATGGACTTTGATTAAGTCTCAGTGGTCAAGCTCGAGTCATTAGGTTGGTCAAATCAAAATTAATTAATCAATTGATGTCTAAGATAAGTTTGACATTTCGATCAATGATTTTTAATTGAAAGCGACTTATCTGGCTATTTCGATAGTATCTAAGGCAAGCTTAGCATACCCTCCGACTGATCTTACTTAGCCAATTTGATGGATTATATTTTGATTTGACCGCTAAGTGATTCGAATTGATCCATGCCATTAAGGTTGATCAGTACGACTGATCTAGGCATCATTCGACCAGTATGTCACTAGTCCAATTCAATAACTTGGTAAAGTCAGTGGGAGGATTGTGGTTAACTAGTTGATCTTTTCTCTTCTCTTAATTTATCAATTGAATGCTCTAAATTATTAGGTCTCTAAAATGAGACAGTTATGGTGATAACTAGATTATAGCCTTTCATTAAGTTGAATGATAATAGATCCATTAGTTAGATGATCATTGGAGGTACAAAGATCTAGTGCTCATCTACTATTGTAATTATTATTCATAATATGATGACTCAGTCGAGTCTCTCTAGCAAGTAGTTAGGTTGGCGGCCAAAGTCGGATCTGTTCATTTGGTAATTAAATTTTTGAGTATAATCATATTAATGGTTGGATCTAACTAAGGCTTGCAGAGAAGACCAAAATCAATTGAAAAGCTTCTTGGGATAAAATCAATTACTAAAAATTATTTGGTGAAATAATTGATTAAGAACCTACTCATAGATGCACATGGATGGGCCAGTCAAAGTCGGACACATGTGCAATCTATGTGGAGGTAAAGGCTAAAGGCTACCAATTCATATAAAATAATGAGAGACCTTTAGACTAAAGTCTATGTCTTTAGGCTTAATCAATTTATATATTGATTAGATTTTTTTTGTATAGTTATGGCCACCAATTTGTCATTCCAATCGCTGTTGGACAGTGAAAAATTGATAGGATCAAATTTTGATAACTAGTATCAAAAATTAAAAATAGTTCTAAAGCACGAACGAATCTTGTATGTGCTTACAGATCTGGCACCTGAGGAGCCCACTCTGAATGCTCGTGGTGCGATTCGAGATATTTATCTGAAGTAGCTCAACGATCGCACCACGATACATTATATCATGCGGGTTGGTCATGATGACGAGTTCAACCGAGAAAGCTTAGTCAGAAGACATGCTCAAGATGTTGAATGAGTCTTTTGGTACTTTCAATGACATCGAGCAGCACAAGATCAATTATACCATTTTCAATATTTGGATGAGGAAGGAAGCGTTGGTTACCGATCATGTATTATACATAATTGAACAGATCAAACGTCTGGGCAAGCTTGATTTTTTCTTGCATGAATAGTTTGAAAAAGATGCTATTCTGAATTTTCTACCTAAATCCTACCTATCATTCTCAATCATCATCGAATGACAAAGCCTGTAGTGAACTACCATGGTCTGTTGGGATTACTGCAGACTTTTGAAAAGGATCACCAGCTTCATAAGAAGATGATGAATGCAGTGGGAGGATCTTCTTTGGATGGGCATCGTCCCTTTAAGATAGAAAAAAAAAGAATAAAAAGATGCAAAGTACTGGGAGTCATACCCAAAAGTCAAGTCCAAGTCCAATCAAAGTCAGACAGAGTGCTTCTACTGTCGAAAGCAAATTTATTGGAAGAGAAACTGTCCTTAATACATAGCTTTTCTTGATCTGAACTGGCCGAAGAAGAAGAAGCAATCGGTTGCTGGGCAAGGTAATTATATGATAACACCTTGTAACTTTTTAATTTTTGATACAATAACCTGGGTATTAGATACTGGTAGTCCTATTAACATTTGCAATTGGTTGTAGGGACTTCAGGTCAGTAGAAGATTTTGAGATAGTGAGAGATTTTTGAATATTGGAGATGAAATATCAGTTTTAGTTCTAGCTTTAGAAATTATTAAGCTTGTATTCGATTCTCATTTTATTATTTTTAGTGATTGTTATTTTTATCCTACTTTCTTATAGAATGTAATTTCTGTAGGCCTTTTGACCAAAAAAATTATGAGATTTCAATAAAAAAAATATTTATAATATCATTTTGAATGGTGTTATTATGATGCATGGACAATTGAATAATGGTATTTATGTTGTATCACAGTCTAGTGTAGTGTACACATTGAATAAATGTCCTAGGATAGATGATATCATGGATGCTACTTTGGCATTGTAGGCTAGGTCATATCAACAAGAATAGGATGAACAGATTAGCTCAAGAGGAAATCCTTGAAGACAATAATTATGAATTATTGTTTACCTGTGTCTTATCTACTTGTGAAGATGACCAAGTCACTTTTTATTGAAAAAAATGAACGAGTCAGTGATGTTCTGGGTCTTATACATATTGATGTATGTAGACTCATGAGCACTAGTGTCAGAGATGAGTATCACTATTTTATTATATTTACAGATGACCTATCTAGGTATGGCTATGTCTACTTGATGAAACATAAGTCTGAATCATTTAAAATATTTAAATAATTTCATAATGAGATAGAGAAATAAATTGAAAAGAATATTAAAACTCTTCGATCTGATCAAGGAGGTAAATATTTTTCTGATAAATTTTTGATATATCTAGAAGAGAATGAGATTCTCTTATAGTGGACACATCCTAAAATGTCACAGTACAATGGTGTGTCGAAAAAGAGAAATCGAATCTTATTGGACATGGTTCGGTCCATGATAGATTTTTTTAGTCTATCGATCTTCTTTTGAGGATATTCACTCGAGTCAGCTTGCTATGTACTTAACAAAATTTCAAGTAAATCTGTGAGTAAAATACCATAGGAGATGTGGATGGAGCGTAAGCCAGTGCTCTCTCACCTAAGGGTTTGGGGGTGTTCGGCTTATGTCAAACGTTTGAAAATGGATAAGCTCGGAGCTAGATCTGACAAGTATATTTTTATAAGGTATCCGAAAGAAGAAACTAAGAGATATTATTTCTATCTTGCTGATGAACAAAAGGTGTTCATTAGCCTTAGGGCAGTCTTTTTGAAAAAAAAAATTTTGGGAAAGAAATTAATGCCTCTAAGATAAAACTTGATGAAGTTCAACAGATAGAACTGACACAATCTAGTGAATCCACAGAATCGAATTTGATAGGATCAAACCCGAATCCTATTATAGAAGCACTATTAAGGAGATTCGATAGAGTATCACATCAATCAGATAGATACTATAATTTTTTGATCTGAGATGGGGATCCTATTGAACTCAATAAGAACAATGAGGATCCGATCACCTATATGGATGCAATGTAGAGTTTCGACTCTGATAAATAGCTTAAAGTCATGAAGTCTGAAATGAAGTTCATGAAGGTTAATGATGTGTGAATATTAGTTGACCCACCTAAAGGGATTAAACCCATAAGGTGTAAGTGAACTTCAAAAGAAAGAGGGGTATAGATGAAAAGATGGAGATCTATAAAGCCTATCTAGTTATCAAAGATTATCATCGATATTATAGTATTGACTATGATGAAATATTTTCTCTTATGGCAATGCTTAAATCTATTCAGATTATGCTTGCGATAGTAGTACATTTGGACTATAAAATCTAGCAAATAGATGTGAAAATAGCTTTTCTAAATGGAGAACTAAAAGATAAGGTGTATATAATACAGTCTGAAAGATTCACATCTACAGATAAGTTTGAGGTGTGCAAGCTTCATAGATCCATCTATGGATTAAAGCAGGCCTCTCAGAGTTGGAACATATATTTTGATAAGATGATCAGAACATATGATTTCGTTAGGAATGAAAAAGAATTCTATATTTATAAATGAATTAATAACTTTATAGTTGTATTTCTTGTTCTGTATATAGATGATATTCTTCTAATAAAAAATAATGTTCCTACATTGCAAAAAATAAAGGTTTGGTTATCGTCTCAATTCTCTATGAAGGACTTGGGAGAAGCATCCTACATCTTAGGGATAAAGATCTATAGAGATATATCGAAGAGGATACTCAAATTGTCTTAGCCCATATACATAGATACCATGCTGAAGTAGTTCGGCATAGAGAATTTCAAGAAAGGTTGTTTATCGATGGCCATGAAATTTTTCTCTCGAAGAGAGATTGTTTGACAAGTTCTTAAGAGAGAGAGCATGTGAATAGAATTTTTTATGCTTCGATAGTGGATTCTATAATATACGTCATGATATGTACGAGATCAAACGTGGCATACTCGCTAGAGGTAGTGAGCAGATACCAGTCTGATCCAAGAGAAAACTACTGGAAGGTCGTAAAGACTATCCTTAAGTATTTGAGAAATACTAAAGATCAATGGCTTATTTATACTGATTTGAAACTAGTGACATTCACCAACTCTAGCTTTCAGTCAGACCATGATGATAGCAAGAGTGTCGTGATATGTATTTACTCTGAATGGAGTAATCTACTGAAAAAATTTCAAGTAGCACACCGTGGCCATCTCTATTTGTGAGGCAGAGTATATCACGGCATCTAATGTTGTAAAGGAAGCTATGTGATTATGAAAGTTTATCGATGAACTCAGAGTGGCACCCTCTATTGATGGTCTTATCTTGTTGTACTGCACCAGCACTAGAGTCATTGCTCAAGTCAAAGAGCTGAAGTTTTATCAGCGTACCAAGCATATTTTGTATCGTTACCACCTTATCCAAAAAATCATAGATCGAGATGACATCGACCTTCAGAAGATCGACAGAAAGGAGAACCTAACTGACCTATTTACTAAAATCCTCGGAGTTAAAGAGTTTGATAATCACAAGTCAAAGATAGATATACGATACTATATTGATTGACTTTAATTCAAGTAAAAATTATTGAAAATTATATCCTAAAGTCAATCGTCAGTTTGTTGACGGTTGTGCTCATTTTTATATATTGTATATAAATTTTTATTAATAAATATTATTTAATCTTTTTATCATATTTTATCCATCTTTTTAGAACTTCTGTATTGTGATGAAGTCTTTAGAACTATATTTAATCGATAAAGAAAGATTTATCGTTTAGTTTTTAAATATATTCACGATCAAATGATATGCTATTAATAGGACGATAGCGATATCAAGTGTAGATCGTTATGTGTCATATGAGTTGGTTGTGTTCTTAACCAAAGAGTGTGAAGACACTGGTATAGCATATACGTGGAATGAAAGAGTATATTTACATCGAATGTGACCAATTGCAGAGCACTCTACTGTCAAAAGTAGCTTGTGAAGTGTATGGGTATAAGTATCCCTCTAATCCGAGATCACCACGATGATTTATAAGCAACTCACTATACTTTAGTGCCGAACTATCTAAATTTCTAATTTGGTTATGGAAGATTTTTGGATGCAGTCAAGTACTTGTCAAGTTGGTATATGAGTTAAGATGGGATTAATCCCTCCGAATAAGTAGCAGTTAATATATCAGTGTATTTTAATTTAGTAAAACGTTGGTCAGGATAATCTATGTAATGGATTTGAAAGGTTGAAATATGATATGGTTGACTATTCTAGGGTTGACAGTTAAACCCTAGATCATCTTAAGCATTAGGGTCAAAGGGATGAATTATACGGTAACCATACGCTGTAAGTTCTTGAATGTTGCTTTGTAATCATTCGACCTATCCAGATGTCAGATCTCATTGCTAGATGGTTACATCGATTAGTATAAATTTTTTTTTCTGTGCTACCAGCTTAGGTTTGAACCTATGGGATCACACATATTAAAAATTTCAGTCTAATCAGATGGCTGCTCTAGTGAAGAGTCCCACTGGATTGGGACTCTGATGGAGAGTCTCATTGGATTGAGACTCTGCTATTAATGGAGGATTAATAAGCAATTAGATTACTAATTGACTCAATTTGATTAAACAATGAGATTTGGATCAAGTCTAATTGAATTGGATTTAGTTTGACTTATATTAGGTTTGATTAGATCAAGTCTAATTATAAGAAAAATTAATTTCTGATTTGATCAGAATTTAGGTTAAGTTAATTCTTAATTATATTAAAAAATTATTAAAGAGATTATGTTTCTAATTAGATTAGGTTCTTTCTTTTTATTGGGTCTAAACCAAATCTGATTTGGATTGAAATCAAATAAGAAATTATAGAGTCCCAACCACTTGGGATTCTCTTCCTTGCGCATGTCCTAGGACCCACGCCACTCATTACATGCAAAAGAAGTTTGTGTGAGGAATTTTTGGTATAAGAAAGGAGAGCACAGAGAGGGGTGGGCGGCACTCATGTGATGAGTCATGATCTTTTTATCCTTTTTTATTTGAATTTGATTCAAATAAAAAATAAAAAGATAAGAAGGAAAGAAATCAAGTTTCATGGGAAAGTATTGATGGCACCCAAAACTTATTCCTTATTCATGTTGAGAGGATTGGTTGGTATGAAAAAGATCTGATTTTTTTCTCATGCTATCACAAAATTGATGTTGATTTTTTAGACGTCATATCATTTGTGGCGTGAAGGGTGGTGGTGCCTCCTCTTAACCCTAATCTCTAACCCACGTATATAAAAGGGGTCTAATAATTGGGCGCCCCATGTGTGTGATTTCAAGAAAAGAAAAAATAATTTTTTTTTACCTCGCCTCCTTTCTTGGTTCTTCTCCTTCTCTAGGGTGTCTAAAAGGTTTGAAGAAGAAGTTAAATTAGCCATCAAAGATCTTCACGAGGTAGCACTCCTGAGGAGATTGATCAGCAATCGATCTTCATGTGGATGATCCATAGAGGCCATACACCTTATGCGGTTGCAAGCAACTTGAAGGAGCTCTAATCTATATTATTCAATTATGGAGTTCAGCAACCCACACTCTGATAATGAGTTCTGAACTCGTTAGATCAGATTGGATCAGATCTAATGACTAGATCTAATCTAGAGCATCGATATGATCGATGCAGATTTTATTATTTTTGGATCTTAATCACATATTTAATCATATCATAGATCATGATAAGGTAATTTTGATTAGACCTTGTGCATGTAAAATAGATTAAATTGTTTAATCTATCATGTTCTGCTGTAAAATTTTTAAAATTGTATGCATAGTACCATCTAGTTTTCCTTCACTCTTTGTATGTGTATTTTTATAAATATTTCCTTTTGCATATCCATCCATTAGAGGCATTTCAATTATTTCAATTTTAAACTTCTAATTATTTATTAGCATTTGATGGCACTAATATATATATATATATATATATATATATAGATATATATATATATATATATATATATATATATATATATATATATATATATATATATATATATATATATATATATATATATATATATATATATATATACACACACACACACATATACATATATATACATATACATATATATATACATATACATATACATATATATACATATACATATACATATATATACATATACATATATAGATACATATATATATACATACATACATACATATATATATATATATATATATATATATATATATATATATATATATATATATATATAAAGAAAATAAAAAGATGTATATACAAAATAAATATTTTATCAGAATATATCTGCAAACATCAATTTTAAAAATATATTTACATAAATTTTAATATATATAAAAATATATAATAAAATTTTTATTATAATTTATTATGTTATTATATTATATTTTTAAAAATAATTGAGAAAAAAATAATATCCTGTATATCTATTATATAGAGAGATAAAGTACTTCTATCCAATCAGATTTGGAGGCCATCTCGTTCACGTGAATCTCGGCGGTTGCAGCTTTCCCTTTTAGTGTTAACGGCAGTCATTTGCCAAAAAAAAAAATAATAATAAATAATAAGGTGGGATGTGCCACTCACGCCTGCACCCATCCATCAATCTAATCATTGCAAACAATTACTCTTCCAATACTATATTAATTTTTTTAAAAATATTTCATTAAATATTAATCACTCTCTCGGCACGACGTGGGAGCTTGAAGAAAAAAACATTTCACTGAACGACGTAACCCATATATCCTGTTCCTTATTCTCATCATTTAAAATAATCATTTTAAAATAGCACTCTTCCGATGCCAATGTTGCAGAGAGGAATCTATTTTAATATTTTTAACCTAACAAGGTGGGAGAGAGGAATGGAAAAATAGCATGTGGATCCTGATAATTAATCAAATGAGAACGTGGGACGGGATACGTGGAGCTCTTTTTCTAAATAATATATAAAAAAAATTATTTATAAAAATAATTTAAAATTTAATTTTTTTATCAAAATAATACAAAAAAAGAAAACGTCATTTTGAATGACATTTTTTTTCCTTCAACGTCACCTCTTTTTTTTCACGATGGCATCATCCGGAAAAAAAAAAATACTATTTAAAATAATATTTTTAAAAATATCATTTTAAATGGCATTTTTAAAAACGTCATTCAAAATAGTATTTTTATTTTTTTTCACAAAAAAAAAATCGAAAAAGAATGAGAAAAAAAATAATTTTTAAAATTTTAAATTAATAAATAAATTAAAATTTTAATTTTGATTAAAATTTAAAATATAAAAATTTGAATTTATAATTCAAATAAAAAAATAATTTTAGATAATTTTTTTTATCGAATTATTTTTTTTAAAAATTTCTAAAAAAATTTTTAAAAAATAAAAAGTGCCATTAAAAAAATCAAAATTTTAAAAAAATCGAAAAAAATAAGAATTATAATTTGAAATTTAAAAGAAATAATTTTTTTTAAAATTAATTAAAATAAAAATATCATTTCAAATTACTTTCTCAAATTAAAATTAATTTATTAAAAAATATTCGAAATAAATAAAAAAATAGCCTAAAAAAATTTCATAAAAACATAAAGAAATGAAAAAAAATAAAAAAATAATATAATTGTAAATTTGAATAAAAAAATTAAATTTTTAATTTGAAGTAAAATTTGATAAAAAAAATAAATGCATAAAAAAGTGAAAAAATGAGGAAAAAATGTGAAAAAAAGAAATTTATAAATTAAATTTTTTAAAAAATAAGAATTTTAATTTTAATTCAAATAAAAAATATAATTTCAAATTACGTTGTCTATTTCAAAATATTTTTAAAAAATTATCTCAAGAAAAGAAAAAAATATTGTAAAAAAATAAAAAATACCCTAAAAAAGAAAAAAAAGGAAAAAATAGAATTGAAAAAAATAAAATTATAATTCTAATTGAAAAATAAAATTTATAATTTTCAATTTTAAGAAATAAAAATTATAATTGTAATTGAAATAAAAAATAACATTTTAAATAACTAAATTAATTTAAATATAATTGTTTAAAAAATATTTTAAATAAAAAAAAATACGTAATAGAATGTCAAAAAGATAAAAATGGAAGAAAACTAAAATTATAATTTCAAATTATAAAAATTATAAATTAAATTTAAAAAAATATAATAAAAAAGTAAATAAAAGAGAAAAAATGGTAATAAAATAGAAATTATAATTATAAATGAAAAAAAAATTTAACTTTAATTTAAATTAAAAATTATCATTCAAATTACTATCCTCATTAAAAAATTTAATAAATAAATTTTAATTAAATTTATTTATTAAAAAATCATAAAAAAATAATTAAACAAATTATGAAAAAAATTAAAAAAACTAAAAAAGAAAAGAAAAAAAAAAAGAAAATGCCGAAGGGAATGGCATTTTCTCCTTTCCCCCCCTTCTTCTCTCCTTCTCCCTCTTTTCCCTTCTCCCTTCTCCCTCTTCTCCCTCTTCTCCCTTCTCCGGCATCTCTCCGGCGGCACGGCGGTGAGCTGCCTCCTCTCTCTCCCTCTTCTTCTCTCTCTCCCTCTTTTTCGTTGGCCACCGACGTCAGAAGGTCGGTAAAAAAATATAAGGAATAATTTTGAATTTAAAAAAAAATCTAATTTTAAATGAAATAAAAAAAATCATTTCAACTTACTTTTCTCATTTAAAATTAAAATTTTTAAAAAATATATCAAAAAAAATAAATTTAAAAAATAAAAATTATCAGAAAAAAAGTCAAGGGGTCGACTCATAGAGTGTGCCAGCCAAAAATTTTGCGTGCCGTTCAGCCTTTTTAGCCATGAGTCGATTCATGGGGTCAACTCAAAAATATAAACATGTTTTTCTTACAAAATACACTTCCAAAAATATTGAAATTGCCTCCAATAGATTACACATCTTTTGTTCTTACTCTTGAGACTTCCGAATCAGATCTGATAAAATTATGATTTTACCTCTGAAATATAATAAATCTTTTTCCAAGCCAAAATCATTAGTAATCCCCTCAAATGCTTTGTAACCATCAAAATTAATTCAAAGAGCAACATTCGATATATTATTATTTACGTTATAATTTTTATAGTTCTTTCAGCATAACTTTTTCTCTCTTAATGTTCTGAGACACGTTCGAGTATGTGTATCCATATGCACAAATCATAATATCCGATCACTTAAAATTAAATAATATAAAATAAAATTAATATTTAATATTATTAAATAGAATAAAAATATCAAACGTATAAAAAAATAGTACAATAAAAATGTAAAAAATACTAAATACAAATATAACAAAGACTAAGTTCCACAAGGACGTCGCGGTGCCCATGGTCGCTTGGACCTTCTCAGGAAGGTCCTCACCGGCTGCTCCTGCTGTGATGGCTCCTCCCCTATATCAGTGGAGGAGATCTGCTGATCATGCTGCTCAGGAATAACTAATGCTGTCAGATCATCTACAGACTGAGAGACCCGTTAAACTCTCATATCTGGATACATGGATGGACCTGAAAAGAAAGTATCATACTCATGTGGCCAACTGGTACCCGATGATGTCATCTGGAGGATGTAGGAAGAAGAAGGCGTTGCCATCTGTGGATCAAAAGGCGGTGGCATCTGTGCAGCATCAAATGATGACATCTGCGGAATATGTGGTGATGGCATATGTGAAACATATGGTGACGGCGTATAACTCATATCTAGCGCCGGAGCTGCTCCATGCCAAGGCGCACAGGTATATGGATCAACACCAATCGCCACCAATATTCCGGAACTTGTTCTCTCTATCTCCTACAGTATCCGAATCCGCTCGTCCTCATCAGTCGTAGATAAAGCACGACGAGCGTCCAACATGAGATCCGACATAGAATCAGTCTACAAAATAAAAATAAAATAGTCAGCATAGTGTAAAATATAAAACAAAAATATAACACAAATAACATAAAGTAATTTTCGTAATCTTACCAAAAGATGCACAGTAGAACTCTCGCCTTCGTATCCAGAAACTGCATACTGAGACTGTCCAATGACTCGCACCATAATGCTAAAAAATCAAGCCATGTAGTCATCGGTATATGAACGGCCTCTCAAAATAGGATCACCATGAACAATGTGATCTCAATGTGCATCCCAAATATTGATGTACTCTGCATGTCTGATACGCCAGTCAATACGAGCTCTCCCTCGTCGATCAATACGATGAAGTCCCTGGCTGGTATCAAACTGCTCTGAGATATCCTGAGTTTGATCAAACTGCCACAGGACACGATCGGGAAGATGCCACTCTACCACATCAAAATAAATAAGTGGCACCCTAGCAGTCCATATGTCATGTCCAACTGTACACATCTGCGACAGTATAGCCAATATCCCATCTGTATATGGCTCCCACAAAAACTGATATAGTTAAAATAAAAAAAATTAGTAAGCTAAAATTTTAATAGATTATGAATACTGTAAAATGATATTTGTAAAAAATTCAAAATTTATCCGTCTAGATGTATCAACTAATGTATCAAATTGGCACTTATAAATCCGTACCATTCTCGTCGATACGTGATGAACGTTGAATGCAACGTTCCATCTGTTTCACAATGTATTAATATTAAATAAATTTAAAATAGTAAATTTGAAATAAAAAAAAATAATATTTTGATACCTGTATCCCAATGGTCCGTCTAGTCTGAATGGAACATCAGAATCCTGCTGCTCTGATGGCATCTCGAGCAACTGTCGTCGTAATGGATTGATAGTCGGCATATGCTTTCATACCCAAATCTATAAATTTCAAAAATTAAATAAATGATATATCCAATGTAAAATATAATTAAATATTAAAAATAAAAATTTTTAATTCACATACTTGTAATAATACAAGATAACCACCAATCTCGCTCTGATCAGCATAAGAACCCCGACACATAGCTCTGTATAGGGGGCCGGGGCCGGGGCCCACCGTCGGAAAAAATTTATTTTAAAATTTTTATCATTTGAAATTATAATTTCAGTTTTCTTTCATTTTTATCTTTTTAGCATTCTATTACGTATTCTTTTCCTTTACCTAAAATATGTTTAAATAATTATATTTAAATTAATTTAGTTATTTAAAATGATATTTTTTATTTTAATTATAATTATAATTTTTATTTTTTAAAATTAAAAATTAAAAATTTTATTTTTCAATTAGAATTACAATTTCTATTTTTTTTAATTCTATTTTTTTTCTTTTTTTAGGGTATTTTTTATTTTTTTACAATATTTTTTTCTTTTCTTGAGATAATTTTTTTAAAAAATAATTTGAAATGGACAACGTAATTTGAAATGATATTTTTTATTTGAATTAAAGTTAAAATTTTTATTTTTTTTAAAGTTCAATTTATAAATTTTTTTCCATATTTTTCCTCATTTTTTTACTTTTTTATGTATTTATTTTTTTATCAAAATTTAATTCAAATTAATTTTTTTAATTCAAATTTATAATTATATAATTTTTTATTTTTTTACGTTTCTTTCTATTTTTATGAAATTTTTTTAGGCTATTTTTTTATTTTTTTGAATACTTTTTAAATAAATTAATTTTAATTTGAGAAAGTAATTTGAAATAATATTTTTATTTCAATTAATCTTAAAAATTTTATTTTTTTAAAATTTTAAATTATAATTCTTTTTTTTATTTATTTTTTAAAATTTTTTATTTTTTCATGGTATTTTTTATTTTTTAAATTTTTTTAAAAATTATTTTGACAAGCATTTGAAATGATGTTTTTCAATTAAATTTAAAATTTTTATTTCTTTCATATTTCTTTCTCTTTTTTTTCTATGATATTTTTAATTTTTTAATTTCTTAAGATTTTTTTAGACATTTTTTTAAAAAAAAATTAAAAAAAAATATCTAAAATTATTTTTTTATTTGAATTACAAATTTAAATTTTTATATTTTAAATTTTAATCAAAATTAAAATTTTAATTTATTTATTAATTTAAAATTTTGAAAATTATTTTTTTCATATTTTTTTGATTTTTTTTTTTGATGAGAAAAATAGAAAATGCCATTTTGAATGGCGTTTGTAAGGCGTTTGTAAAAATACCATTCAAAATGGTGGTTTTAAAAATATCATTTTAAATAATATTTTATTTATTTTTTTTTTTTGAGATGATGCTATCGTAGAAAAAAAGGGTGATGTGGCAGGGAGAAAACGCCATTCAAAATGATGTTTTTCCCTTTTATATTATTTTAATAAAAAAAATTAGATTTTGAATTATTTATATAATTAATTTTTTTTTATTATTATTTTGGAAAAGAGCTCGGATACGTGGGTCTCGAAATGTTTTTCCTTTTATTTTTTTTTGTCAAAGCTTCAATGTCACGTCGGAAGACTGGCCTGCATCTAATGAAATAATTTATTTTATTCTTAAACTCTGACGTGATATTGGAAGAGTCATCATTTTCGACGATTAGATTGGGGGATGGGGGTGAGCGTGGGGCACAATCCATCGTATTAATTTCTTTCTAAACAGCTGTTCTTGATAATAAAGTGAAGAGCAGGAAACATCAAAATTCATACAGATTGAATGACTCCAGAGACGATGAAATTTGCTCTCAAATCTTATCAAACAAAGGTTATAGTTGTATTAGAATCAAATCAATCAAATTTAAATTCAAATCTGATAAAATAAAAATTTTATAATAAAAATTTTATATCAATAATTTAAATTATTAAATATGATCTATCATCTTAAAAAATTTTTTACATAAAAAATTATATAATTTTGAGATTTCTCACATATATATTAAATAGTTAAAAATTAGATAATCTAAATAAAATTGAATTAGATATATTTTTTGATCACTTCATGGACAAACTAGAGATATTCAAATCATATGATTTTTTGTGTGTAAGCAGTTCTGAAATAGTAGATCATATCCAATAGTTTGAATCATCGATGTAGAATCTTCATTATTCAATTTTGATCTTATCGGATTTGAACCTAAATCCGATCGATCTTATCCAAATCTGGCTCTATATATACATACATATATACACACATATATATATATATATATACATGCATGTATGTATATAGATAGACACACACACACACACACACACACACACATATATATATATATACATATATATACATATATACATGAGTGTGTGTCTATATATATATATATATATATATATATATATATATATATATATATATATATATATGTGTGTGTGTGTGTGTGTGTGTGTGTGTGTGTGTGTGTGGAGAGAGAGACTACTCCATTTTAATGGAACCAATAGCATATTATCCAATCACTCTCAAAGCTGTCGATCTTGCACCAATCTCAAAGTAACAAAAGCTTAAATTAATAAATTAACAATGTCATAATTTATCTAATTAAATCTATCTAGATGTGGCCTACACTAACACGCATTAGAATTTATTTTATATATTTTAATTGATTTAGACTCTGATTAAAGATAAATCTTCGATAAAGTGATAAGGATGTATTAGATGGTTTTATAAAGTTGAGTTATACACAATCATTATGGATAAAGTCCACCTTACAGTCTTTGTGACTGATTCAGATACTGCTTCTGATGAGTGGGGCACATTATAAAAGGACTTTTATGGACTTGGTCGTCTAGTTATCCGAGAGCTTACGAGATTCTTCTATCGGGTATACTGGGATTAGGGTTAGAAAAATCAAAACACTGCTCGACGATAATGGAGAGCATCTAGGATTGGTTTATTTATGATTGCAGGTTACAAATGGTTACAGATTGATTCATTTGGGGCTTAAACAACAATAGCTGGAGGTATGATTATATCTATATTCAAGATTAAATTTTCTACATTCAATGGTATCAGAGCAATCTCTACACTATTTTGTTCAGTCCATGATCTTGACATTATATAGAAAATTTTTATATGTCATATGTTATGTTTATTTTGGTATATTATTGATGAATAGAATGAAGAATAAAATGACCTTCAGATCTCTGTTTCTTCTTCAACATCCGAGGGGATGGGGCTGATGGTGAATTCTAAAGCTACGATGTTAGATGTAGATTTGACTAGCAATCTTACTTGGTCTTATGATTGGAGTCATTGAGATTTGGATTCATTTCTAGACTCTGTAAAGATTTATATTTTTATTTATTTATTTATTTTAGGCTACATTTATTTTTGAATAGATAAATAAATAAATTAAGGGTTTCTTAAAGATAAGAAAGAAGAAGGCCAAGTCCCTCCTCCTTCCATTTCATTGGTCGGACTTCGGTCGAACTCCGATTGCCGCGGGACGGGCTGATGGCAAGTCCGCAGCTTCAAGAGACCTCCCCTCCGTTGAAACAATACTAATAATAATAAAAGATGAGAAAGGAGGAAGCCACTGGATCTTGTTCATCAATGATTGACCCCCTTGATCACTCACAAAAATTGGCCAAAGGCCTTGGGGAAATGGCAGCGGTCCACCGATCCAAGATTTTTCGACGATTGTTAATCGAATTTTTGAAAAAAGGAGCTACTATTTTTGAATCCTCTCCCATCGATCACCCATCTAGAAAAATGACCTATCACCGGCACATCGATGATTGGGATGGCCATCTCAGGCCAGCCGTCGGTGGTTGAGGATCGCCCCATGCCTCACCGATACTGGATTTGGGGCGATCAGTCAACGACAAAGTAGGGATTTTTTGTTGTAATCAGGAAAGAAATCGAGGAAGAAGATGGGCCTAACGGGTTTAAGTTTTGCGTCCCAACTTGAAACCTAAAATCTAGCATAGACCCATTTATTTAAAAGGGGATTTTTGCACTTAGGCCCTTGATAAAGTCTATATTCAATTAAAATCATTTCAGTTGATTGAACCAAACCAAATTGAGCTAGTTCAATCTGGTTCAAGAGATTTTGTAATCAAGCCCCTGATAAAGTATATATTCAATTAAGATTCTTTTTAGTAGTTGACTGAACCTGCTTAATTTGGTTTAGGAAACTTTTGCAATGTAGTTCCTAACAAAGTAACAAATGCCATAAAGGTCCTTGAAAATTGCATTTTGATCCCTATAATAGTTTATTACATAAAGAGCCATGGATTATTGCTTAGTCCCTATAATAAACTTAATTACATAAAGATTTCTTGATAATTATGATAAGGTCCTTATTATATAATTTTATTGCATAAAAGTATAAATTGCATATTATATGGTTAATTTATGTGCTATTTGATTTGTTTATATGCAAATAAAGAATTGTAGACCCATTATCATATTGACCATGAAGTATTCAATACCATATCAAGTTAGTGGATTTATTATATGTAGGAGTACACAGCATCCTGGATATAGTAAAAACCACATGAAGGCTATAAAATAAAGAGTAATGGCATGTGAATAAAATCACAATTAATCATAAAAATAATTAACTTTAGCTACAGAGAGTGATTATTTTTATGATTTAATTGAAATAAGATGATAATTTAGGTATTAAGGATAGAATTTTTTTTAAATCTACAGATATAAAAATTTATTATTTTTTGATACCTATGTTGCTGGTCTTATTAATAAAGTATTAATAAATTCTATGCATAATATATCTCAGCCCATAAAAAGATTAGAATTTACTACTAAAATAATATTGATTATTTCATATTATATTTTAATTAGTCTCATTATTTGATGATATTGTGAGCATGCGTTATATGCAATATTAATTTAATGATAGTAACATTGAAATTTTTTTTTCTTAATAGATTGAATTTTTTAGAATAGAGAGAAAAATAATGTTCACATTAGGATATACTAACCTTGATGTGATGTTTTAAGTGAATAAATTTTAATCATTTATGGATAAAAGTACATTAGAAAAGAAAAATTTTTGAAAATATGAGCGATCTAATCAACTCACTTTATTCTATAAGAAATCTAATGTGACACATTAGAAGATTCATCCCTTCATGTTATAAGATATGTATTTTCTTGGATGATGTAGAGCAAAAATTAGTATGCTCTGACAAGATAAAGGCTGGCATCCGTGAGCGTATCACAGCATAATAATTTGATATTAAAATTTTTATATCAGATACTCTTTGATCCACTTTATTTTTACTTCTTTTTTATTAGAGTATGATCTCTTTAAGATCTTCTATAAGTATACACAATAAAAATTAGATAGTTAGTAAATTATTGACCAAATATATACAAATGGAAAAAAGATTGAGAGAAGAAGAAGATAAAAAGTGTGAACTTTGCTTCACACCAAGTTAATGAAAAAATAGATAAAGAAAAAGATATACCAAATACTAAAGAAAAAATATTTATTATGACATTAGGTCCAGCCATTAATAAGATTGTCAAAATGCTTCTTCTGCAAAAGAAAGAGACACTTAAAGAAAAATTGCATGAAGCATAAAAAATCATTGTAAATAAAATATCCTTTACTCTTGTGTATATTTTGAATCTAATTTAGTAAATATTCTTAATTCTGTCTAGTGCATTGACTCTAGTATATTTGTACACATTACCAACAACTTACAGGACTTTCTATTAAGAAGATCTCTGACTGAAAGTGAATGGTCTATGTTCATTAGAAATCAAGCACGTTCACTCATTAAGATAGTTGGATGCTGTGGGATAGTCTTAAATTCTAAAGTAGATTTTTATTTAGAAAACTCTTTTATGTTATGATATCGGAGAGTAGGATATATCTCTAAAGAAAAAATCAAAAGACTAGTGAAGAATAGGATCTTAGGATCATTAAACTTTACTAATTTGTTGACATATGTTGACAAAATAAAAGCAAAGCAGACATATACATTTAAGAAATATGTCAGGATGATCAAAGAAATTTTAGAAATTATTTACATAACTATCGTATGTAAACATTTTGCCTATATCTAATAGGTAAAAGAGTTTTATCACACTCATGGATGACTATTCACAATATGTATTTGTACCTTTTATTTCATCAAGCTGATCTCTTTAAAGTTTGAAATAGAGGTCAAGAAACAATCAGAAAAAGTGATTAAAGTAAATTCAATAGAGGTGATGAGTACTATGATAAATATATAGAGATGGAACAATAGTTAAGACCATTAGCAAAATTTCTAAAAGAATATGGCATTATATTCTAGTATATAATGTCAAAGCACGTTAGATCAAAATGGTGTAACTAAAAGATGGAATAGAACACTTAAAAAAATGGTTCAAACTATAATAAGTTATTTTGCTCTATCTATTTATTTTTTGGGTGAGGTTGTAAAGATAGCTACACATATTTTAAATAAGCTCCCTATTAAGATAGTTCAAAAGACTTCTCATGAGTTATGATTGGTAGGAAATATTATATGGGGTTGCCTAGCTAAAGCCAAAGTTTTTAATCCACATGGAAAGGCATTTGATGTCAGTATGATTAGTGATTTTTTCATTGATTATCTAGAGAGATCAAAAAGAGATTAAATTTTATTATCCATCTCGTAAACCATAGATAATAGAAACTAATAGAGCTAGATTTCTAGAAGATGGCATGTTTAGTGAGAGTGAGAATCTCAAGATATTATCTTTAAAAAAATATTGGGCATGTAAAATCGACTAAAGTGATGACTCTTATTATTATTCCTTGAGATAATATTCAAAAGGAATCAATACTTCATCGAGTTCTATCCTATGAGGTTTCTATTGCTGAAGAAATAACTGTCTAACCATCACTTTAAACGAATCAAAGGATAGTTCTTTAGAGATCTATTAGAATAAGAAAATCTATTACACCTCTAGATTATATGGTGTATTTGATAGATATGGTGATAAAAGGATATGACCTTGAGATGTTCTTACAAGCCATGAAAGTTGAGAATTTCTTATAGTGGTTGGATGCCATAAAAGGAAGAGCTGGGCTCTACAAATAACAATCATATCTGAAAATAAGTTGACCTACTTGAAGGGTATGATAAATAAGTTGTAAATGAATCTATAAGATCAAAAGAAATCTCAATGGAAAGGTCAAATGGTATAAAGGTAGATTTGTGGCAAAGAGGTTTACACAAATATGGACATGACCTTAAAGAGACCAATTCTCCTATTCTTCAAGGATTCTTCTAGAATACTTATGACCTTAGTAGCTTATTCTTGATTTAAAGCTATATCGGATGGATGTAAGAACGATCTTCCTTAATAGTAATCAAGAGGAAGGGGTCTACATGAAACAATCCGAGGATTTTTGTGGTCAATGGACAAGAACATATGATTTACAGATTAAATCTAATTATAGACTTAAAGAGGCTTCCATATCGTGGTATCTTAATTTTAATGGAATAATTATGTTCTTTGGGTTTAAAGAAAATTCTATTGATTAATGCATATAACTGAAGGTTAGTAGAAGTAAGTTTATAATTTTGGTATAATATGGATAATATTCTGCTTGTCAATAGTGATTTTATTTCATTAAAAAAAATCAAATAGTTTCTATCCCAAGATTTTGAAATAGAAGATATGAGCGAAGTTGCTTATTTTATCGGTATTAAGATTCATAAGAATAGATCTTTAGGGCTACTTGGACTATCTTAAAGAACTTATATCTCTATAGTACATAATTTGAAATAAAAAAATATATTTTTGAGTATACTCATATTGTAAAAAATGATAAATTTAATAAAGCTTAATATCTAAAAATTAAGATAAAGATAGAAGAAATAAAGTTCATAATCCATGCATCTGATGTTGAAAATTGTTTATGTGGGTCCAGACATTGCTTTTGTTGCGTTAATGCTTAGACATTATTAATATGATCTAGGAATGACGTAAAAGTTATAAAGAAAGTCAAGGGTTACCTATACGGTATAAAAGTTTACATGCTCATATGTAGATGGCCTGATCATCATGAAGTAATAGGCTGTTAGGATTCATACTTTGCTGGATGCACCAAGAGTAGAAGTTTATTATTGATATATCTTTTTACTTATAGGAGGTGTTGTATCATGGATGTATATAAAATAAGGTCTTATTCACTATATCCACTATGGAAGTAAAGTACGTAACCTATATGAACTTTCTCACAAGCATATGGTTGTAAAATTTTATCACAAGACTTAGAGCTATTGACTCTATTAGCAGACTAATAAAAATATACTATGATAATTTTGTAGTAAAATTCTCTTACAGTACGAAGAGTATAAGCACAGCAAGTATATTTGTGTCAAATACTTAGCTCTTTGTGAGAGAATAAAAGATATAGCGTCTATAAAACATATTAAAGAAAAGATGATAATTATAGATCTGCTGACTAAAGCACTCATTTTTGAGATTTTGAGTATCAGGTAGATCATATGAGATATGGCTTATTTTATGATGTGTATTGGATACTATGTATAAAGTCATCAAGTTTGATTTTATATTAAAATTTAGTTTATTTTGTGCTGATCAGCTATTTATCGTGTGATTTAAAGATGATCAAGAAATAGACATAAAGTTTCATCTATTTATAAAATAAACTTTCATATAAAGTACTTGGTTATGAGATGTTATTAGTATTATAATACATGGAAGGTCGTATGTTGATTGATAATTCATTCGCTACCATGATTCACACTGATAATTATTTTATAATTAAGTATACAATATATATTCTATAGAGGAATTAAAGTATTTTAATTATGGTCACATCAATTTTTTAATTATCAGATCCAGATAAAATTTTATTAAAGATTTTGAAATATTTTAAATAATTAAAATGAAGATGCTTGTGTTAAGTTGGGCCAAGTGAGAGAATATTATAATTTATCTAATTAAACCTATCTAGATGTGGCGCACACTAACACACATTGAAATTTATTTTATATGTTTTAATTGATCTAAACTCTGATTAAAGATAAACCTCTGATGAAGTGATAGAGTTATATTAGATTGTTTGATAAAGTTAAGCTCTGTACAATCATTATGGATAATGTTTATCTTTTAGTCTTTGTGGCTGATTTAGATATTTTCTTCTGGGTGAGGCACATTATAAAAAGACTTCTACATACTTGATCTTCTACTCATCCGAGAGCTTATGAGATCTTCTCATTAGGTATACTTGAATTAAGATTAAGAAAATTAAGGTGCTGCTCGACGACAGCGAGGAGCATTCAGGATTGGTTCATTTATGGTTGTAGGTTGCAGATGATTATTAATTGATTCATTTGGAGCTTAAACAATAAGGGCTGGAGGTATGATTATTTCTGCATTCAAGATTAAATTTTCTATAAGCAAAGCTTGTTAAGGAAAAAAAGAAGCATTAATAACCACCCATACACGTCTTTCTCTCCATTATAATAGTGCCACATTTCATGATGCTTTTGTATATTTCTAGAGGAGAAAGCATAAAGGAAGTAAACATCTTGTATGTTTCTACTTATCCATGGCCTATTTGTGTTTACTCTTGTAAGGTTTGTGTTTATTTTATACTACTTTGTGTCTATTGAATCCAAAGTTTGTGTTTTATCCTTTGTTCTTTTGTTGTTTACCATAAATAACCTTGATCTACCCAAAGGTGGGAGGTCAAGTTTTGATTTATTTTTATAGTACTATTTATCGATACAGACTAAATATTTATCATGAAGGGGCTAGTCTTTATTCTTTAGATGTTTCTGTTTATTTCTGTAAGTGAGTATAGTTTTTTATTTATCGATGACCAGTTTGTATATACTTTGATAAATTAATGATATGAATCCCAATGATAAACGAAGTGACTAGTCTACAAGGGAGAGTGAAGATCACATACTCTCATCCTCTCTCTCCATTATAGTAATCCAATGTTTCCTAAAAAAAACTTCCTTGTAGTGTGTGCCATCCATTATTGCTTCTATTTTCCTTTTTCTTTAGTGGCTCCTATTAACCTGTTAATTAGGGACCTTGTTACTTCATGATTTTTGTGAGAACAAATAACTTTGAAAGCAATTGGATTTGCTTTTAGATCTATTCAAATGGAGTATGTGTGTGCGCGTGTCTAATGGAGGTTCAGTCATCAAGCAAATACCAATATTAATGTCATGACCATCGTTGAAGTTTATTACTTAATGTGCCACAGAAATTTGATTGCTGAAGCTTTTTATTTATTATAATTCATTACATTATCATATTACATTTCAAAAATTATTGAAAAAAGAAGAAAAAATTATACACTATATATATATATATCTAATACATACCTCTGAAATGGAGGCTTAATTTGTATGAAATTGTCCATTTACCACATGAGTAACAATATTAATGTCTCGATTATTAATCTAGAAAGATCATCAAACTCGATGTGGATTATTTTGATCATTACATTAGGATAAGATTTATGAGAAAAATTCACTATATTAGGAAGTCGAATCGTATACTAAACTTTCGAAAGTCATAACTTAGTCATACGATATCCAATTAAAATGATCTTTTTTTAAGATTGGATAACTTTTTAAGCTCTAAGATGTGGCATCATCCCTAAGAGAAGCTATTCCTTTAATAATCAGGCTCAAATCTATCAATTTGAATCTTAAAACAACCAATCAAACCAAAAGTTCTTTCTCGTAAAAGATTTTGACTGAAGAATTAGGTAAAGCAACAATAAGCTAAGTTGATATAGGAGTTAAGATCTATCTTTTATAAGATTTTAACTTTTTCATATTTATTTTTAACTAATTATGTTTGTTTCTAGAAAGCTAGTCCTATTCAAATTAGGAAAGGAATCAAACTTAGATTGTACAAAAATGGATCTCATTATTATAAATAGAGGCTATATACTTTAATTTTTTCATGATCAATCATCAATGTAAAAAGGACTTAGACTCTACTTTTGCTAATTTTTTATCCTTTTCTAAATTTTTTTTGAAAGATTCTAGTTAAGCAAATTGAAGGAATTCATTCATCTTCTTAATTATATCCACTATCATAAAAGTTTATTGCTTAATGTGCAATAGTAATTTGGCTATTGAAATCTTCTATCTATTATAAATTGCTAAATTATCTTATTATATTAAAAATAATCGAAAAAAGAAGAAAAAATACTGTACCCCACATATTGCATGAGGACGGTATTAATTATAGGAGCTTTTGCATGAATGTTTAACTTTTTCAAGATTCTATATTCTCCATATAGATACCAATGTCGATGACAAAAATTTTTGCTCGACCATATATAAATAAACTCAATTACTTAATGTGAAACATAAATTTAACCATTAAAGCTTTTTATTTATTATAATTTGTTACATTGCTATATTACATTATAATGGTTAAAAAACATATATACCTGTGCATCATTTGGATTATATACTAGTATAATCTATAATCATACACTTTAAAGTTTGGTTCATAATTAAGCTAATTTGCATATGTACTATTACACAAGATAAAAAATGGCTTGTTGATAGAAAAAATAGAGGAGCATATTTAACATTCAACTATTAATCTTTTAAAGACTTCTACATATTTCTAAAATAAGACATATCAAATGCTACAACAATATAAATTCCATCTTGGCTTTAGATCCCATGTTAGCTTTTGATCAGCATGGCCATAACACTAAATATTCATAATTATTGTCACTGATCTTTGTTGGCACCATGTCAGGAGGTTGGTTAGGTGCACCCAAAGATAGGAGCCGCCCTCCACGATAGGGGGATCTATAGGAAAAATCCTCTCATTGAAGTATATCCAGTAGAGCACCCTCCGATGCCTAAGTCAATTGGAGCCTAGGGAACAGTTGAAAGAGAAAAAAAGGTGTATGAGAGCGAGAGTGCTAGCTTTTTCTGCCAAGAGTCGGGCCTTACCTGAGGGCCCCCTCCTTATCTCCTTTATATTAAAAGGGTGGTAGGTTGTTGTGCTGAAAACTGATAGGCTATCAGGGCCTACATGGCCACTACCTGATAGACCACTGAGACTTGTCCACTATGCTGTGAGACCATTGAGATTTGCCCACTATGTTGTGATATGGATTGTTAGTCATAGGTATCGATTATGGGTCATGTGCACGATCCAGAGATTGTTGGAGAATATTAGAGATTGTTTGGTCGGTCGAGTTGGGCTGGAAATCTAGGGTGAGGCTCCATTCGAGACCACTCACGTAAGTCATCTAGTGATGACGGTCAAGTTTCGATCCTAAGATTGGTAACTGACTGAGGTGGAGGTCGGATGGAGACTAATCTCATAGTATTATCTTGTCTTGGGAGGTGATCCAGCCTTATCGAGCCATTAACAGATGCTCAGCTTCATCTCGGGGGGAGAACTTGAATCTGATAATGGGTGATCTCCACAATAATTGCCCCCACTCCTAAGTCTGAAGTGGCTTCATTGCTTCAAATGATGGGAGTAGTTAGCTACCGATCATTTCTCTCTTAATCTCTCTCTCTTTGGGATATCATTTAGCTGCACATGGTGAGCAGGGTCTCAAAAATCATGGATTCATTTGCATCTGCCACATGCTGGTGCCTGTAGGCATCATGCTGTGCTCCACGGATCGTCAAAGATGGTATGTTTCGAGGATTACATAGTGAAAGATCTTTATAGTTTTGAACTCTAGGAAAGTGTGGCCTTTAACAGTAGTGCTTCTTGAAAATGATAGCATGTCAAAAATGATGGTTGGGGCTCTTTTCCTAAGAGGCATGGTCTTTGAGGTCTTTTAGCTGGTGACACTTATTGCACAATCAGGGAGGTTGTGCGATGCGTCCAGGTCCGCCCCTCCTATAAATAGGATAGCTGGTCTTATTATGATCGTCTTTCATAATGTTGTGGTGGTACCACTTCACCCAGCATTCAAGAATCATAGGCATTTACTTTTTCTAGGAGGGGTTTTTCCCTACCTCTGGTCAGTGGTGGAGTGCCTTGAGGGGGCATGCATGCAAGCATCCTAGTTTGGCATGGGAGGTATTTAAAAATCCTGCCCTTCTTGTCGAGGAGTTGTAATGGCGATCGCTTAGGGGCTTCTTCTGCATTGTGCTCCACAGAAAGGTCTTGGACCTTTCTAGGGTGTAGTTTTTCACCTCCTATAAGTTAGCTTTCTGACCCACATTGGAGAAATATCCAGGAGATGGATAGATTTTCGAGGGGGGGACCAGCTATGCCATCTCCGATATACTTTAGCAAGGATCATCGGTGTCAAAGGGATCCTTTCGCACAGACATCGCCAACGGCCCCGCTAAAGGTAGTTCGATCTTGCGCTCGAGGACATCAATCGAGCTCAAGGACATTGACCAAACTCGAGGATATCCACCAAGCTCGAGGACATCGAATGAGCCCAAATTTTGTGCTTTCTTTTTCCTTATTGTAATGAATCTTGTTCAAACAAATTCTATTTGTAATAAATTTTTCTGAAATAAATACAGACCTTTTAAATGAAGTGCTTCTTTGTCAATATCTCTTTTGTTTGTCATGTATGGCCATCAGCTTGATGGGTTGAGCTATGAGTAAAGTGAGGGTTTCAGATTCTGATTTATGTCTAGAGTCCCTTCTTCGATAATCGTAATGCTCTAGGTTGATTTTCATCCGATCTTGGGCAATGAGTCCCACCTTCATCGAATCGACAATGCTATCTTTTGGTGGGTTATGTGTTCTGCCATAGATCGATAAGATCTTTGTTAGAGATGAACTGGCGACACTACTACCTTCAGTCAATGATCGTCCATCTTGAACGAGAGTGAGCGTTGTGAGTCAGTAGGATCCTGAGCATCTCCTGAAGATTTTCTGAAATGGTCAAGAGTTAGGGATGTTGCCTTGTTAGTTGGCGACCCCCCCATTTTAGATCCCAAGTTGGTTTCATCAGATATGGGTGGAAAGGATTGCTTTGTCATCATGTTGATCCAGATCCCTAGCTTTTCCCGAAGAGTCATCCTTTCAGCCACCCATCATTTGTTGCTGCCTTAGAAAGTGGTGTCTGAATATTTCATTAGTCATGCATCCATAATAATGGTGGAGTTAACTGAAGCATCATGCCGCTCTTGCCTTGGTTGATTTGCCAGACTTTGAGGACTACAGCTTGAATGTATTAAAGAATGGTTGGTAGTAGATCGCTCCTATAAATTTTGTTCTACATGGTGAAATCATAGATTGGGTGCAATGAAGAGTCGGAAGGTGCGACGGCATGGATCTTGCAACATATCAGCATCTGCAGTGGAGAGAGGGGTGTTGAGGTCTCGATCGTGGCCATCAGGGGATGGTATTTATAGCCATACAGTACCTCTCTTGTTAGTTTCTCTCTTCTTCCACAGAGGTTCACTTGGTGCAATTGGAGGAGGACCTCTTACTTCCTCCTCTCTGGTCCACCATCATTCCAATCCTTTCTAGTCATTGTTCTAGTCCTTTCTAGTCGCTCCTACCATCTAAAGGTTACTTTCTCCACCCCTGTTTCTTTTTTGCTCTTGTTTTTTTCTTCCAGTACCCTCTCTTTTCCTTTTGTCACTTCGCACTTCTCCTTCTTTTCATCTCCTTTTTCTTTGGAATGTCGAGTTTTGAGGGAGGATCTGAAGGTGGGAGCTATCTGAGTGGTCAGGGCTCTCAGCCTCCACACCACCAAGAGAGGTCCGAAGATTTTTTCTGGTCATCCACTAAGGTGGGTTCTTCATCCCACCATGGGGACTCCTCAGCTCAGGGATTAGAGAGTCAGGTCCTCGAGTGTTTCTCAAGTTTGAAAATTGAGGAGTTAGTTTTGACCAAATCTAACCTGATGTACTTTAGAGTCAGTACCATATTCTAAGTTGGTATCGCCTATTGACTCCAAATCTGAAAGAGCTGGTGATCCTTGGCTAAGAAGCTAGCATTGCTATCTATCAAGAGTTTCTCCAGTCCAGGCTTCACTTTTTCTTTCATCCATTTCTTTCTAATATGTTTGATCTTTATCAAATTACTCCTACACACCTAGCCCCAAACTCCATTCGAATCCTTTGCTCCTTTGTCATCCTCTATGATATCCCCCATATCTCTCCTAGACCGTCTCTTTCTAATCCCTTTTTCTTCTGAAAAAGCATCCTCAAAAAAAGGGTTGGTGGTATTTCAGCCCCTGACCCCCTCGCCAGTTTATCACTGGACTTCTCTCTTCCATCCATAGGTGAAAAAATATATTTTTCTTTGTTTCAATCGATCATCTGTAGGATTTCAACACAATCTAGTGTGAGCCCAATCAATTGCCAAACAGAAATGATACCATACTTGATGGGGATCGAGAAGACTTCCACCTACTGCTCGATGTTGAGGTGCCACCTCAACATCAGCTACTGACAGAGCAAAATCTATATGATGTTGGACTCAACCTGATCAATTTTTTAGGTGTAGACTTAGTTTCTCTCTCCATTTTTCTCGTAAAGTCCACCTTTAATGCCATTTGACTAAATCTTTCATTTGGTGTTATAGTAATGAGGCTATCCGCTGAAGCAATATGGAATGCCATTAGGAAGAGGTCGACATGATCAGGAGGGGAGCCTTCCCGGGAGTCATCCAGCTAGAAGAGGTGGAGGGATGAGATTGGGAGTCCTATAGCATGGAGAATGGCCCCCATGCTAGCTCGAGCCACCTCATCCTAGCCGATGCTGACATCTCGAGCATCAAGTTTGGCTCCAACTGAGGTCAATGATGACCTGGTCATCATCAGATCCACCCCCACCATTGCCATGCAATCGATGCCGTCGGAGCTAGATTTGTCCCAGGCTCCCACTCCACCAGCCCACCATGTGCCAGCACTAGAGTCTTCCACTGCTTCCATCGATGAGTCATTAATCGTGGTCTAGGGAAATGCACCGCAGCCTCCTCTAGATACGTCTGAGGAAGGATTCATCACCTTGGGAATGGGGGTCTAGGCAAGTGATTCTGCCTTCCAAAACCCTCAGCTTGTCGATGACCTGATGAAGCTGACTCTATTGCCCGTCAATTGGAAGGTGAGAAAATATCATCTGGTGGACAAGAATGTCATCCTCCTGCATTGCTCTCCTCGGAGAAATTCTGATGCACCTATTCCTTGTTCTCGCTAACATCTCGGTTCCTTAACTTAGCCATTTTTCACTCCTTTTTTCACTCTTTAGAGGAGAGGGCCCAGGCTATCGAGGTTCAGGTCAAAGTCATTAAGGAGCTGCTTTGGGTAGTTGAGGAGCGGGAGGTGAAGAGGCTAGAGGAGAAGGCCCAGTTGGACACTGAGCTCATGGCTGCCCAAAAGAAAGTGGCCGAGCTCGAAGCGTAGCTCGCAAAGGAGACGAAGGCTATTGCCAGCTCGAGAAGAAGCTCAATCTCTATGAGCTGACTCTTGTAGCCCTAGAAGAGAAGAAGGCGTTACTGAGGAAGTCGCCCAAATTGCCAAGAAGAAAGTTGCAACTACTGAGGCCGTCGCCAGAGAAGCTATCGTTCAGGCGATCTCTGAGTACAAGGAGTCGTCAAACTTCAAGGATGAGATCGTAGAAGGTGTGGCAGAGGCATACTGGGTTGGATTGCAAAGCTCGATTCACCTTGTTGTTCCTCAATTTGGACCCGAGCAAGCTTAAGGAATGAGTCCGAGGAGATCCCAAAGCCATCGAGGAGCAGGCCGAGGCCGAACCTGCAGTGGGGACTAAGCTCGAGCCCGCCAAGGTCAAACCTGAGCCTGGGGCTAAATCTGCCACCGATGTCGGGTCCAACATCAAGGCCATGCCTGTTGTCGCACTCACCACCAAGGCTGAACCCACCAAGCTCACTAAGAACGCCAAGCTTATGACTCCTGCCAATACTGAGGTTGCTGGTACCTCCTCGGAGGCTTGACTCTTTTGTTTGTAGTTTTCATTTTGTTTCCCTCTGAGTCTTTTGTAGTAGGAAAAACTTGTAATGACTCCCTCTAAGTCTTTCATAGTAGGAAAATCTTGTAATGACATTTTTATCTTAATGAAAAGTTTACCTTTTGGTCAAGCCATTGTTTCTCTTCTTATTGTTGCTCATTCCTCCTTTCTTTTAGCCATTCTCCTATCTTTTATGTGGGTGTCCAGCCAACTATGATCACTTCTGGGCTTCTATGGAACAAAAAGTTCGAGAAGCCAATTCCTAGGTGAAGGCCACTAAGGAGAAGGTAGCCGAAGAGGTGAAGAGAGCCACCATGAAAGTAAAGGAGGCCACTTAGAAGATATCTCGGCTATGAACTGAGATCTTAGCCATCGTCGAGGGTTTGATCTCCCTTAAATACCTGGTTGAGATGGAAAGACTATTAGTCAGGGAATTGAGGATGGACTTCGACAACATAGTTGAGTTATAGAGGTTGGCGATGGATGAGCTCATCAAGATCTATGAGGATATGCTCAAAGCAATGAGGTCAGTAGCGGAGGAGCTCCGAAAGAATGTGAGGTTGGTCAAAGGATGCATTGCCATCAAGAAGACCAAAGTCTTGGTTGAGGTTGTAGAAGCTATCTAGCTGGCTTACGACTTCGATTTAAGGAGTGCAAAGCTCTGACAACTCGACTTTACTAATGTCGATCTCCTAGTTCCTCGGATGTCAATGGAGGAGCTCCAAGAGAAGGTGAGACTTTTCAAGGAGTTAAAAGTGTGAGCCCCGTTGATGTCCGAAGTTTTACTTTTATTTTCTTTGTTCCTTTGTTGGCATCTTTCTAAATTTGTAACAAATTTTTCTCTGAATAATGGTAACCTTATTCCCTTTTGCTTAAGTTGGATTGTTGCTAAGTCATGCAGGTGGTATTTTGTCGAGTAGCTTTTGCAGTTATTAGGACTCATAGTTAGGCATGTAAAGAGTCTAAGCATTAAGGTTGGGCTTATCAACCTTTTGAGGTCAGACTTCAACTAACATCTTAGTGATGTCCACTCATCCTTGGAATACTAGGATTGGGTGTCAGCCAATTGATGTCTACTGTTGTGGTCAGATATTAACCAACTACTATTAGTATTGTTGTAGTCGAGTGCCAGTCGACCATGATTGTTGGTATTTTGGTCGGATGTCAGTCGATTGTCGAATCTGCACCTAGGTCAGTTGTCGCTAACAAGCACATTTGGGGGCATGGTCAGGTATCAGCCGATCGGTTCAATTGATTTCCTATGGGATATTTTATTATGCCTCGTAGGCTCGAATTATTTTGAACCAAAATATTGTAGATTGTTTTTCCCATAGTTAAGTGAAATCGGATAAGGAACTGCATACACAAATGCTTCATTATATAATCATTAGAAATAAAATTTATTGGTTATAGATCTGGAGGTTTTTAGCATTCCACATGCAAGGGATTTTGGAGTTGTCGAGGTTCTCCAGCTTGTATGCCCCCAGTCGGAGCACGCCCTTGATCCGATAAGGACCTTCCCAATTCAGAGATAATTTCTCTTATTCAGTAGGTTTAGAGACTTCAGCTTATCTTAAGACGAGATCTCCTTGTTGAAAAGCCTTTGATTTGACCTGGATGTTGCAGTATCGAATGACTCATTGCTGGTATGCCCATCTTTGGTCGAGCTCTTTGATCGGGTCGAGGTTAGCGCATTACCGATTTGAGTTGCTCTTCTTGTCATAGTGTTCTACTCTCACGGATGAAAGATCAATCTCCATAGGGACCGCCACCTCAATTTCAAAAGCTAAGCTGAATGGACTTTTCTTGATTGAAATTTGTGGCATAGTCTGGTAGGCCCATAGGATGCTGTATAATTCTTTTACTTAGAGTCCTTTGGCTTGATTCAATATCACCTTTAAATCTTATAGAATGGTTCTATTCGTCACTTTGACCTCTCCATTTGACTGTTGGTGCCCCACCAAAGTTAGCTTGCATGCAATGTGGAGCTCCTTATAGAATTTCTTGAACTTTTGGTTGTCGAATTACCGTCGTTATCTATGATGATCTTAGATAGCCCGAACCAACAAATGATCAATTTTCAAATGAAATCTCTAACCATCTTCTTGATGATTTGCACCAGTGGCTCTACCTCCACCCATTTGATGAAGTAGTCGATTATCATGATAAGAAACTTCTGCTACCTAGTCACCTATGGGAATAGGTCAAGGATGTCGCCTCCCCATTGGCAAAGTGCAATGGTGCTGTAATCGGGGTTAGCTAGCTCACGAGCTACTTTTTGGGTATTGGCATACTTTTGACATTGATCGCAATTTTAGATCAGGTTCATCGCATCTCACTGCATTGTCCGTTAGAATGTTCCTATCGTAGCACCTTAAGGCCAGAGACCTGCCCCTTAAGTGGTTTTCTTAAATACCCTCATGCACCTGTCGGAGGGCGTAGTCTGCCTCAGAGGAGTGAAGACATTTGAGTAGAGATAAAGAAAAAGATTTTCTGTAGAGTTTTTCCTCTAAGAGCACATATAGAGATGCTATTTGCCTTAGCTGTTGTGCCTCCAGTGGATTACTAGGAAGGACTCCAATGGTCAAAGAAGTAATGATGGGATCCATCCAGCTCGGTTCTTGCTCCACCAATAAAACTTTCTCTATACAGTCGATGCTCGATTTTTTGAGGTATTCTATGTACGTATTTTTTAGCCCATCATATCTCGAGGTAGTGAGGTAGGATAGGGTGTTTGCCCGAGCATTCTTCAACCTCGAAATATGGATAGTTTTAAAGTAGTCAAAAATTGACCTTAAAGCTTGTAGCTTTTGGAGGTGCCTAGCCATTGTAGGATCTCAGGCTGCAAACTTGCCCCAGACCTATCCAGTCATCAGCTACGAGTCGGTGAAGACTTTCAATCTTCTTATCCCACATTCTTGAGCAATCGTTAGTCCAGCAAATAAGGCTTCATATTGGCCCGATTATTAGAAGCACAAAAGGTAAACTGAAGCACAGACTCAGTCACCACACCTTCCAACTTAGCCAAGATAAGTCTAGCTCCACTCCCTTGGGAGTTTGAGGTATCGTTGATGTGTAGGATCTAGATAGGCTTGGAGATTTGCACATTAGACTCACCCACAG
The DNA here is from genome assembly GCF_000442705.2 of Elaeis guineensis. NCBI lineage: Eukaryota > Viridiplantae > Streptophyta > Magnoliopsida > Arecales > Arecaceae > Elaeis > Elaeis guineensis. Next base: position 18,592,657 of record NC_026003.2, read on the forward strand.
TTGATTCATCCTTGGGGATGGTGCACTCGATGATGAAGTCAGTCAAAATCTGAGCTTTCATCGATAGTTGAAGATGAAATGTCTAACTCACAGAGTTCAATCACCCACCGTACTAGTCTTCTCAAGGTATTAGGCTGCCATAGCAAGGTTCTCAATGGCTAGTCAGTCAGGACCACAACCGAATATGCTTGAAAATAGAGCCTTAGTCATTGCATCGAGTTGGTGAGAGCATAAACCATCTTCTTGTCTCGACATCATGTAGAACTCAGCTTATGTAGTAGATTAGATTTTACACTCCCTTCTCATCTTCTTGGACCAAGATTGAATTGGCGGCCTCTATCAAGCTGCAAGATACATGTATAGGGTCTCCCCTTCATGAGGCTTTATTAGTAGTGGAGGCATCCTTAGGTAGCTCTTCGATTTTTCAAAGGCCTTTTAGCATTTATCTGACTAGATGAAATCTTTCATCCATTAGAGGACCTTGAAGAAAAAAAAATATTTTGTTGACTGATTTTGAAATGAACTGGCTGAGGGCCATGAAGTGCCCGATTAGGCATTGAACTTTTTTCCTTGAAGTTGGGTGCTTCATGTCAAGGAGTGCTCATATGTTCTTCAAACTGGCCTCGATTTCTTATCTCGTAATTATAAAATCTAGAAATTTTTCCAGGGTGACACTAAAGGTATACTTACTTGGGTTCAACTTCATCTGATACTGTCTCAACATGGTGAAAGCTTCTTCTAAGTCATGTATGTGCTAATCGACCTATTGCTTTTCATCAGTATATCGTCAATGTAAACTTTCATGTTTTGACTAATTTGGTCCTTGAAAACCTTGTTGATGAGTCACTAATATGTGGTTTTGGCATTCTTGAGTCTGAACAATATGACTCTGTAGCAGTACAAGCCTTTTTCGATCATGAAGTCCATCTTTTCCTCATCTTTAGGAGCCATCTGGATCTGATTGTACTTAGAAAAGGCATCTATGAAGCTCAACAACTTGTGGTCCGATGTCGCATCCACTAGTTGGTCAATCTACAATAGAAAAAAACTATCCTTCGAATAGGTCCTAATCAAGTCGATATAGTCAATATAAATTCTCCACTTTCTACTAGCCTTATTGATCATGACGATGTTAGCAACCACTCCGAGTAGTGACCTCTTGGATAAAGCCGGTGGCCAATAGCTTGTTCACTTCTTTGTTGATGGCTTGTTGTCTTTTTGGGATAAAGTTTTTCTTCTTCTATCAAATAGGTTTGCAGATTGGATCTATGTTCAGCTTATGCATGATTACCTCAATAGAAATTTCTAGCATGTTCGAGGTCGACTAGGCAAAGATATCTGCATCCTTACGTAGAAAACTCAGGATCGAGTCGATCACAGAATTCAGTGGCCAGGAGCGATCTGATTTGAATAGTCTTTTCGAGATCCTCACTCCATAGCAAGATCGAGACCAGCTGCTTGGTAGGTCTGTCTCGATTTTCTACATCTCAAAGATCTAGCCTATCGATCAGTAAAGTTTCCTATGGCTTTTTCCCTCTAATAGTTATTATGAAGCATTGTCGAGCAAGTTCTTGATCTCCTTGCATTTCACCCACCCCATTGCTTGTTGGGAAGCGGACAAGTAGATAATAGGTTGACACAATAGCTCATAATGCATTTAGTCCGGCTCAGCCTAATATCACATCGTAAGCCAAAGGCATGCGGATGAAGAGGAAAGTCAAGCACATAGTTGCTTGGCAGGGCTCTCAGCCTGTGGTGATCGAGAGGACTATCTCCTCTTCTATTTTTATCCAATCATTCGAGAACCCTATCAAGAGGGTATTTACTCTCCTCAATCGATCTATTGGCAATTTTATTCAGAAGAATATGTCATAGAATAATACATCAATAGAATTTTTATCATCAATCATAATTTTTTTTACATCATAATTTGCTATTGTCATTGAAACAACAACATCATCATCATAAAAAGTTTGAATTCTCCGCACACCATCATCAAAAAAAGAAATAACATTGTCACCCCACTACCTCTTAGGGGTGTGCTCCTAGCTCCCTGGCTTCCCTGGATCTATGGCTCCCACGATCATGGGATTATGCCAGCCATCAATTGATTGCTTGTCCCTTCACTGGGTGAAGGCTTAGCTGGCGATCGATCACTGCATGGGCCTCACGATCATGGATGAATTTTTCAAGATAGCCATGCCTTATCAGGGTCTCTATCTCATTCTTCAGTTGGATGGAGTCCTCCATGTTGTGGTTGTGATCCTAGTAGAATCGACAATATTTCTTGTGGTTGCACATGGTGGGAGGGGCCTTCATCGGTCGAGGCCTTTGAAAATACTTCTATCCCTCAATCTCCATGAGGATCTGCATGTGGGGTGCTGAAAGAGTGGTGCTGCTATTGAACTTGTCGATTTTATGAGCTAGACTCTTTAGCCTAGGACTCAGTCATTGCTGGGGGGCTTCCTTCTCGATATATATTTTGCTTAACTCCTCTCGAGCTCACTTCTTTCTAGAGGATCTTCTTCTCTTAGCTTCTTACTAATTAGTGGCACCATCGTCCACTCGAGTGTATTTCAATACTCAGGTGAGGAGCTCGACGTTGGTTCTTGAAAACTTCTTGTCTAGAAAAAAAAGTCAATTTGGACCTTCGTAGACTTTTCTTCATGGTTGACATGGCCACTACTTCATTTAGGTTGTGGATTTTCAAGGTGACGGCATTGAAACACACCATATACTCCTTCAAGAACTCTCCTTCTTGATGCTGGATCGAGAAGAGGCTATCAGAGTTCTGTTGCTATCTTCTGTTACTACTGAAGTGCACCACGAATTGCTTCTCTAACTATTCGAAAGAATGGATCATATCTGACTGCAGATCTGAGTACTAGATTTGAGCAGACTTCTTGAGAGTTATTAGGAAAGCAAGATAGAGGAGGATATTTATTGCCTTCTAGGTTATCATGAGAGCCTTATAGCTCTAAAGATGGTCGAGTGGGTCAGAGAAGTCATCAAAAGGCTCCAACTGTGGCATCTTGAATCGAGGAGGATCTGTTCTTCCATAATTCTATTAGAGAAAGGAGGGTGGTTGTTGAACTAGAGGCCATCCATTTGGCCTCCATGGCCCTCCTACAGCTTAGCAAGTTATCGATCGAGCTCTTGAAACTTCCAATCATACTCATCCAGTCGACTAGAATTGCTATGATATCATGAGTATCTCAGAGTCGAATCTCCATCAAACGACCCATATGGGGACCAGCGACACTTCTCCCACTTTGAACTTTGATGCTGAGGAGAGGCTCGTCGGGCTGGAGGATCGGGGTGATGAGATTGTCAAGTAGGTTGGGATCATCGGTTGTGACAGAATGGAGTAGTGAGAAGACCTTGCTCCTCAGGTTGCGGTTGCTGCTTCATCACCTAGTGGAGGCCTTGGACTATGGTTGTTAAGGTTTGGACTTATCGTAGTAGTGTGGTGAACTGCTATTGGTCTGCCACCACGATCGAGTAGGAAGATGTAGGCTCAACTTGTTAAGCAGGCCATTCCTCCAATCACGAGGAACACCAACTAGAGTTGGCCGAAGTGTTGCATGCTCTCATTCTCTCCATTTCCTCCTTCAAAGTCCATTTGCTCTTCCTCCCCCTACTTGGCATGCTAACCTATTATCATTGAGCTCTAGTGGTGGAGCGTCGGTAGGTTGGTCGATGCACCCAGGGATGCAAGCCGCCCTTCATGGCTAGGGGACTTGTAGAGAAAATCCTCTCATTGGAGTGTGTTTGATGGGGGATCCTTCGATGCCTAAGTCAGTCAAAGCCTAGAAAATAGTTGAAGGAGGAAGAAAGGTGTATGAGAGCGAGAGCACTGGCTTTTTCTGCCAAGAGTGAGACCTTACCTGAGGGTCCCCTCCTTACCTTCTTTGTATTGAGAGGGTGGTAGGTTGTTATGTCAAAAATTGGTAGGCTGTCAGGGCCTACGAGGCCACTACTTGATAGGTCATTGGGATTTACCCACTATCGCGTCATTGGGTTTGTTAGTCATGAGTGTCGACTGTGGGTCGTGCATACAATCCGAAGGTTGTTAGAGAGTCTCAGAGATTGTCGGATGGTTGAGTGGACTAGAAATTTAAAGTTAGGCTCCTTCTGGACCACTACATGAGTCATCAAGTGTTGTCAGTCAGGTTCTGATCTTGAGATCAGTAACCAATTGAGGTGGAGATTGGGTGGAGACTGATCTCATAGTGCCGTCTTGTCTCTTGAGTTGAACTGGTCTTATTGGGCCATTAATGGATGCTTGGCTTCATCCCAAGGAGGAGAACTTGAATCCGATAATGGGTAATCCCGATAGCAATAATTTTGAACTTTAATGCACTTGGAGTATAGAAATGATGGCCATCTTGAATCTAAGAGATTGGGATAACTTCTTGAAAAAAATAAAAAAATAACAAAAACTATAGGAGAAGAAAGGCATCTGCAGGGTTTTCAAGCATCTTATGTCCACTTTTTTGTTATGGTAAAACTGCATGGATAATTAGACATTTAATAAATATAACCAATTGTTTAAACCTAGAAAGATAATTTGACCATCATAAATTTACATTTTATCAAACTCATTTGTTAGAAGAATTGATTAAGTCATATTCTAATTTCAAGTTGCCCTTTCATTAAGGCTTTCAATCTGTTTAATTAGATCAAGGGGCCAAGACTAAATTATTTTAATATTAGTTTAATACATTGTTCTATATATGTAAGGAAATGCTCATTCACATCAAATAGAAAGAAAAAAGGAAAAAAAATGAATAATTTATTACTTTCTATTACTTGTCAAATTCTATTTTATCCTTCTTTTTTTTTAATTCACCTCTATCCTCCATCTCTACTTCCTCTTATATAAATAGCATGCATATAGCACCATACTGACTCTTTTATAACAAGAAGTTACCAACTAAAGGAAGGTCAACAATGATTACTATGTTGATCCACCTTTTAACATGTAAAGACAAACTATGTTGTCCTCTAATAATAATTGTATTACAAGATACTATCAAGAAGTGCAATGTAAAAAAGATTTTATGCACCACCATGGTGGCAACCCAGTAGAACGGGCCTCTGGCTTCCAACCAAACGGTCCAGATTTGAGTTGCACCAGATGCTGCGGCTTCATTTAAATGTCAAGATGCATATAATCATGAGGGAACTAATTCTGATGGCCTGGACATGGGGTCTAGAAGGGATTTCTGATTTTCTGATCTACGGTGGTGCTGGGATGACATACTCACCCATTGGACTTGACTATAGGTCAGTTCATAAGGTAGAGAAAGAAGTCCCTCTCTAAATTACTCTCTGAATCGAATATTCTCCACGGTAGTGCTGGGATGACATACTCACCCATTGAGCTTGGTCATAGATCAGTCCATAAGGTGGAGAGGAAAGCCCCTTCCTAAAATTACTCCCTAAATCGAACATTCTCCGATAGAAATTGGGGTCCTATAGTCACGCCTAGGAGAGGTAGTTGCGCTGGGTCGCCCCCCTCAAATCCTCATTTTTTTACCAAAAAAAAAGAGATTTTATGCCATGGTAGCTTGAAGTATTTTTGATGGAAGAAATGAGCTATAATTATAACCTAACCAACACTTTCCTCCAAGCATCTATAACATAATCAACAAACAAAATATAAATAAAAATCAAAATGACTAGTTTTGCCCCAAAGGCATTATATACACCTCCTGCATAGTTCACTTTTGAAGGCCAAAGCATAGATGGTATACATGTATGTATTAAGCTCTAGTATCGTAACAACTGGAAACATTATAAATTTCTAGCTTCCACCGAAAAAAAAAGGAAAAAGGTTATGACTTTGATGGTTCTTCGTTAGGCATCCATTGTGTCAGCATCCATTTGGACCTTCGCTAGGCACCACTGGACTCTACCATTAAAACCTAAATATTGCCTTTGCCCTGATCTAATCTGTTGTTACCCAAATTAGATTGATTGAGGTTCCCCCCCACCTCTCCACGGGCCATGTCCTTTTTTTCCACCTCTTTCTCATATTTGTTTTCCTAACCTTCCCCGTATTCTATGTGCAATCTCTTCTAATTGTAGGATTCAGTCATTCCGACAAGAAGAAATCCAGCAAAGAGTGCAACCTCCTCTTGTGCTGGCTGCATGTGAAGCAATTTCCACGGAGCCACCTTCATTCCCTCTAATGGGGGGGGTCTACCATACTTCTACTAATGTATATATCATAAATATGCATATTATGTTTTAGTATTATTTTAGTTGTTATATATATGTTGTAAACAATCTATCAACTCTCATTTCTCAAATTTATAACGATGTGCTCAACTTTTAGCTCATACCACTATTACTTTCCTTTTAGAACCATAGAATCCTTAGTATTGGATAAGTTTGAAGTTTACGGTTGAGCAAAGAAGTAGTTAGTGCATCACTAATATCAGAAGAATAATTGAATTATATAGTTGACCAACTTTTGCTATTATTACTGGAGTTACAATATGTTATAATAATATAATAATAATATTTTGTACTTTCTGTTGATGTTGAAGCTTTGCGCAATTGTAGGCTTTGCATCCTCGAGAAATTCTTTGTGCATCACGGATGGTATAAAAAATCTGATGTAGAACACACCACTTAATCTGATTGGTCTATGTGGCCACCGCTTTCCAACACACATTTAATACCTACAGTTTTATTTTTTCGTTTGAAATTTTGAATGATGAAAATACTTCTAGTCTTTGAAAAAAATTATGACATCTTATGTCTATGTTATGACTTTCTGTACGACATTATAATATTTTGTGTATAGAAAATCATAATTTGGTATAGGATGTCATAATATACCATAGAATGTCATAATTTTTTTAAAAAAGTAGAAGTATTTTTATCATTCAAAATTTTCAAATAAAAAAAAATTACAGACATTAAATACGTATTAGAAAGTGGTTGGATAAAAATATCCCTTTCATATTATGACATCTTGGGTCATATTATGATATCTTGTGTGCAGAAAGTCATAATTTGACACAGGATATCATAATATGCCATAGGATATCATAATTTTTATAAAACAAGATGAAAATTTTGTTATTCAAAATTTTAAATAAAAAATAGAACTGCAAGCATTAAATATGTGTTGGAAAGCGGTGGCTACGTAGACCAATTGGGCAAAACAGTGCACTCCATATCGAATTTTTTACACCATCCGCAGTGCACAAAGAATTTTCCTCTTGCATCCTCTCTAGGATGATATCCTAAAGTTATGCAGGCATGTCGCATGACCATCCCAAACGATAGATCAGAGCATGACAAATATAGGTTTTTTTTATCATGAGTGTCATATTCTACATTCTAAACCTAGCTTTCTCTCTCTTTTTTTTTTTTTTTTTTTTAACTTCTAGGAGCAAAGCTGACATTAATAAAATGGATAGAGTGTAACAATGGGCATAATAGAAACACAACAGCAACCTGAGAAAATAGAATAAAAGAAGCAAAAATAAAGAAAGGGACATCACCCAGAGATGAGCAAGTAGTTGAAACAAATCTAAAAAAATATAAAGTACAATAGGCTATAGAAACAGTAACCCTGTGAATATCCAAACAAGTGGTCTCCCAATAAAAGATCCAACCCATTGAAAAAAATTGCTGCGAAGTGAACTCCGAACCCCTCATTGATAATTAATACCTGAAATATCATCATGCAAAATGGATTGAAAAAAGAGATTTGAAGCAAAGCAATCAGGCAAATGAAAAGGTTCAAGAAGCTCGACCTTAGCAATAAAATCAGCAGCCTTGTTAGCTTCTCTTGGAACATAAGAAGCATAGAAATTGGAGCAAGATGCTTTCCACCTAAGAATGTCATTTAAAATAGGTAGATTATGACCTCCCTAAGGCAGCAAGAAAGTAGGCATAGAAACAACCTTACTTGAATCACCTTCTAACCAAAGATCAGAAACATTTAAATGCAAAGTAGTGATTCTCATACCCAGCCAGGCTGCTACCAGCTCGGCATAAAGAATAGATGAAGGAGGTAAAAGCTTTACCCCCGAAGCATCTAAAAGCAGAGGCAATCTTACCATCAATAACTGCAGCATCAAAGTTCACCTTTAAGGAGCCTGGGGAAGGGGGTAGCCAAAAACAATAGGGTAATAGGTTGTTGCCAAGAGCAGGCAACTGACAGCTACTTCAATGCCTCAAATGGCTCCTATGGGTGGATGAAAAATCTGCTATATTTAAAGGATAAGAAAGCAAAGGATCCTATAAACCACCTGAGTCAGAGTCTAAGCAGAGCCACGAAATATCCTTTCATTCTTGGCATTTCAGATGATCTAAAGTAGAGTTGCCCACAAAGCTTTAGATTCTTTAGCCGCAGTGGAAGCCATAAGATGAACCAAATTTAAAGTAGAGGAAGGCTAATTATCAAAATTAAATAGCAAATTCAATTGTTGCTAGCAGCTAACAGCAAAGAGACAGTCAAAGAGCACATGATTAATATCCTTCATAACATCAAGGCAAAAATCACATTAGATCCCAGAGAAATCAATAATTCCCCTAGAAGCAAGAATAGCCTTACAAGGTAAACTTTGCCAATGAACCTTCCACCACAAAAACTTTATTCTCAGAGGTATTGAGGATCCCATACCCAATTAAAGGAGGAGGAAGTATCTGACTGTTGAGTGGGGTTAATAAGAGGTTATATGTCTTTGAGGGTGATGAGCATAGAATTGGTAGGACCCAAGTTAACTGATCAGCCCCCCTATAATCACAATAAAAATTTTACAAATATGGCTCATCATATCAGTAGCAAAGAGCTCTCCAATCCCCTGCACATCCCAATGTTGACTAGTAGTAAGAAGATCAGAAACAGAGAATTGGGCCGAAGGAGAATCAATATTAATAAAAGTGGGCCATGTATTAAGTGGAATGGTAGCTACCCAGGGGTTATTGAGAATACTAATAGAATGTCCACTGCCAATTTGCCAATTGAATTGGTATTGAATAGAAAATCCAGCATTACAAATTTTGGTCCAAATTGAAGAAGTATGTTGAGGCTTAGTATAAACATGCCACAGCCCACCAAATTGATATTTAGCTTTAATAACCTTTGCCTATAAAGAAGTGGGATTGATGACAATCTGAGCAGCAAGCTTACAAACATAAGCGTTCTTTCTGACTTGAATAGGCATAATACGCAACCCTCCTTGATTTTTAGGTTTGCAAATACTACTCCAAGAAACAAGATGCAACCCTCTACAATCAGTAGTATGACCCCAAAGAAAAGCTCGATATTCTTTTTCAATCTTGTGCAAAGCCTTCTAAGGGATAGATATACATTGGAGAGTATAGAGAGGAATTGAAAAGAGGACAAAGTGGACTAAAGTAGCTCTGCTGCCTAAGGAAAGAGCTTTCAATTATCAAGAGGCAATTCTTTTGGTCATCTTATCATGAAGAAAAGCAAGATCCTTGGCATACAGTTTCTGAGTGGACAAAGGAAGACCAAGATAGGACCAAACATCTCTAATTTTCCTCACATAAGAAGACTTCAAATTTGAGCTTTGATAGAAATTGGAGTTTTAGGGCTAATGGAAAAATAAGATTTAGCCAAATTTATAGCCTGACTTGATATGAGGCAATAAGCATCAACAATGGCTTTTAAACAACCCACATCCTTTACAGTAGCTTTGGCAATGAAGAGACAATCATTAATAAATAAGAGATGAGAGATCTTAGGTCCCCCCCTTGGAGTTTGATACACCCTTAGAATATTATTGGTCATAGCAAAATTAAGAAAAATAGATAAAACTTCAGAACATAGAATAAATAAGTAAGACGATAATGGGTAGCCTTGCCGAAGACCTCTAGATGTTTGAAACCACTAAGAGGGTGAGCCATTAATAAGAATAGCAAAATAAGGATTAGAGATGCAAGCCCGAATCTGATTAATAAATGTAGAACTGAACCCAAGTTGGTCTAAAACTTTGAATAAGAAAGGCAAATGAACATGATCAAATACTTTTTCCATATCAACTTTCATTATCACAATCCCCTTAGAAGGCGGCGCCCTATCAAGAGAATGCATAATTTTTTGGGCCAAAAGAATATTTTCAGAAATATTACGCCCAGGAATGAAGGCCCCTTGTTTAATAGAGATCAAAAAGTGAAGAAGAGGCTTTAATCTGTTAGCTAAAATTTTTGCCACAATTTTGTAAACAGAATTACATTGGCTGATAGGACGATAATCACTTACTCTTATAGGATTGCTTATCTTAGGAATCAAGGTAATGAAAGTTTACTTTCACAAGGCAGGCATTATAGAGTGATCAAAAAAGTATTGGATAGCTCAAACCACATCCTCTTTTATAAGATACCAAAAGGATTAGAAGAAAAAAATTAGGGAAGCCATCAGGTCCTGAAGCTTTATCAGGATGTATACTCCAGATGGCTTCCTCGATCTCTTCAATAGAGACCATCTTAGTCAAATAGATGTTTTGGTCTTTCGAAATGGAATGAGACAAAATAGGGACGTCCATAGGGTCAACATCAGATTGCATTGTCCATCTATGATGAAAATGACTCAGAAGAAGATTATGAATATCAGTAGGACTATCAACATTGTCCCCAACCTCTGTTTGCAGCCTGGAGATTCTGTTCCTTCATCTTCTTAAAACGGTTGATTGATGGAAGAAGTTTGTGTTAGCATCGCCCTCCTTTAACTATATGGCCCGGGATTCTTGCCTCCATAGAACCTCTTGCATGTGAAGATTTTGATGATAATCACGTAGATAGCTTAGAAGTTGAAAATGCTATTGATCAGAAAGACCCTTTTGCTGTGATTCAAGAACTTGAAGACAAGAAATTGCATCATACAGCTGTTGCCCTTTTGTAAATATATTACCCATGGTACATTTTCATTTTATGATGGCTCTCCTAGTATTATGAAGGAGCATGGAAAGCTTAATACCCGAGGAATGATAACCATTACATTTCCAGGCACGGCAAATAGCTTCATGGAGACCATCAGCGAACATTCAGATCTTCTTAAAGTGGAAAGGAATATTTCTCTTATGAAAAGAATCAAACAAGTCAAGCAAGATCAGACAATGATTGGAGGCAAACCGAGCAAGATGATAAGCCTTAGAGTTAGAGAATAGATCAAGCCACAGATTAGAAGCAAAAGCACGATCTATTCGCTCCTAAACCTGAGCCAAACTAAGTCTATTATTGCACCATGTGAATCTAGAACCAATGAATCTCAAGTCCATTAAACTAGTTCATCTGAGGAAGGATGTAAAATCTCTAATGTCTCGATCTAATGTAAAAGATTTGCTTCCAATTTTGTCTTCAGCATTGATTATACAATTAAATCACCAATTAAAAGTAAAGGCAAGTTCAAAGAAAGAACCATCTTAGCTTGTTCCCTAAGTTTTCTTCTTTGAAGACCATAAGTACTAGCATAGACGATGCCAATGATCTGATCGGATTTTTGATCATAGGAAATGACTCCAAAAACAACTTGTTATATATTTATATTGCTCCAAATTACTCTTTCTTTATATATCTCCCGTGACAGTTGGAAATTCTAATTCGGGTGAATCTCTATTTTTTGAGAAGATTTTCTTTCTTTAAAGGAGGCCGAGGGCATTTTTCTTTTAAGCGCAGGTTCGAGCGTGCGGAGGCATTTTTCTAGGTTTTTCTTGTGCGGACCTGTTTCCTGGCCGTTCTCCCGCTTGTGCTCTTGTGCGGGTTTGCTCTCTGGCCGTTCTCCTGCTCGCACTCTGGCCGTTCTCCCGCTTGTGCTCTTGTGCGGGTTTGCTCTCTGGCCATTCTCCTGCTTGTGCTCTTATGCGGGTTTGCTCTCTGGCCGTTCTCCCACTTGTGCTGGTTGCTTCCTGGCTTTCTTCCGTTGGTGTTCTGTTGGTGGTCTACCTGTATTCTTCCTTCTCGATTTCACGGATGCCCTGTGCTGCTTCGGTTGGTAAGGAGGTATTCATCTTGATTTTTTGCCGAGGGTTGAAAAAAGTATCTTCACCTCAGGTATTATTTTATCTTGATCTATTGCCGAGGCTGAGATTGGTAGATCCGATTGGATCTTGGTTGCCTTCTATTCAATACTCTGTTGCCTTCTTGTTGGTTTCGGATAAAGGTATTTTATACCTCATATTGTACCTAATTTTTGGGATGGATTTATAGTGGATTGCTTCTCCTCCCCGTGGATGTAGGCCTCTTGTACCGAACCACGTAAATCTTGGTTTCTTTGTCTTTGTTTATTTATGCCTGCAATGTGTTTAGTGAATTGTCTCAAAGAGATTAGATATTAGATCACAAGCCTAGATCGATCCAATCCGGTGCGCGTGGCTTCAACACGACTTGCCTATCCGAGTGAGCAAAGCTTATGTTGCCTAAGCTTTTCCTCCAAGCAACAATAATACCACCTGAAAAACCCACAGTAGGAATAATATAAAAATACCAAATTAGACCCCGAAGCCTTTGGAGTCTTGAAGATGCTTGTTCAGACAGTTTGGTTTCAAGAAAACAACAAATGTCAGGGTTGTGATGACGAATTAGAGATTTGGTGTAATTTCTAAAGAAATTTTTCGTAGCACCCCGATAGTTCTAGCTAAAAATTTTCATGATTGATTAGAAGAAGATGCAACTAAATCCCCTTTAGCCGCATTAGATAGAGACACATAAGGACTTTTACTACAATCAATGGTAGTACAGCCAAGCAAACGATGCAAATTCAAAAAATGAGTTTGATGAGATTGAGGAGTATTACCCTACCCATCACTAGAGAGGACTTCTTTATGAGTTGGGAGATTAGATTTTACTGATGTAACATCAGATCGATAATGGCTGGTCCTCTACTTTGACAAACCACTAGGAACTGGCCTCCATACCTCCTTGTAAGTAGTTTGTTGCTTTAAAACCAGGATTGAGGGATGAGTCAACTCCTCATTGTGAAGCGTCGACTCTTCACGAACAAAAACCTTTGATTGAGGAGATTCCGATCTTGTTGCTTCACGGTTCTCTAGATTTTTATTTGGAGACCGCTTCCTCTTTTCCTTAGAAGATCCTATCCCCAAAATAGGTTGCGAAGCAACCACTATTTTTATTCAATTTGAACCCTCAATTTCCTCAATATTAGTCATTAGTGGAGAGAATCGAGAAGCAGTGCCTGTTTCTAGAGCAGGAACAAAGTCTTTGGAGGCCTTTGGGGGAGATTTTCTTGAATGCATCTCCAGATTTTCTTTAGGGGCCTTTGGGAGAGATTTTCTTGATGTTTTCTTTTGCTGAACCCAATCAAATGAAGATTGCTCACTAGCAGGCACCTGACCAAGTGCTGTTTTAACTTCCTGGGTCACCTGAGGTGAGACCGATACACTAGCTGCCCTAGTCCATGGGCCATAGATCTACTTAGCATCCAAATTTTTGGAACATCAACAAGATTCCAGGGTCCTCCCAAGGTGACCATAGAAATAACATAAATCAGGCAATTCTTCATAAACAAATTGCTATTAGAAAATATTTGATTTCACTCTGATCTTGATGCCCAAGCAAATAGCCTTCATAGTATCTGTTGGGTATAAAATACCCTCAGCCGAAGTTCTTGATAGGATTGACCCTCCCAGAACTCCTCCGGCTTTTGACTGTAGATGGTATCTCTCCGGACTTCCCCAACAGCCGGATTTCCACAGTGCTGACTGAATTCCCCCGACGGACGAGCTCCCACTGCACCACCCAAGCTCCTTTAACATGAGTTCCCCCAGTCATCTATTAAGCCGCCCCAAGTGCTCGCTGAGCTCTGCCGCCAGCCGACCTTCCACGACTATCAGCTGTTCCCCGAATCCCTTCCAGGCTTCTTCCAGCCAGGTTCAACTCTAATCCGAACTGCCCCGGACTTCGCCGACGGCTGAACTTCTCCAATGATAGATTCCTACAACTACCAGATTTTATCCGGACTCCTACGGGAGCCGGACCTCGTTCCCGACTCCGGCTGTGGGCGGACGTCGCCCGGACTCCTACGGGAGCCAGGCTCCGCCCACGACTTCGCTTACAGGTAAACTTCGTCCAGACTCCAACGGGAGCCGGACTTCACTCACAACTCCAATTGCAGGAGGACTTCGCCTGGGCTCCTACGGGAGCCAGATTTCATCTCCGACTCCAGCTGCGGGAAGACTTCGCCCGGACTTCGTCCCCGACCTCGACTGCTGGAAGGCTTCGCCCGGACTCCTACGGGAGTCGGGTTCCGTCCTCGACTCCGACTGCTGGAGCCGGACTTCACCCCTGACTTTAATTGCAGGAGGACTTCGCCCGGGCTCCTATGGGAGCCAGATTTCGTCTCCGACTCCAGCTGCTGGAAGGCTTGCCCGGACTCCTACGGGAGCCAGGCTCCGTCCTCGACCCCGACTGCTGGAGCCGGACTTCGCCCCTGACTTTGATTGCAGGTAGACTTCGCCCGGGCTCCTACAGGAGCCAGATCTCATCTCCAGCTCCAACTGCGGGAAAACTCCGCCCGGGCTCCTACGAGAGCCGGATCTCATTCCCGACTCCGACTGCAGGCGGACGTCGCCCGGACTCCTATGGGAGCCGAGCTCCGCCCACGACTTCGCTTACAGGTAAACTTCGTCCGGACTCCTACGGGAGCCGGACTTCACTCACAACTCCAATTGCAGGAGGACTTTGCCCGAGCTCCTACGGGAGCTAGATTTCGTCTCCAACTCCAGCTGCGGGAAGACTCCGCCCGGACTTCATCCCCGACCTCGACGGCTGGAAGGCTTCGTCGGACTCCTACGGGAGCCGGGCTCTGTCCTCGACCCTGATTGCTGGAGCCGGACTTCGTCCCTGACTTTGATTGCAGGTGGACTTCGCCCGGGCTCCTACGGGAGCCAGATTTCGTCTCCGACTCCAGCTGCGGGAAGACTCCGCCCGAACTTCATCCCCGACCTCGACTGCTGGAAGGCTTCGCCCGGACTCCTACGGGAGCCGGGCTCCGTCCTCAACCCCGACTGCTGGAGCCGGACTTCGCCCCTGACTTTGATTGCAGGTGGACTTCGCCCGGGCTCATACGGGAGCCAGATCTCGTCTCCAGCTCCAGCTACGGGAAAACTCCGCCCGGACTCCAACGAGAGCCGGATCTCGTTCCCGACTCCGGCTGCAGGCGGACGTCGCCCGGACTCCTACGGGAGCCGGGCTCCGCCCACGACTTCGCTTACAGGTAAACTTCGTCCGGACTCCTACGGAAGCCGGACTTCACTCACAACTCCAATTGCAGGAGGACTTCGGCCGAGCTCCTACGGGAGCCAGATTTCGTCTCCGACTCCAGCTGCGGGAAGACTCCGCCCGGACTTCATCCCCGACCTCGACTGCTGGAAGGCTTCGCCCGGACTCCTACGGGAGCTGAGCTCCGTCCTCGATCCCGACTGCTGGAGTCGGACTTCGCCCCTGACTTTGATTGCAGGTGGACTTCGCCCGGGCTCCTATGGGAGCCAGATCTCGTCTCCAGCTCCAACTGCGGGAAAACTCCGCCCGGACTCCTACGAGAGCCGGATCTCGTTCCCGACTCCAGCTGCAGGCGGACGTCGCCCGGACTCCTATGGGAGCCGGGCTCCGCCCACGACTTCGCTTACAGGTAAACTTCGTCCGAAGTCTTACGGGAGCCGGACTTCACTCACAACTCCAATTGCAGGAGGACTTCGCCCAGGCTCCTACGGGAGCCAGATTTCATCTCCGACTCCAGCTGCTGGAAGGCTTCGTCCGGACTCCTACGGGAGTCGGGCTCCATCCTCGACCCCGACTGCTGGAGCTGGACTTCGCCCCTGACTTTGATTGCAGGTGGACTTCGCCCGGGCTCCTACGGGAGCCAGATCTCGTCTCCAGCTCCAGCTGCGGGAAAACTCCACCCGGGCTCCTACGAGAGCCGGATCTCATTCCCGACTCCGGCTGCAGGCGGATGTCGCCCGGACTCCTACAGGAGCCGGGCTCCTCCCACTACTTTACTTACAGGTAAACTTCATCCGGACTCCTACGGGAGCCAGACTTCACTCACAACTCCAATTGCAGGAGGACTTCACCCGGGCTCCTACGGGAGCCGGATCTCGTCTCCGACTCCAGCGACTGGAAGACCCCGTCCGGACTCTCGAAGAAGCCGGACTTCGTCCCCGACTTCAACTGAAGGAAGACTTCATCCGAACTCCCATAAGAGCCGGACTCTGAGCTCTTCTCAGACGGCCAACTAGCCACCCCTCTCCGCCAGACACTCCAGCCGGACTTCGGCCGACAGGCCTGGACCCTCTAGCAGGCCACCGCAATGGCCACGACTCTGCTCCACTTCATGCGATGGATTTCGCACGGCTCCATCACTCCCTGACAGGCCGCAATAATGGCCACGATCCTGCTCTACTTCCTGCAATGGATACCACGCGATTCCTCCATCCTCTGGCAAGTCGCGACAACGGACACCGCTCCACCCCCGCGACAGACTCCACGTGGCACGTCCCGGTGATAGCCACAATTTCATTCCACTACTCTTCGCAACAAGCTCCTCCTGACCGTGGGCAACCCACTGCCGGACGGTTACAAACGTCGTTATCAGTCTGTTGCTCCCTCTGCCTATAAAAGGGGGACCCCAGATACGTTATTCTCTAAGCTCTCATTTTTACCTAGAAATTCTGCTAAAATTTTCGTTCGAGCACTCCATTCTTGTTGAGGCAGAGAGCTGACTTGAGCATCGGAGGGTCTTGCCGGAGCAACCTCACCTCCGGTTTAGACTTCTTTTACAGGTTCGGACGGCGACCGCGACTCCCTCGACTCCAGCCTCTCTGACGCAGGCGGATTTCTGCACCAACAGGATTGGCGCTAGAGGAAGGGCAGTATCTTCACAGTACCCTTGTTCTTAAAGGAGCACTCAACGGGACCACCCCCGGGCATCTTTTCCGGCGTCCTCCCCTCCTTCCTCCACTAGGTCTTCGCCCGATGCCTCCCCGCAAGGCGTCCACGCGACGATCCATGGCCTCCACGGCCAGATTTCAGGCTCCGGCCTCACCTCCAGTTTTCCAGCCTCCTCCTCCTCCGGCAACGATGGTTGGCACGGAGCAATTTGACCTGCTGGCACAGCAGGTCAGAGGCCTCACTGAAGCTGTGCAGGCCATACAGCAGCAGCAGCAGCCACAGGCATCTGTGCACCTGGAAAGAGCGTTACCGGAACACCAGAATTCGACGGTAGGGCGGGCCACTTGGGCCAGCCGCCCCGTCTTTCCCGGAAAGACAAATCCGAGGGTGGAGAGCCCTCAGTCAGATCACAATTCCACCCCTGGAAGATCTCTACCCCCATTCTGTCAGAGGACCCTCGAGACCCGTAGTCGAGAGGATTTTCTGGATCGGAGGCTCCAGGAGATGAACCGATGGATCGAAGAACTCCACCACGCTCCCCCCGCTTATGGTGAGGATATTTGCACTGACCCTCCCTTTTCTCAAATGATCATGTAGGAACCGATCCCGCCAAACTTCAAACTCCCCCAATTTGAAAGCTACGACGGGACTTCGGACCCGGTTGATCACCTGGAGGCCTTCCGGATGATGATGCTGCTTCATGGCGCACCCGACGTCATTCTATGCCGAGCCTTCCCATCCACCTTGAAGGGAGCGGCGAGAAACTGGTACTCGACGCTGAAGCCGGGTACCATCTTTTCCTTCGATCAGATGAGCCACCAATTTGTGGCCTATTTTGTCAGCAGCCGGCGCCCCCGGAAGGGTTCGGAGTCCCTCATCAATATCAAGCAGAGGGAGGGGGAGTCCATTCGGACCTACATCAATCGTTTCAATGTCGCCGCACTGGAGGTCCGGAACTTGGACCAGTCGGTGGCGATGGCCGCTCTGAAGGGCGGCCTTCAGAAGAATGACCTTTTGTTCTCCCTGGAGAAGAAGTACCCCAGTGATTTTGCTGATCTGTTGGCTCGAGCTGAGGGGTACGTTCGAGCAGAAGAAGCCTTCAAAATGAAAGATGAGGAGACTACGAGAGAGCGATGGGCGGGAGACTCGAGTAAGCCCGCAATCGAAAAAGGGCCGAGGGAAGCTCGATCGCATTCTCGAACTCCTCCCGGGCACAAGCGTGTCCATACTCCTCCTCGGGTACGTAGGTAGAGAAGTCCGGACCGCAAAGTTCGGCGGGGTTCCCAATCGGAAAGATTCCGCAACTATGCCCCCCTCAATGCCTCGAAAACCCAAGTGCTGATGGAGGTCAGGGAGCAGCTGCCAAGGCCGGAAAGGATGCGCACACACCCTGAGAAGCGCAATCCTAACAAGTTCTGCCTCTACCATCGTGACCACGGCCACGATACAGAGGAGTGCATTCAGCTCCGGGACGAGATCGAGGAGCTCATCAGACGAGGTCGGCTCGACAGGTTCATTCGACGCCGACCTGAAGGCAGAGAGGATCGGCCAAGGGCCCTGCCGCAATCTGAACCGCCAAGGAGGGAGGAACAGCCCGGAGATCGACCTCCAATCGGGACCATCGACTCCATCACCAGAGGACCTCAAGGAGGAGCAGACCTTCCACGACCATGAGACTCGAGAAACCTGTAAATGTACTACTAACGACTTTGCTTTGAATCAAAATTCCTTTCGACTTTGCATGTCTTTCCCTTTTGGCATGGACTTGTTACGATTGGGGATAACCCCTTCAAACAATTAAAACAAGGTCATGTTAGGAACAGGAGGAGAATCTCGTCTTAGCATGAGCAAAATGAGAGTCTGATTATTTTAAGATCGGATCGGAGGAGAGGCCCATATAACGGCCCTTAAGTGCCTCCATGGTCATGTTAGGAACAGGAAGAGAATCTCGTCCTAACATGAGCAAAATGAGAGTCTGATTATTTTAAGATCAGATCGGAGAAGAGGCCCATATAACGGCCCTTAAGTGCCCCCATGGTCATGTTAGGAACAGGAGGAGAATCTCGTCCTAGCATGAGCAAAATGAGAATCCGATTATTTTAAGATCGGATCGGGGGAAAGGCCCATATAACGGCCCTTAAGTGCCCCCATGGTCATGTTAGGAACAGGAGGAGAATCTCATCCTAACATGAGCAAAATGAGAGTCCGATTATTTTAAGGTCGGATCGGGAGGGAGGCCCATATAACGGCCCTTAAGCGCCCCCATGGCCATGTTGGGGACAGGAGGAGAACCTCACCCTAACATAGGCAAAGTCAAAGGCCCGGTTCTTTTAGACCAGATGGGGGGAGAAGCCCTACAACGCCCTTATGCGCCCCCACAGCCATGTTAGGGACAGGAGGAGAACCTCGTCCTGACATGAGCAAAGTCAAAGGCCCGGTTCTTTTAGACCGGATGGGGGGAGAGGCCCTACAACGCCCTTATGCGCCCCCACAGTCATGTTAGAGACAGGAGGAGAACCTCGTCCTGACATGAGCAAAGTCAAAGGCCCGATTCTTTTAGATCGGATGGGGGGAGAGGCCCTACAATGCCTAATGCGCCCCCACAGCCATGTTAGGGACATGAGGAGAACCTTGCCCTAACATGAGCAAAGTCAAAGGCCCGATTCTTTTAGACCGGATAGGGGGAGAGGCCCTACAACGTCCTAATGTGCCCCCACAGCCATGTCAGGAATATGAGAAAAATCTCGTCCTGACATGAGCAAAGTCGAAGACCCGGTTCTTTTGGACCGGATGGCGGGAGAGGCCCTCGCAACGACCTTTATGCGCCCCCACGGCCCCATTGGGAACAGAGGGAGAACCTCGTCCTGACGATGACAAAAACCCGATCGTCCAACATGATCGGATAAAAGGAAAAGTCCCCTCAACGGTATCTCTACACCTCTACGCAACCCTGCGAAAAGCAAGGGGAGGACCCTCACTCAGAAAAGAGGAAAAAAATTAAAAAAAAAATGACGAACTACATCGGCAATAGGTGAAAAACAGACTACACCAAAAATATAGAGAACTTCATCTCAACAAAGACGGGAGCTCCTACCGAACATCCCCGGTCTCTAAGAAGACTCTCGACACGACTAATGTGAAGTTCAGACCACGAGCTCAAGCCTGCGGCCATGGATGACAAGAAAAGCAAATCAACACGGTGACGACTGGGCACCTCCGAATGACACCGACGTCGAACAAGTCAAGGACGTCGAACAGGTCAAGAGATAAAAGAAGTTCGGCAGACGACGATTTAATGCAATACGTGGATGAGGTAATACAAAATCTCTTTTCATTTCATTCACAAAATATACACTACAAAGCCCAGCAGGCTAAAGGAAGAAAAGCAAAACAACAAGAACAAGACAAAACAGCAAAAGAAAAAATATATACATGGGAAGACAGAAGGACAAAAAGAGCCCTAAGGGGGCCCGGCTCCCTCCGACCTCGGACTTTCGGCTTCGACCCTCGCCAGTGAACCCCTTAAATGTTCGACTTCTGCTTTCAATTCCCTCTCTCTCATTAATATCTCTATGTATCTTCGATGAAATCACTGGCTTTCGTTCTCCACCTCTCGACACCTTTTTCTCAAGACCTCGGATTCTGCCTCCGCATCCTTGACGGCCTGCTGCTCGCATACCAGCTGGATCTTCAATTGCTGCAGCTCGACCTTCTCCTCCCCAAGAGCGACGGATAGTTCTTCTGCGGTCCTCCTCAGGGATTGGAGTTCGTCGGAATCCCGAGCGGAGGCAGATTGAGCCCCCTCAGTTAGCTGCCTTCGAAGGCGGGCAATCTCGTCGGTCGCCATCCGGAGCCTCCTCCTGTATTTATCCACCTGCTTGCGCCAGCCAGTCCGATACACGTCATAGCTCACCTCGGCATCTTGGAGCTGTTGCTGGAGGTCGAAGACCTTCTTCGACCACTCCCGGTCGCTGTCGGCCTGAGTCAAAAGTCGGGATGAACTCCCCTCCAGCTGGCTAATCCTCTCCTGGGCAGCCGACAGTTCCACCCTGAGAGAACTGATCTTAGCAGCTTGAGTCCAAATTTGGTCGCTGGCGCGCTTCTTGTGTTCCTCAAGCTCCTTCTCAAAGTTCGCCTTCCTCCGGCTGTACTCCATGATCCCTTCACGTGGAGATTCTGAAAGTGGGTGGCCTCCGCGGTGGCTTTAGAGTGGCTCTCCCTCAACCTGCGGAGTTCGTCTTCCATCTTCTTCGACCTTTTCGTCAAATGAAGAACCTCCTTCTTCAGGCACTGGATCGTGGACTTCAGCGGAATCCCCTGAGGCAAGGGAAGTGCTTCGGCAGGGCGCTGCCATCGGGAGGTCAACACGTTAAGACGCAGCTCATTACAAAGAAGAAGAAAGAAAGAAAGAAAAAGAAGAGAAGAAAAGTCCCCCACAAGGAGGAGACCAATTTTATTGACTGAACATTTCTTGAAGACAAAAGAAAGAAGAAAAATGGCAATAAAGAAAGAATACAAGATTAGAGGTCTCGGACCTCTGGATCAACGGGGGGACTCGGCACCTCTGGGGGGTGGTCCGCGGTGGCTGCGATGGCGGTGGAGGGTCTGACTTCATCCTCAGATGCCTCGTCCAAGAAGCTGAGGTCAAGCTCGAAAAATTTTACGACCATCTTCTCCTGGCAGAGCTCGAACCCTTTATTGAATGTGGCTTGGCCGAACTCAACCTTCAACTTCTTCATTTCAGTGGAAGCCTTGAACTCCTCCACCGCTTGACCCCTGGCCTCCGAGACCAGGGTCGGGATCTGTTCCGCCATGTTGGCAACCTCGGCCTCCGCCCTCCTCACCATCTCCTCCAAGGCGGCCTTCTGTTCCGTCGAGGTCTGTCTCTCTCTCTCAAGCACCTCTCGGAGACCGGCCGCCTCGAGGGCCATTTCCTTAAGGCAGGGAGCCTCGGCCTGCTGACCTTCCACCACCTTGTTTGTCGTCTCGATGTTGGTGAGGAGTTGGTGCCCGAGCTGCAAGGACGATCAGAGGGTCAGAATGGGAGCTGAGAAGTTAATTAAATGAAGAAGCGAAAGGAAGAAAGGAGGATGAATCTGCTTACCTCGAGGAAGGCCCCCAGCGAGTCCCAAACTCGTTGTGCAGGATCGACGCGGACGATCCTCTGGACGACTTCAGGCAGTGAGCACCCGTCTACCAGCTTTTTTATTAGATCCCTGTCACTAAAGGGATCATCCCCCTGCTCCTCTTCAGAGCTGCGGGATTCTTCAGTGGCAGCCCGGCGACTGCCGACCCTACGGGCCAAGGTCTTCCCTCCTCTCACCCTTTGGCACCTCCTCAGGGCGGATCTCTGAAGCGGGGACCTCGGTAGGAGAACTCAAACCCCTCGAGGAAGCACGGGCGGCTGGAAGCTCAGTGTCTGCAAGGACGTCGGCAGCTGAGGTCGCTTGGGCGGGTGCGGCCGAACTCATCCCCTCCACTCTGGTCTTCTTCGCCGGTCTGGAGGCCGCGGCGCCCTTTCTTTTGAGAGCCTTCAGGCCCATGGCAAGCATCTGTGCTTCTTCAGCGTCCATGCTTAAAAAAAAAAAGAGAAGAGAAAAAGAGAGAGAAGAGGGCGTGAAAAAGAAGAAAAGAAGAGAAGTAGGAGAAAGAGAGAAAAGGAAAAGAAAAGAAGAAAAGAAAAGGAGAGATGAAATACTGACGGGATCCAGGGGGCTCAAGCCGATGTTGAACAGAAACTGCTCTTTCAGGAGGTTGGGGAGAGAAAGAGTTGGATATTTGAGGAGTTTCTGGGAGGCTTGATGATCGTCCCCCCCCAGGCTGGGCGCTCGACGGACGGAGTCCCTCGGAGAGCCCCAAGGGGGCAACTCTAGCCTCAAGGTCGGGCATCGAATATAAAGAAACTTCCCCTTCCAGTTATGGATAGAAGAGGGGGCACCTTTCAGCAACCCCTTTCTACCGAACTGTGGGGAGAAGTACCACCAATCCTTCACCGTGGGATGACCTTGAAGGTGTAGAAGTATCTAAACAAGGAAAGGGTGGGCTGGACTTCGACTATATGACAAAGAGAGAGGAACCCTATCAAAAACCTAAAGGAGTTCGGTGCAACCGAAGCTAGAGAAATGTCCAGAAATCGAAAAAGAGCAATGACAAAAGGTGGAAGAGGAAGCCGAAGTCTGGCACAAAAGGCCTCCTGGTACAGGCAGAAGCAGCCGGAGGGAGGGGCACTAGCCCGGTCGGACGGGTCAGGAAGTTCCAGTTCGTACTCCGGAGGAACCCCATACTGAACTCTTATCAGTTGGAGTTCGTCCGGAGTCAGAGAACAAGGAATGACGTCCGGTGCAAAAATCGGACGAGGTTCAGCTCTAGCTACCGATTCATCTACCGCCTGAGGACTCTGGGAGATCGAGACAGACGAACTCCTAGAGCCGCTAGAAGAAGAAGCCCTGGAAGACATCTAGAATCACACGAAGATCACTTACAGAGGCAAAATCCCTAAAAATCGGGAAAAATCACGGACAAGGTCTCGGGGGACTGATGTGCAGAGCAAGAGGAAGAAAGATCAAACGGCAAAAGGAAGAACAAAAAGAGGAAGGAGTTCCGAGACTAACCTAAGCGATTCGGAGAGGTGCGAATGTGCGGAAATGGGGACGGCTCGAGGAACGCCTAAGGCTGGAAAGAGCACTGAGAAAAATTGAAGTTCTCAGGGAGAAGAAGAGCGCCAGAACGAGACCGTCAGATAGAGCGAGACTCTTGGAGGAGGAGCACAGGTTTAAATAGGCCCCGAGATCCGGCATAATGACGATTGCGAATCCCCTCTAATCGGTCTCTTTTCGCCGCGTGTCCCACTCACCGCAGCGGATGGTTAAAAAGTGGCAGACGACTGACAGAGCCTTTATTGTGCCACGCCTTGAGCACCGTTCCGCTGCAGGTTCCAAAAGAGCCTCTTCGGATCGCCTCGATTTGAAAAGACTCCAGCGCATGCGCATTGAATGCCAAAATATCTGAGGACGATTGCGTGCGGACATCAAGGGAGCAACTTCGGCTGTGACAATCTCTCCGTACTTTCTTCATTCGAAATTCGAACTCAGAAGTAGGAGGACTGGTGTTGGGTATAAAATACCCTCAGCCGAAGTTCTTGACAGGATTGACCCTCCCAGAACTCCTCCGGCTTTCGACTGCAGATGGTATCTCTCCGGACTTCCCCAACAGCTGGATTTCCACAGTGCTGACTGAATTCCCCCGACGGACGAGCTCCCACTGCACCACCCGAGCTCCTTTAACATGAGTTCCCCCAGTCATCTATTAAGCCGCCCCAAGTGCTCGCTGAGCTCCGCCGCCAGCCGACCTTCCACGACTATCAGCTGTTCCCCGAATCCCTTCCAGGCTTCTTCCAGCCAGGTTCAACTCCAATCCGAACTGCCCCGGACTTCGTCGACGGCTGAACTTCTCCAACGATAGATTCCTACAACTACCAGATTTTATTCGGACTCCTACGGGAGCCAGACCTCGTTCCCGACTCCGGTTGTGGGCGGATGTCGTCCGGACTCCTACGGGAGCCGGGCTCCGCCCACGACTTCGCTTACAGGTAAACTTCATCCAGACTCCTACGGGAGCTGGACTTCACTCACAACTCCAATTGCAGGAGGACTTCGCCCGGGCTCCTACGGGAGCCAGATTTCGTCTTCGACTCCAGCTGCAGGAAGACTCCGCCCGAACTTCGTCCCCGACCTCGACTGCTGGAAGGCTTCGCTCAGACTCCTACGGGAGCTGGGCTCCGTCCTCGACCCCGACTGCTGGAGCCGGACTTCGCCCCTGACTTTAATTGCAGGAGGACTTCGCCCGGGCTCCTACGGGAGCCAGATTTCGTCTCTGACTCCAACTGCTGGAAGGCTTCGCCCGGACTCCTACGGGAGCCGGGCTCCGTCCTCGACCCCGACTGCTGGAGCCGGACTTCGTCCCTGACTTTGATTGCAGGTGGACTTTGCCCGGGCTCCTACGGGAGCCAGATCTCGTCTCCAGCTCCAGCTGCGGAAAAACTCCGTCCGGGCTCCTACGATAGCCGGATCTCGTTCCCGACTCTGGCTGCAGGCGGACGTCGCCCGGACTCCTACGGGAGCCAGGCTCCGCCCACGACTTTGCTTACAGGTAAACTTCATCCAAACTCCTACGGGAGCGGACTTCACTCACAACTCCAATTGCAGGAGGACTTCGCCCAGGCTCCTACGGGAGCCAGATTTCGTCTTCGACTCCAGCTGCGGGAAGACTCCGCCCGGACTTCGTCCCCGACCTCGACTGCTGGAAGGTTTCGCCCGGACTCCTACGGGAGCCGGGCTCCGTCCTCGACCCTGACTGCTGGAGCCGGACTTCACCCCTGACTTTGATTGCAGGTGGACTTCGCCCGGGCTCCTATGGGAGCCAAATTTTGTCTCTAACTCCAGCTGCGGGAAGACTCCACCCGAACTTCATCCCCGACTGCTGGAAGGCTTCGCCCGGACTCCTACGGGAGCCGGACTCCGTCCTCGACCCCGACTGCTGGAGCCGGACTTCGCCCCTGACTTTGATTGCAGGTGGACTTCGCCCGGGCTCCTACGGGAGCCAGATCTCGTCTCCAGCTCCAGCTGCGGAAAAACTCCGCCCGGGCTCCTACGAGAGCCAGATCTCGTTCCCGACTCTGGCTGCAGGCGGATGTCGCCCGGACTCCTATGGTAGCCGGGCTCCGCCCACTACTTCACTTACAGGTAAATTTCGTCCGGACTCCTACGGGAGCCGGACTTCACTCACAACTCCAATTGCAGGAGGACTTCGCCCGGGCTCCTACGGGAGCCGGATCTCATCTCCGACTCCAGCTACTGGAAGACCCCGTCCGGACTCCCGCGGAAGCCGGACTTCGTCCCCGACTTCAACTGAAGGAAGACTTCGTCCGAACTCCCATGAGAGCCGGACTCTGAGCTCCTCTCAGATGGGCAACTAGCCACCCCTCTCCGCCAGACACTCCAGCCGGACTTCGGCCGATAGGCCTGGACCCTCTAGCAGGCCACCGCAACGGCCACGACTCTGCTCCACTTCCTGCGACGGATTTCGCACGGCTCCATCACTCCCTGGCAGACTGCAATAATGGCCACGATCCTACTCCACTTCCTGCGATGGATACCACGCGATTCCTCCATCCTCTGGCAAGTCGCGACAACGGACGCCGCTCCACCCCCCGTGACAGATTCCATGTGGCACGTCCCGGTGATAGCCACGATTTCATTCCACTACTCTTCGCAACAAGCTCCTCCTGACCGTGGGCAGCCCACTGCCGGACGGTTACAAACGTCGCTATCAGTCTGTTGCTCCCTCTGCCTATAAAAGGGGGATCCCAGATACGTTATTCTCTAAGCTCTCATTTTTACCTAAAAACTCTGCTAAAATTTTCGTTCGAGCACTCCATTTTTGTTGAGGCAGAGAGCTGACTTGAGTGTCGGAGGGTCTTGCCGGAGCAACCCCACCTCCGATTTAGACTTCTTTTGCAGGTTCCGACGGCGACCGCGACTCCCTCGACTCCAGCCTCTCCGACGCAGACGGATTTCTGCACCAACAGTATCCATAAGAACACAAACTTTGGCAAAACCCCTCCTAAAAGAAGACTCTATTCACTTATCCAAAAAAAGAGGAGAACCAACAAATGATACTATTTTAAAGATCTTATCTTTATCCCATAACTCCATAGGAAGATCCGACAAGCGAATCTAGATCCTGACCTAACGAACTTTATCATGGCTAGGGTTGGAGCTAGGCTGCCAACTTTCTAAGATAAG
The DNA here is from genome assembly GCF_000442705.2 of Elaeis guineensis. NCBI lineage: Eukaryota > Viridiplantae > Streptophyta > Magnoliopsida > Arecales > Arecaceae > Elaeis > Elaeis guineensis. The sequence goes on from NC_026003.2 coordinate 18,619,356, forward strand.
TAGTTGACCTGCTAAGGACCAAGGGCCCTTGGCTAAAATCCTACTTTGAACTTCCTTCGAAGGCAGATTAAAGAGGATCACTCCTTTTGAGAGAGTGGAGATATATAAAGGCCTTTCCACACCCCACCTCACCCTCATCTCTTTTTCTATGAAATTCACAGAAAACCTCTCCCTAAAAACTTACCAACTAGAGCCACCTTCCATTGAGCACAAACCCGATCAATATCTTCATCTGAGAATGACACCACCTGCGAGAATTGCTCCTTCAAAGCCTCTACCTCCACCTGCTCTGCTGAAGCCTTAGAGGTCTCCCATCGAAAGTGATGAACTCTTTGGGCCACTTCAGACCAAGATCTGAAGGTCTCAGATGACCGGATACCACCTCGACTTGCTGGCTGACTTGGAGGCGAGCTAATCGTCCCCTGAGGAGGAGGATTTGGGTTTGTCAGGAGGCTAGGAGAGGAAGCCCTCTCCGAATTGGGCCGATTAGTCTGGGTGGAGAAGTAGGATTCTCCCAGGCTAGATGAAGATGAAACCCTAGCCGGCTGTTTTCCTTTCCCTTTCTCACTCATCTTTCTCACTCAACCTAGCTCTCTCTTTTAAAGAAGGTAGAGACCTTGGATTCCCAGTTGAGCTTTGCCTGTGGTGGATTATACTAGGTGTTGTTAGGCTTGGTTCGAAAACTTTTAGGTCAATCAAATAACAAGCTAAAATTGATCTCAAACTGCCAGCTCGAAAATATTATCTAGCTGAGCTTGATCAAATTCATGATCAATGAAACTCCAGGCTCTGTTCCCTCATAGATGCCAATCATTTGGGTGTTGTTTGCCTCACATTTGAAATTTAGCACAATGAAACAATAAGCCAAGATTGATCTCAAACTTTGGACTTGAAAATATTGTCAAGCCAAACTTGATCAAAACCAAACTCAATCAAGCCTGGTCGGTGACACCCCAAGAGTCCATTTCTTCTCACTGAATCACTATAGAATACTCAATAACAAAAGTAAGCATCATCCAAATACAATGGGATCCTTACACAAAGCTGGCAATTTTTAAATTCTCAACTAATAAGTGATGTAATATCACTTCACAGGCCTTTGATTTCAGACAGCAATCAGGTGGTGAGTCAATTATTTATAGTTCAGTTGTGCGACTCTGATGCTGCTGTTTAGGAGAGACCATGAAAACAGCTCTAATCCATCAAAAAGCTGTGAGCAGAATCATTCAATAGCTAATCTAAATGATAGATCCGGCTGAGCTTTTCCTCCATACATATCTACTTCTTATTGCCTCGAAAATTGGTTGATGTACAGCGCACATTCAATATAATGGAAACAATTTTAGATCAAAGGGAAGTAAAGACTCGTCAATTTTAGCATAGACAGCTTCAGAATTTCTGTACTATTTTTGTTCTTCCCCACCTCCCAAGCTGAAAAATAAAATGATGCACTGCCATCCAATTGGCACAGGGCTTCTTCCAAAACAGAATTATACATGTTGAGAAGTGCATAAGATCTTAGGTCCCTAACATCTAGTTGGTAGGCATCAATTCTGTGAAAAGCTTACAGCCCGGATTTAGGATGATTTAAGATGCATAGGGTATTTTGATGAAGTGAGAGTCACCTGCCTTCTCTTCAGATATGCAGCTGCCAAGATCACAAGCCTCATCTTTGGAGTAGCTAGGCACCTGTAATGAGAAGCTTTTTTTTAAACGGACATAACAAGAAGCAATTAAAACACTGAAAATTGCTATTAAGAAGCCAGAGAAATGAGATTGATAAGAGTGTGATTTCGTACCAAGTTGAAATATATACTGAATCAGGACCCAGCAAGGACATCTTACATGATTATATTAATTGGCCAGGATCCACTAACTGTTAATTGTTAGGCTCTTCAATTTCATCTTTGGATGTCAATTCTGAAGAGCATCCGGAAAGAAGGGACCTGACTAGCACTCCCCCAGCTTGCCCTTGGTGATGCAGGATTCTCTTGAGCAGAAGTAAATTAATTATACTATCCATCCAGCTTGAACAAGATCCTCACTGCTTCTCTCATGGAGGGCCTTGCCTCGCATGCCAACTGAGTACAGGAAATTGCTAGATCCAATAGCTTCAGTGCTTTTGCCTTCTCATCTTCCTCCCAGTACCAGATTTCTTCATCAAGGCAACCAAGAGGACTCCACTCATCAGACTTCTGCAAATTTGATTTTATCCATCGAACAATGTCAACTCCATCTTCAAAGCTGGGATCTACCGGTAATTTTCTGCAAAGAAGCTCTAATAGAACAACTCCATAGCTGTAAACGTCACATTTCTCACTCAGTCTGGTTGAATAGCCAGTTTCTGAATCAGAAATTACAAGAAGCACTGGTTAGAAATCCATAATCCACCATAAAGAGAAAAAATCATATAAGTTCACTGCATAATGAAAAGAATCAAGAATTAATTACCAGGGGCTATGTAGCCTAGAGTTCCTATGATTGAAGATATTGTTGAACTAACATCTGAATTGTTGACAATTTTAGCCATTCCAAAGTCTCCGATCTTGGGTTCTAGCTCAGCATCCATTAATATGTTGTTTGACTTCACATCCCTATGAATGATCTGTGGCACACAGTCATGATGAAGATAGGACAGGGCTTGGGCTATCCCGAGAGCAATACGATGACGGGTGTTCCAGTCCAAGGCCACTTGAGGCATCCTCCGATGTAGGACTTCGAAAAGTGTCCCACCAGACATGTACTCATAAACTATGAAACCAAAACCATCTCTGATGCAATTTCCAGCCATTCGGACTATGTTTCGGTGCTTTACCAAACTCAAAATCTTCAGTTCAAGGGAAAAGCTGGACTCTGACAAATCAAGCTTCTTCACAGCCCAACATTTGTCAATTCCAAACCCAGTGCGATAAACAGTTCCATGCCTGCCCCTCCCAACCACATATTTTTCACTCAACTCTTCAGTAGCTCGCAATATATCTTCATATGTCAAATCTCCTGGTAAGTCTTCAGTTGAGTCGACACTACGTATTGAAACATGACGAGCTGACAGGCGACGAGCTCTCACAGCTATATAGTTGATAGCACATAATCCAGCTACTAGGAGGACGGCACCAGACACTACGACAGGTAGTAAAACCCATCTAGTTCTGTGGTCATGCTGTTTTATTTCTTTCTGGCAACGACTCCCATCTTTGCCCCGGAGACATAAGTCAGGGATTCCCAAGAAAGAATCGGGTGATGAAGCTAAAAGCTTAACCCAACTGGTAGGTAGATTCCCAGATAGTTGGTTAAAAGATATATTCACAAACGAAAGAGAGATCATATTGTCTAGTCGTGAAGGAATCTCACCAGACAGAGAGTTGCTCGATAAATCAAGCATCAGCAGCTTATCAAGGTTACCAAGGCTAGCAGGAATCTGGCCAGTCAATCTATTGTTGCTAAGGTTCAGTGCTAGATATATGTATCGAAGATTACCCAGACTGTAAGGGATAGTCCCATCCAGCATGTTGTTTCCAAGCTGCAATTCAAGTAGGCCCTCGAGAGATGTAAAGGAGTCAGGAATCTCTCCCGTGAGCTTGTTCCCTGACAGGATCAGAGTTTGCAGCTTCTCTAATGTAGCAATCTCCATAGGAATGCTTCCTGAAAGTTGATTTTCACTGAGGTCTAAGTGAAGAAGCTTTGTGCAATTACCTAATTCAGAGGGAATTGATCCTGTTAACCTGTTCGAGGAGATGCGTAAAGTTTGAAGATTCCCGAGATTACCAAGTTCAGGAGGTATAGGCCCAGAAAAAAAATTGTTTGATATGTCAAGCATTGAGAGGTTGTGCCAGGAACCAAGAATGGGTGGTATGCTTCCATCAAACAAGTTATTGCTGAGGTCTAAGTATAATGTTCCCAATTTCGAACTCAAGTTTTCCGGTATATTTCCTTGAAGACAATTATGGCTTAGAATCAGTCTCCTAAGCGATGCACAGCCAGCAATCTCAACAGGGAAGCTACCATTGAAATGATTGCGTCCGACAACCAAAACAGTAAGGTTACCACCGGAGCAGAGATCACTCGGTATCGGTCCATAAAAATCATTGCCCGTCAAATCCAGCATGACCAAACCGCCGGCCGTGCTCTTCCCGAGAGCTGGAGGCACCTCCCCGGTCAGATTGTTGAAAGCCAAAGACAGAGAACTCAGCCGCCTCAGAAGGGTAATCTCTGCAGGGATCTCTCCACTCAAACTGTTGTTATACAACTGCAAGCTCACAAGACTGCTCATTTTCCCAATATCTCGAGGAATGGTTCCTTCTAATTGGTTCTTGAAGAGGTACAGACTCTCAAGGTCCCTGAGATCACAAATCTCCGGGGGAATCGATCCTCCGATAAGATTTTCCTGAAGGCCAAGCTCCACCAAGGAGCTGCATTTCCCGAGCTCGGGCGGCAGAGGCCCCACAAGAAGGTTCTGCCCAAGATAAAGAAACTCCAGATTCCTGAGGTCTCCTATCGAGGGGGGAATTGGACCTGTGAACCGATTACCCCACAAGGAGAGAGTGATCAGGGATCGGCATTGGCCAATTCCTTCAGGGATGCTGCCATTGAAACCATTCCCTGAAAGATAAAGCGCTTGCAGATTCTCAAGGCTTTCTATGCTCCTGGGCAAGTCTCCCACGAAATTATTATCATCAAGATAGAGTGTCTCCAGCCCGCGAAGGTCGGAGAACACATCCGGCAACATTCCTCCAAAACCATTATAGGATGCAAGGAATGATGTGAGGTTCCGGCAATTGATCAGGCTATGGGGGAGCTCGCCGGAAAGCATGTTCTCGTGAACATACAGTTTGGAGATCGAGCAATCGGCGGGGAAACCAAGCAAACTACCGGTAAGATTGTTGGTGTTGAGGTATAAGTATTTGAGATTGGGAAGGAGGAAGAGCTCCTCTGGGATCTCTCCATTTAATGAGTTCTGATACAGACCGAGGTATTCCAGCTTAGTGGAGGATCTTACCTCGGGAGGGATCGAGCCGGAGAGCGCATTGTCGCCGAGATTGAGCTTGACGAGCAATCTGGAGTGGAAGAGCTCCGGCGGGATGGAGCCGGAGAGGAGATTGCCGTCGAGAAGGAGAATGCGGAGGCGGGAACAGGCGACGAGATGCGGGGGGACGGGGCCGGAGAAGCGGTTGAGGCTGAGGTCGAGGGAGAGGAGGGAGGGGAGGCGGCACAGGCGGGGGCGGAAGCGGCGAGGGGGCCGGCGAGGCCGAGGCCGGAGAGGTTAAGGGATATGATGGCGCCGGGGGAGCGAGGGGCGCATGAAACGCCGGCCCAGCGGCATGGGGGTAGAGAGTGGTTCCAGGGGAGAAGCGACTGAGAAGATCTTGGTAGGCTCTGGAGGAAGGAGAGGAGAGAAGCAGTGGAGAATGGAGGAGGCAATAGGGATGATGAAGATGATAGAGATGGTGATATGGAAGCTAAGAGGGTGATGGTGATGATGATGATGATGTTGAGAAGGGAATGTTGCAGGTTAGACATAGCTGGTTTGTAATTTTGATTCAAGAGTATTTTGTTGGATGGCTGAGGGGTTGGGATGTTATAAGGTATGGGCTGGGTGGGTGCTGCTGGTTTTCTGGAGAAGTGGTGGGTGGTGGTGTGGGAAGAGTGGGTTTTCTGGGAGCCTTTCCTTTTCTAAGTAAACATGATGGAGACGGGAAAATATGCGGAATGTCAGATGACAGGTGTTACTGTTAGTGTTCACTGCTTTGCTTTCCATTATATACTCCTCTTTCAATGGTTATGATGAGTTTGCTGAAGGTTGGAGAGTAGTGTCCACTACCTTTTGTGGATAAACTGCTTGCTTTGGTGGAGGAAGACTTGAGAGCAGTATTAAAACGTGATATATTCGAGTGCGCTCTTGGGTTGACGAGGGACAAGGATCGATGGAGCTTCACGTGCATCACGTGCAGCAGCTGGTTGGAGCACAGTGTAGACCAGAAAATGTAACAAATTAACTTGTAAATTGTAATTTGGCCTTTTTAATTTTTGAATGACCTTGCTATTGAAATATAACATGTTTATAGTTATATTTGGAGGTGTTCAATAGATTATTATCATATAATGTATTTGTTTTGTGAATTGCAAATGTGTTATCATATAATGGTTTTGCATATGCTTTCAAGGACAATGTGTAGTTTGTCTCTTCTTAATAGACATGATGGTCAGTTCCACCGCACATTAATTTGATAACTGAATATTTTGCTTCAGTGCATCTTGTTTAACATTTATCTTCATTTGGATAATTGTTTCGAAGATGTATGTTATTTAAGCTGACTAAATAGCTCACAAAAACTTAACACTACTGAAATAAAGATGGCTCATGGAGCTATGGTGTCCAGAGGTTTTAATATAATTACACAACAGGGCACTGAAGAGCATGGTCTCCAAGGATGCAGTTGTTTTTTTTTTTTTTTTTTTTGGTAAACCAAAGGGGGGGGGGGGGGGGTGGATTGTCCCGACGCTGGCTATCTCTCTCGACATGACCATAAGGCCCTAAATCTCATTGGAGAATATTCAATTCAGAGATAAATTTGGGTAACAAGCACTCTCCTCCCCATCATCCCATCATATGGGCGAATCCAACAGGCAACAAGCATCCCCCTCCCCACCATATGGGCAAATCCAAGGGATAAGTATATCACCCCAACACCACCACAGGTCGGTGGACCAAATGCCCCTTCTAAACCCTACGTCCAGGCTGTCAGGAATAATTCACTTCCGTTCATTATTATCTCAGTATTTAATCGAAGCCACGACATCCATCATGATTCGAATCCAGAACACTTGGTTTGAAGGCAAAGATCAGTTCTACCGAATTACCACCGCAGTGGTCAAGGATGCACTTGTCTAAAACAAAAATAAAAACAATAATATCCAACTTGACGAATCTGTTAAACTATCATAGTAGATCATAAAATAATCCAACCCACTTGGTAATTTGATGATTCCGAGGTAGCAAGGGGTGGCAATTTTTTTTGACCCAACCCGACCCTAATCGGGTAGGTTTTTCCAAACTGCAGTGAATACAAGGCAGGTATAGATAATGGTAAAATCAATCCAAAATTTGATCCAAATATATATAATTCTTCATAAATCTCCTCCTCAAAGTAAATGAAAGATTAATTTTATAGGCTTATGCGATCTGATCCATCCAATTTATCTCATCTAACTCTATCTATTCCGTCCTATTCCATCTTGAGACAGGTACAAGATGGGTACAGATAATGACCTACCTAACCCATATCCAAATCTTGATATTTTTGATCTTATATTTGATTAGGATCATGAGACGGAAGATAGTATATGTTGGGTATAAAATACCCCCCAACCGAAGTTCGTGATGGGAGTGACCCTACGGGGATCCAACTGACTTTCGACCTCCGGCAACGTCTCTTCAAACCTCCCAGACGGCCGAGCCTCCGCCACACTCCCAAGTTTTGTCGACGAGCAGGACCCCGCCAGCGCCGACCGGATTCTTCGCGACATCCGGACTCCTACGGGAGCCAGATCTCGTCTCCGACTCCAACCACAGGCGGACTTCGTCCGGACTCCTACTGGAGCCGAACTTCGTCCCCAACCTCAACTGCTGGAAGGCTTCGCCCAGACTCCTACGGGAGCCGAGCTCCATCTGCGACTTCACTTACAGGTAAACTCCGTCCGGACTCCTACGGGAGCCGGACTTCGTCCCTAACCTTGATTGCAGGTGGACTTCGCCCGGACTCCTATGGGAACCGAGCTCCGCCCGCGACTTCACTTACAGGTAAACTCCGTCCGGACTCCTACGGGAGCCGGACTTCATCCCAGACCTTGATTGCAGGTGGACTTCGCCCGGACTCTTACGGGAGCCGAGCTCCGCCCGCGACATCACTTACAGGTAAACTCCGTCCGGACTCCTACGGGAGCCGGACTTCGTCCCTGACCTTGATTGCAGGTGGACTTCGCCCGGACTCCTACGGGAGCCGAGCTTCGCCCGCGACATCACTTACAGGTAAACTTCGTCCGGACTCCTACGGGAGCCGGACTTCGTCCCTGACCTTGATTGCAGGTGGACTTCGACCGGACTCCTATGGGAGCCGGGCTCCATCCCCAGCTCCGACTACGGGAAGACTCCGTCCGAATTCCTACGGGAGCCGGACTTCGTCCCCAACCTCAACTGCTGGAAGGCTTCACCCAGATTCCTACGGGAGTCGAGCTTTGCCCGCGACTTCACTTACAGGTAAACTCCGTCCGAACTCCTACGGGAGCCGGACTTCGTCCCTGACCTTGATTGCAGGTGGACTTCGACCGGACTCCTATGGAAGCCGGGCTCCGTCCCCAGCTCCGGCTACGGAAAGACTCCGTCCGGATTCCTACGGGAGCCGGACTTTGTCCCCAACCTCAACTACTGGAAGGCTTCACCCAGACTCCTACGGGAGCCGAGCTCCGTCCGCGACTTCACTTACAGGTAAACTCCGTCCGGACTCCTACGGGAGCTGGACTTCGTCCTTGACCTTGATTGCAGGTGGACTTCGACCAAACTCCTATGGGAGCCGGGCTCCGTCCCCAGCTCCGGCTGCGGGAAGACTCCATCCGAATTCCTACGGGAGCCGAACTTCATCCCCAACCTCAACTGCTGGAAGGCTTCACCCGGGCTCCTACAGGAGCCGGACTTCGCTTTCGACTCCAGCTACCGACTCCAACCGAACTTCGGCCGACAAGTCTAGACCCCCTGACAGGCCACAATAATGGCCACGGTTCTGCTCCACTCCCTGCGGCGGACCCTACGCAGCTCTATTACTCCCTGGCAGGCCACAATAATGGCCACGGTTCTGCTCCACTCCCTGCGGCAGACCCTATGCAACTCCATTACTCCCTAGCAGGCCGTACTAACGGCCACGATTCTGCTCCACTCTCTACGGCGAATCCTGTGCGGTTCCACCACTCCCTGGAGAGTCGTGACAATGGACGCCGCTCCACTCCCCGTAACTGATTCCACGTGGCGAGCCATGATGACAGCCACGACTCCACCTTATTACTCTTCATGATAAACTCCTCCTGACCATGGGCAGTCCACTGCCAGACGGTTACAAACATCACTATCAGTCTGTTGCTCCCTCCGTCTATAAAAAGGGGGACCCCAGATACGTTATTCTCTAAGCTCTCGTTTTTACCTAGAAACTCTGCTAAAATTTTCGTTCGAGCACTTTATTCTTGTTGAGGCAGAGAACTGACTTGAGCGTCGGAGGATCTTGCCGGAGCAACCCCACCTCTGATTTAGACTTCTTTTGCAGGTCCCGACAGCGATCGCGACTTCAGCTTCTCCGGCGCAAGCAGATTTTTATACCAACAGGATTGGCGCTAGAAGGAGGGCGCGAACCTCCGCAGTACCCTTATTCTTAAAGGAGCGCTCAACGGGATTGCCCCCGGGCATCTTTTCCGACGCCCTCCCCTCCTTCCTCCACTTGGTCTTTGCCTGATGCCTCCCAGTAAGGCATCCACACGGCGATCCACGGCCTCTACGGCCAGATCTCAGGCTCCAGCCTCACCTCCAGTTTCCCAACCTCCTCCTCCTCCTCCGGCAACGGCGGTCGGCGCGGAGCAATTTGATCTGCTGGCACAGCAGGTCAGAGGCCTCACCGAAGCTGTGCAGGCCATGCAGCAGCAGCAGCAGCCGCAGGCATCAGTGCGCTTGGAAAGAGTATCACCGGAACACCAGAATCCGGTGGTGGGGCGGGCCACTTGGGCCAGCCGCCCCATTTTTTCTGGGAAGACGAACCCGATGGTGGAGAGCCCTCAATCGGATCACGACTCTACCCCTGAAAGATCCCTGCCCCCATTCTGTCAGAGGACCCTCGAGACCCGAAGTCGAGAGGATTTTCTAGACCGGAGACTCCAGGAGATGAACCGGTGGATCGAAGAACTCCGCCATGCTCCCTCCGCTTATGGTGAGGATATTTGCACTGACCCTCCCTTTTCTCAAATGATCATGCAGGAATCGATCCCGCCAAACTTCAAACTCCCCCAGTTCGAAAGCTACGACGGGACTTCGGACCCGATTGATCATCTGGAGGCCTTCCGGACGATGATGCTGCTTCATGGCGCACCCGACGCCATTCTATGCCGAGCCTTCCCATCCACCTTGAAGGGAGCGGTAAGAAACTGATACTCGACACTGAAGCTGGGTACCATCTTTTCCTTCGATCAGATGAGCCATCAATTTGTGGCCCATTTTGTCAGCAGCCGGTGCCCCCGGAAGGGTTCGGAGTCCCTCATTAATATCAAGCAGAGGGAGGGGGAGTCCATTCGGGCCTACATCAACTGTTTCAATGTCGCAGCGCTGGAGGTCCGAAATTTGGACCAATCGATAGCAATGGCCACTCTGAAGGGCGGCCTCCAGAAGAATGACCTTTTGTTCTCCCTGGAGAAGAAGTACCCCAGGGATTTTGTTGATTTGTTGGCTCGGGCTGAAGGGTACGCCCGAGCGAAGGAAGCCTTCAAAATGAAGGATGAGGAGACTGCGAGAGAGCGGCAGGTGGGAGACTCGAGTAAGCCCGCAGTCGAAAAAAGGGTGAGAGAAGCTCGGCCGCGTTCTCGATCCCCTCTTGGGCACAAGCGTGTCCACACTCCTCTCTGGGTACGTAGGCAGAGAAGTCTGGATCGTGGGGTTCGACGGGGTTCTCCATCGGAAAGATTCTGCAACTACGCCCCCCTCAATGCCTCGAAGACTCAGGTACTGATGGAGGTCAGGGAGCAGCTCCCTAGGCCAGAGAGGATGCGCACACACCCCGGGAAGTGCAACCCCAACAAGTTCTGTCTCTACCACTGCGACCATGGCCACGACACGGAGGAATGCATCCAGCTCCGAGACGAGATCGAGGAGCTCATCCGGCGAGGTCGACTCGACAGGTTCATTCGACGCCGGTCTGAGGGTAGAGAAGATCGGCCAAGGGCCCTGCCGCAACCTGAACCGCCAAGGAGGGAGGAGCAGCCCGGAGATCGGCCTCCAATCGGGACCATCGACTCCATCACCGGAGGGCCTCAAGGAGGAGCAGACCTTCCACGACCATGGAACTCGGGAAACCTGTAAATGTACTACTCACGACTTTGCTTTGAATCAAAATTCCTTTCGACTTTGCATGTCTTTCCCTTTCGGCATGGACTTGTTACGATTGGGGGCGACCCCTTCAAACAATTAAAGCAAGGTCATGTTAGGAACAGGAGGAGAACCTCATCCTAATATGAGCAAAATGAAAGTCCGATTATTCTAAGGTCGGACCGGGGGAGAGGCCCATATAACGGCCCTTGAGTGCCCCCACAGCCATGTTAGGGACAGGAGGAGAACCTCGCCCTAACATGAGCAAAGTCAAAGGCCCGGTTCTCTTAGACCGGATGGGAGGAGAGGCCCTTCAACGCCCTTACGCGCCGCCACAGCCATGTTAGGGACAGGAGGAGAACCTCGCCCTAACATGAGCAAAGTCAAAGGCCCGGTTCTTTTAGACCGGATGGGGGAGAGGCCCTACAACGCCCTTATGCGCCCCCACAGCCCTGTTAGGGACAGAAGGAGAACATCATCCTAACTTGAGCAAAGTTGAAGGCCCGGTTCTCTTTAGACCGGATGGGGGGAGAGGCCCTGCAATGCCCATATGCGCCCCCACAGCCCTGTTAGGGACAGGAGGAGAACTTCGCTCTAACTTGAGCAAAGTCGAAGGTCCGATTCTCTTTAGACCGGATGGGGGAGAGGCCCTGCAATGTCCATATGCACCCCACAGCCCTGTTAGGGACAGGAGGAGAACCTCGCCCTAACTCGAGCAGAGTCGAAGGCCTAGTTCTCTTTAGACCGAAAGGGGGGAAGGGCCCAGCAATGCTCATATGTACGCCTACGACCGCGTTAGAGATAAGAGGAGGACCTCGTCCTAACCAGAGCTGAAACCTGTTACGACAGAAATAGCGAAAGAATCTCGTCAATTAAAGTCTGGTCGTTCAAGATCAGAAGAGAAAAAGAGGGGACCTTCCCCAGCGGCCCCTTCGCAATAAGACTCCGTCCGGACTCCTACGGGAGCCAGACTTCGTCCCCGACTTTGGCCGCCGGTAAACTCCGTCCGGACTCCCACAGGGGTCGGACTCCGCCTCCAACTTCAACTACGGATAAACTTCGCCCGAACTCCTGCGGGAGCCGGACTTCGCCCTCGGCTTTGATCAAAAGAAAACTCCTTCCAGACTCTTACGGGAGCCGGAATCTCGTCCCCAACTTCGATCGCTGGTAAGTTCCGTCCGGGAGCCAGATTTTGCCTCTAACTTCAATCGCAGGTAAACTCCGTCCAGACTCCCACGGGAGTCGGACTTCGCCCCGACTTCGCTTACGGGAGCAAAACTCCCGTAGCCCCACCAAGAGTGGAGGGAAAATTCCAAACGAAAAAGAAAAAGGGATGAGGGGCTAAAAAGGAAGGCGATGGACCACGTCAGTGACGAATGAAAAACAAACAGCATCGAAGACGCAGAGAACCCCGTCTCAGCAAGGATTGGGGTTCTTATCAAGGACCCCAGCTCTCAAGGAAGCCCTCAGCACGAGCCTGAGATGAGACTTCCTCGGGGTGACGAAAGATCAGACCTCCGAGCCCGAGTCCTGATGGGGGGCACCAAACCCGAGCGGCCCCGGACAAATCTACGGTGATGGACGAAAAGGATGGGTCGATACGATGGCAATCGGATAACTCCGAACGACGTGAAGGCCGAAAAGAAGCTCGGTAAGTGACAATTCAACACGCGAGTATATGAGGTAGTAGAAATTTTTCTTCTCATATTATTCATCCAATATACATTACAGAGCCATTAGTTGAAGGAGAAGGACAACTGAAAGACGAGCCGATGTGACCACTACCGGCAACCTATGGACGACGTCAAAAAAAAAAAAAGGAGAAGAGAAGAGAAAAGAGTGAAAGAAGAAGAGAAGTAAAGAGAAGGGAATACAACAACAACAATGGTAAAAAAAGGAAGTTCGGCAGACAACAATTCGACGCAAAGCGCAAACGAAGTAACAAAATCTCCTTCTCATTTCTCGATGTACGTTACAAGACCCGGAGGGCCAGAAAAAGAAAATATTATTACAAAACTCGAAAGGGATGCACCGGAGGCTACTTCGAGCTGTAGACTTCTCTTCCCGGTTCTATCCTTCCCAGTAGCATTTTCCAGCACGTGTGACAAGCCTCTCGGCTCTCGCCCCCCGCCTCGTTCCGCTCCACCTCCGAAATCCCAACCCTAGGGGGAAAAGGATGGGATAGATTCCAGGGGGGGCAGCAAGGGCAACGGCAGCGGCGACGACGACCTGTTTCAAGAAGAACCGGAATTACCCCAGAGGCAGCGATGGCGCCGAAGGCATGCGCCACCGCCATGTGCTCCATGACAACCACCATCCTGGGTGTTCCGGTAAGGTCGGCATGCGCTACTTCCACCGTCCCCGCAACAAGTTTTGCTGCCCCACCGTCGGCACCGACCGCTTCTGATCCCTCGGCCCTGACGGCATCAAGGATCCCGTCACTACTTGTGACGAAGGCTCTGCCCCCTCGATCGGTGTCGTCCCGTTCGGCTACTCCGAAGTTCTCAGGCGGAACGTCTTCATCGGTTGTCTCCGTTATTAAACCCATGTTGTTGAAGGAATTCTCCCTTGAGCCCCAGTTAAAGCGGCGGGAACCCTCAGCAGCGGCTTGACAATCGAAGAACTCGCAGACCGCTGTTCTCCTCCTTGCACTCTTCTTAGTCTGTGACATCATCTTGAGATTGGCCTCCGGGGCGGAGGCCCCAGTGGGGGAACCCCTTGGAGAGACTCGGGGGACCGGAAGCGGCGGAAAGCCGACGGAGATGGCAAATACCGACGCGAAAAGCGCTCGGAGTCGGAAGGGCACCGATGGAGTGGCTGAGTGGCTAAGCTCTCAGGCGAAAGAAGGATGTCGTGAAGCCCCTGGAGGAAAGGTGGGGGCTTAAATAGGCAACGGGGCCTGGCGCAGTTATGGTGGCAGGTGTCCCTAGGCCAACCAGTGCCCACTATGTGTCCCGCGTGTCCCTCTCACCGCGACCTGGGTTGACCGTTCGCAAACTTTCATGGCACGACGCTTGGAATCACGTCCCGATGAGAGTTCTGAAAAGACTCTTCGGGTCGTCCTAATCGGAAAAAGGCTCCAGCATGCGCACATTAAATGCCAACATATCTGAGGACGATCACACGCGGACGTCGAGGGAAGAACTTCGGCTGCGACAATCTTTCTGTACTTCCTTCATTCGAAATTCGAACTCGAAAGTAGGGGGACTGGTGTTGGGTATAAAATACCCCCCAGCCGAAGTTCGTGATGGGAGTGACCCTCCGGGGATCCAACTGACTTTCGACCTCCGGCAACGTCTCTTCAAACCTCCCAAACGGTCGAGCCTCCACCACACTCTCAAGTTTTGTCGACGAGCAGGACCCCGCCGCGCCGACCGAATTCTTTGCGACGTTCGGACTCCTACGGGAGCCAGATCTCGTCTCCGACTCCAACCATAGGCGGACTTCGTCCGGATTCCTACGGGAGCCGAACTTCGTCCCCAACCTCAACTGCTGGAAGGCTTCGCCCGGACTCCTACGGGAGCCGAGCTCCGCCCGCGACTTCACTTACAGGTAAACTCCGTCCGGACTCTTACGGGAGCCGGACTTCGTCCCTAACCTTGATTGCAGGTGGACTTCACCTGGACTCCTACGGGAGCCGAGCTCCACCCGCGACTTTACTTACAGGTAAACTCCGTCCGTACTCCTACAGGAGTCGGACTTCGTCCCTGACCTTGATTGCAGGTGGACTTCGCCCGGACTCCTACGGGAGCCGAGCTCCGCCCGCGACATCACTTACAGGTAAACTCCGTCCGGACTCCTACGGAAGCCAGACTTCATCCCTGACCTTGATTGCAGGTGGACTTCGCCCGGACTCCTACGGGAGCCGAGCTCCGCCCGCGACATCACTTACAGGTAAACTCCGTCCGGACTCCTACGGGAGCCGGACTTCATCCCTGACCTTGATTGCAGGTGGACTTCGACCGGACTCCTATGGGAGCCGGGCTCCGTCTCCAGCTCTGGCTACGGGAAGACTCCGTCCGAATTCCTACGGGAGTCGGACTTCGTCCCCAACCTCAACTGCTGGAAGGCTTCACCCGGACTCCTACGGGAGCCGAGCTCCGCCCGCGACTTCACTTACAGGTAAACTCCGTCCGAACTCCTACGGGAGCCAGACTTCATCCCTGACCTTGATTGCAGGTGGACTTCGACCGGACTCCTATGGGAGCCGGGCTCCGTCCCCAGCTCCGGCTACGGGAAGACTCTGTCCGGATTCCTACGGGAGCCAGACTTCGTCTCCAACCTCAACTGTTGGAAGGCTTCACCCGGACTCCTACGGGAGCTGAGCTCCGCCCTCGACTTCACTTACAGATAAACTCCGTCCGGACTCCTACGGTAGCCGGACTTCGTCCCTGACCTTGATTGCAGGTGGACTTCGACCGGACTCCTATGGGAGCCGGTCTCCGTCCCCAGCTCCGGCTGTGGGAAGACTCCATCCGGATTCCTACGGGAGCCGAACTTCGTCCCCAACTTCAACTGCTGGAAGGCTTCACCCGGGCTCCTACGGGAGCCGGACTTCGCTTCCGACTCCAGCTACCGACTCCAACCGAACTTCGACCGACAAGTCTGGACCCCCTGGCAGGCCACAATAATGGCCACGGTTCTGCTCCACTCCCTGCGGTGGACCCTACGCAGCTCTATTACTCCCTGACAGGCCACAATAATGGCCACGGTTCTGCTCCACTCCCTGCGGCGGACCCTACGCAGCTCCATTACTCCCTGGCAGGCCGTACTAACGGCCACGATTCTGCTCCACTCCTTGCGACGGATCCTGTGCGGTTCCACCACTCCCTGGCGAGTCGCGACAATGGATGCCGCTCCACTCCCCGCAACTGATTCCACGTGGCGAGTCATGATGACAGCCACGACTCCACCCCATTACTCTTTATGATAAACTTCTCCTGACCATGGGCAGCCCACTGCCAGACGGTTACAAACATTACTATCAGTCTGTTGTTCTCTCCGCCTATAAAAAGGGGGACCCCAGATACGTTATTCTTTAAGCTCTCATTTTTACCTAGAAACTCTGCTAAAATTTCCGTTCGAGCACTCCATTTTTATTGAGGTAGAGAACTGACTTGAGCGTCGGAGGGTCTTGCTGGAGCAATCCCACTTCCGGTTTAGACTTCTTTTGCAGGTCCCGGCGGCGACCGCGACTCCAGCTTCTCCGGCGCAAGCGGATTTTTGCACCAACAGTATACAACAACACAATATCCAGTACATTGATGGTGCCAATCTAACCCAAAACAAATACAAAAAAAAAAAAAATACAGAAGAGATACCAAAAAAAGTTTTGAGGAGTGAAAAAATTATTTTATTAAAAAATTGAGTCACATGAGAGGACTGTCTCTCATGCCTCACTAAAGAAGCACCTCTTTCTCTCTCCCTCTCTCTCTCCTCCCACGCTAAACATCTCACGAAATTCTCTCTCTTATCCACACCATCTAAAGGAAACGCTAAAAGTCCTTTTAAAACAGATCATCACATCGATAGGATATTTAATTCCTATCTAAATTTAAAAATCAAAATCTGCTGGAAGACAAATTTTCATAATTTTTTAAAAAATAATTATGTAGAATAAAAAATATCTATTTTAAATTATATAGAATAAAATTAGAAATAGATTCTTAGTATAAATAAGACATGTAATGATTCTCAACATATCTTATTATTGCCAAATCCTGACAATGTTGAGCTCATAGATGTTGTGAAATGCCACAACAATTATTGCAATTATTACTGCAGTAATAGCGATATACAATGATTTGTTGAATCAACACAACATAACTCCTTGATAGGCTTAAACAAAAACTCTTTCATTAGCTTGTATTCGTCAATGCATATATTTATCGACACTTCTCTTCAATATTGACTCTATGGTCAATTTGCGGAGATTTCAAGCATCCAGCCATCTAGTTTAACCCAATGAACATCAAATTGCTATATATAATCTTGGCTCACTACAACATTAACCTTCATCTGAACACTTGTGAAATTTGCAATAAAAGTTTGGCTATATTTACATAACTTATCTTGAGCAAGTTCAAGTTTTTGCATATGGTTGACTACTTCTGGATACATAATCAAATCCTCATACATAACAGCTAGAATTTTGGAGTAGCTTTAAAACTAGCTGGTGTTCTAAAAATTGTCAAATATCAAGGCACAACAAAAAGCACCTCTACTAAGCACGTCTTCTTGTTCTAATCTTTGAAGATACTTCAAAATTAGTTAGTTATTTTCCTCATGATCGACAAAATCTTCACAAGAAATATTTATATCTTGGATAGCTTTAGCACACAATTGTTTGCATGATTTAACTCTTCAATATGAATTTCTATGGTTGGATTAATTATAGCACCCTTTGACTCTTTCAAAGCAATTTCAAAATTAATCCATTATTCTATCATGATTTCTTTTAAACTTGATATAACATCTACTTAATCAAGCTCCTCCTACTCCAGATTCTCTTTTGGATCTCATTGATCATTAAATTGATTAACTTCATTATACTCTGGAATTTCATCTATACTTGGTTCAATCTCCACTTGATCAAGTTCTTCCTACTTCAGATTTTTATTTTTAAACCATTTTTTTTTTCTTCCAAGTTTTCAAAGAGCTTGGAACCAAAACTCATTTTCAAGTAATTTTTATTTGTGATGCCTCACCTTATTAAAACTGAGTGGATGGGGATGAGAACATCCCATATATTTTTTGGCTCTTTTACATCATGTACATCAAGATAATTTTCTCTTTAAACTCAAATTTAAATAATCAACACCATCTTTCTAGGTTTTATATTCTAATTTCTTCTCGCAATCTCATTATTGAGAGTATCTATTGGCATCGTTATTTTTAACTCATCCAAAGTATCCAATAAATCTTGTCCTTTCAAATAAGACTTGATAAAAACTTTCTAAATTGGATAACATGTGTCGTTCGACTTACAAAAAGAAACAATAATAGCAAAAGCAACCACATTAACATCGGTAACATCGACATCTTGAACCTATTGAGATAGATGGTACTAATATCGGTTATAATGATTTATCTCTTGAACTATCAAAACTAGAGTATACAAGCTTACTCTACCACATTGCAAATTATTAAAAACTCTTCAACCATATCGAGCTATACATGAACATAGAATTCACTAATAATCAAGTCGCCACTCTAAAAATTATACTTCAAATAAATTAATTGAAATTGCAAATCGCTCGACCATTTTCTAAGCCTATTGTTATGATGCTAAGTAAAGCCACAAATAAATAAATCATTAATTTTAAAGTCCATAGCTTTGATATCATGTAGAATCACATGCTATCTAGGGTAGATTGATCATATCGGTTTAAAATAGAAAATGAAAATCAAAAAAAAAAAAAAGAAGAGATGTTAGAAAAAAATTAGGAGAGAAAAAAATAATTTTAAAAAAAATTGAGCCATGTAAGAAGGCTCTCTCTCATGTCTTATTAAAGAAACATCGCACTCTCTCCTTCTCTCTCTCTTCCCATACAAGACATCTCACCAAAATCTCTCTTTTCCAAAGATCCCTTTAATTAAACCATGGGCGGGACGTTTTGCTCTTACCTAATATTAAAACCAAAACCCACTGGAAG
The DNA here is from genome assembly GCF_000442705.2 of Elaeis guineensis. Taxonomy (NCBI): domain Eukaryota; kingdom Viridiplantae; phylum Streptophyta; class Magnoliopsida; order Arecales; family Arecaceae; genus Elaeis; species Elaeis guineensis. The sequence goes on from NC_026003.2 coordinate 18,638,121, forward strand.
ATAAACATTGATAATTTTTAGAAGGAATAACTAAATAGAATAAAGTGGGATAGAATAAAATTAAAAATAGAATCCTAATACAAATAGGATAAATCATGATGAATGGGGTTAGAAGGATAGATAATCCTTATCCCCTACTTGATTCAAAAATCTTATGAAGAATAGATGACAATAAAAAATTACCTATTAATCCTAACCTACAAATTTATATTTTCTAAAATTGAAAGGATGCATGGATGATAAATGGTGCATGCATGTGGGGGATCGATTTCTACATTGATTCAATTACACCTCATCAAATTATAAGTTAATTAATTATTTATAATTAATATATAATAAACTAATTTATATATAATTATTTATAATTATATAAATCAAAATAAAAATAAAAATTAAAATATTTATATAATTTTTATATAATTATAAAATTATAAAGTTCATAAATTTATATATATTATCTTTTTTAATATAAATAAATATTATCAATGAATAATTTAATAAAAATATTATATAATATTATTCATTTTTTCTTTTATTCTTTTATACAAAACTGAGAAACAAACTATTCATCCTTCTTCTTTTATTCATATTGATAAACAAATATTATCAATATATCTTCCATTGATCATTCTTTTTTTTATCCATCCTTAGCATCGAATATAGAGCGAAGGAGGCAGCCCCTCTCTTGAAATATAATTTTCACCGAAAGATTAGATTATCAATGGAGTTGCGCTCGTCGCTACGTATCTCGCGGGATAAAATATTTGATGATTGCTGGCCATCCTTTTCTGAAGAGCTTACCACCTCAGCGCACTTCAAAGCTGTGAGTAGACGGAAAAAGTTACAGCAGACGCATGTCGCGCAGCCATAGCGTGGTATGACCGTCAAATTTTGAAACGATTCAAGCTCCTGTCTAACCGTTAAATTTTGAAACGATTCGAGCTCCAGTCTAAAATCCATTAACAACATATTAGCTGGCAAGACTCAACATACTAGCTGGCAAGACTGGAGAGAACAAATTCCCAGACAGAGATGCATAAAGAATTCATGCGGGTTGAGTTGCAGTGAAATGAGAAGTAGTACTGGTACATGTTCCCTTTTAAATAATAATCAGATGGCTTCCCATTATAGGGTTCGAGTTGTCACAATTGTATTTATCGTACAGAAAAATAATATTGGTCTTCTTACACGACCTCAACCTTCAGATTACGTTTTACCGAGAGTACGATATAAACTTTGTGATCTACGTTAGAGAGAAAAAAAAAAAAATCATATTTTAAAAAATATATAAAATATAATCTAATGTTTGAGATTATGAAAAAAATATTTTTTTTTTAGAATTTGACGTCTCGAGATTCAGTCCATATTGAGCCCACAGCGAGATTCGCGACGAAAAACGGAATTCAACGAGATCAAGATCATCCAAAACGAAGCTCGGACGGAGAAGATACGGACTTTTGAAGATTGTACATAAGCCGAGGTGGTGGAGGATGGTTGGCAGTCGGCGGCGGGCTGGTGGAGTGGCGGCGGTGCGGCCGCAGATGGTGGAACGGAGCCCAGGCGGGGCCAACGCACGGTGACACGCAACCTAGGCGCACGGCCCAAGCGCGCGGCCCAACCCATGTGCGGGCCCACGCGCGCAGGCCGGCCCAGGCCCAGACACCTTGCCTGGGCCCTGTACCCCGATCCACCGTGGACTGGACGGTCCATGGCGGACCGTATGGGCGTTTTCACACATTTCTTACTGTCCACGGTACTATTCCATAGACCAGTCATGATCGGACGGCCCAGGAAGTTTTTGGTCTTGATCCGACAGTCCAGAGGTTTAATTTGGACTGATTAAGGAGTCTTAAACCTAATCTAATTGGGTTTAAGCCCTTTAAAAGGGCCTGTGCACACAGGAACAGTGGTCTTCTGGTGGGTTTTTTGGGCTTGGCTTCTCACGAGGAGAAGCCTATACGCGGACATATGGCCTGGCGCTCTCCTATGGACGCACGGCGTGAACTCGAAAAGGAACCCGAGAGAGAGAAGAGAGAGAGGCTGAAGTGCTGAGAGAGGAACAGGAGGCTCCTGGACAGCAGACGCCGGTCACTTCAGGGGTTCAGGGGGTCTTCCAAGAGAGAGAGCTTTTGTGAGAAAAACTTCTAGTGAGAGAAAAATTGGGTGTACGAAAGTTGAGGGTGAGATCTCCTCTTGTAAAATTTTTTTTTCATAGTGAAGTTTGCATGTCTCGTGGAGGCGAGCTTTTTTGTGGCTAATCAACATATTTTGATTGTTTTTATTTTATTTCTTCTTTCTTCCTGCTGCATCATGTAGTACTGAAAAGGTCCTGAGAGGTGATGTCCTGGCCAGACATCCCCCCAATAAATGGTATCAGAGCAAGACGGTACAAGGACGCAGATTGCAGTGGTGGTAAGCAAGACTGAAGATGGAGAAGACAGGATCAATCAAGATGGAGATCAACAAATTTGATGATAAGAGCAATTTCTCCTTGTGGCAGGCAAGGGTGAAGGACGTGCTCATCCAACAGGGGTTGATTGATGCTCTCTTGTGCGATGAGAAGCCGACTACCATGAAGGTGCGGGATTGAAAACGGCTACAGATGCAGGCGGTGAGTACCATCCGCATGTACCTAGCAGATGAGGTGGTGATTCATGTGCTGAGCGAGACTTTTCCGACGGTGCTGTGGTCGAAGCTCGAGGAGTTGTATATGGCGAAGTCTCTCACCAACACTCTTTTCTTCTGGAGGCAGTTTTACCAACTGCGAATGACTGAGGGACAGAGCATGCAGGAGCATCTCAGCCATTTCTAGAAGATCCTCACCGATCTTTTCAGCATTGGCGAAAATGTTGAGGAGAAGACTAGGGTACTGATTTTGCTAGCATCGCTTCTCCCTTCGTACGCGTCCTTGGTGACTGCTCTTTTAGTAGGGAAGAGCACCATCAAGATGGACGAGGTCACCGCGGCGATACTCCAGAACGAGGTTCTCAAGAGGGAGAATTTGGCTTCGAGCTCAGGTGGCAGTAGCTCAGCTTTGATGGCTTCTAGAGGAGCAGAAGGTGGTAGACAGAGCGACAGAAGATCGTGATGAGAGCGGTCCAAGTCCAGGAGGGACTTGAGCAAAATCAGGTGTTACCGGTGTAAGGAGTTGGGGCATCTAGCTAGAGATTGCCCTCAACTCAAAAATCAGATGGTGGCTGCTGTAGCGACGGTCGGCAGTGATTCAGATGGAGATATCCTGGAGATATCTGATGAGGTATCTACTTCTTCCCAGCAGTGGATATTAGATTATGCATGTCCCTATCATATATGTTGCAGAGAGGAGCAGTTTGACTCCCTGGAGAATAGTGAGGGCATTGTATATCTGCCGGATGGATCGAGCTATACGATCAGAGACATCAGGATGATCAGCTGGAGGACACATGATGGTGCAGTGAGGAGATTGGAGGAGGTCCGATACATATACGACTTCAGGCGGAATCTTATCTCACTTAGCGGACTGGATTCAAGAGGCTACAGGACGGTAGCTGGTGGAGGAATCCTGAGGGTGCTACGTGGCGATAGGAATGTGCTGTAGGGGAAGAAGAGGAGTAGAGGATATTATTACCTGGTGGAGAGCCCAGCGCGAGGTGGAGCTTCAGGAGTCAGACAGAGCCCAGAACGAGGTGGAGCTCTAGGAGGTGGATCGGGCACGAGACAGAAACTCAGGAGGATGAGAGGCGACGTCGCAAGGTGAGATTCCTATTACCTCAGGATGATGTTCCGAGTAGATCTCAGGTCAGGAGGAGTACAGCGTATGACGGAGATGAGATCGAGCGGCCTGGCTCGACTCTCATATTTGCCCATCCATGATCAGCAGGCGATTGTCCCAAAACATGGGACAAGGAGATCCAGAAGCTCTCAAAGTTTGGAGGAGGTCGAATATCGAGTCGAAATGAAGATTGTTAGGATTTGATGCCTCAAGATTCAGCCCACAGCGAGGTTCGCGATGAAAAATGGAGTTCAACGAGACCAAGATCACTCAAAACGGAGCTCGGATGAAGAGGATACAGACTTTTGAAGATTGCACGTAAGTCGAGATGGCGAAGGACGGTCGGTGGGCCGGCGGAGCAGCGAGGATGCGGCCACAAGCGGTGGAGCACGGCCCAGGCACGGCCAACGCGTGGGATGCGCGACCCAGGCGCGCAGCCTAGGCGAGCGCATGGCCCAACCCATGCACAAGCTCGCACGCGGGCACAGCCCAGGCTCGCACGCACGGGCCGGCCCAGGCCCAGGCATCTTGCCTGGGCCCTGTACCCCGATCCATCGTGGACTGGACGGTCCATGGCAGACCGCGTGGATCGCGTGGGCATTTCCCATGCGTTTCTCACGGTCCACGATACTATTTCGTGGACCGATCATGATCGGATGGCCTAGGGAGTTTTCGATCTTGATCCGACGGACCAGAGGCTTGATTTGGGCTGATTAAGGAGTCTTAAACCTAATCTAATTGGGTTTAAGCCCTTTAAAAGGGCCTGTGTACGCAGGAACAGTGGTCTTCTGGTGGGCTTTTTGGGCTTGGCTTCTCACGAGGAGAAGCCTGTACGTGGACAGGTGGCCTGGTGTTCTCCTGTGGATGCACGGCGTGAACCCGAGAGAAAAGAGAGAGGCTGAAGTGCTGAGAGAGAAAGAGCAAGAGGCTCCTGGACAGCGGACGTCGATCACTTCAGGGGTTCAGGGGATCTTCCAAGAGAGAGAGATTTTATGAGAGAAACTTCTAGTGAGAGAAAAATTGGATGTACGAGGGTTGAGGGTGAGATCTTCTCTTGCAAAATTTTTTTTCATAGTGAAGTTTGCATGTCCCGTGGAGGCGAGCCCTTTTGTGGCTGATCCACGTATTTTGATTATTTTTATTTTATTTTTTCTTTCTTCCTGCTGCATCGCGTAGTACTGAAAGGGTTTTGGAAGGTGGTGTCCTGGCCAGACATCCCCCAATATTTTTTTTATGCAAAAGATACAATCTAAGTCCAATTAAACATGCATCAAACATCGGATACACGAGAATCAACTGTCAAGGCCAGGCATCCTTTCTAATCCATTCCATATGGGCGGCATCTTCGTAAGCTATATTTTCCCATAGTTGACTCTCTTTTTTTTCATATATTTTTTTTAAACTTTTTGAAGTGTAATAGCATTGCAGGATAATGGAATATTGTCGATGCAAAAAATAGCCATTTTCGATGCTAATAAGCACCGCAAAATATGCTTCCGACCATTTTAGAAGCATTAGAAAAGCATTGGTAAGTAAAAAGTAGAAATTAAACTTACTGATGCTTTCAAGATGCAGTGGTATTTATCGACACAACATTTCTAATGCTTTTTCATATTCCTAAACAAGATATTTCTGACACTTTAAAAGAGAGTAATTTTGAATATCTACCAAAACTTTTGCACGTCGCTAAGTTATGCAATAGTGCTGACGTTTTTTAAAAGCATCGGCAAGTTATAAAAATATCGATACTTTAAAGCATACCATTATCAATGCTTTAAAGTGTCGATAATGTCCTATTCCCAAAAAAAAAATATATCTCAAATAATTTAGTAATCTGTACAAAATATGTAAAATCTGTCCAAAATTTATAAAAAAAAAATCAAATACCAACATAGTCATCATCAAGACTCTGCATAACATCATAAACCTGTGAACCTATCCAATATTAATTAGCAAATTCAAATACACATAGTCACAATCAACATTTATATAACATCATAATCGATATATCAACCTATGAACATGCCCAAAATTTATAAACAAACTCAAACACTAACATAAAGTCACAATCAATTAATACTCTATATAAATCATAGTTAATATATAAACTGTGAACTTGTGAACCTATAAATTGTTAAATTTATAAGTAATTTCAAATACTAACATAAGTCATAATAAGTACTTTATATAATATATAAAGTCACGATTACATTATTCATCATATTCATGGATTACAATTTACAATCAAAAAAAAAAGCAAAAGAATATCTCAAAAGAAGCATAGAGACATCGGACTATCGGTGATCCATAGGAGCATGATTATCATCGATGTGATAATATTGGAACTACTGAGAGCCTACAACAAAGATATAAAATGTTATTAGTTGAGAATATGAAAATTATAAATAATTAAATGATTAGTATATGAACAATATAAATATAGTAAGATATGTATCTAGAAGAGTCCACAAACATCTGTAATGTAGATTCAATTGATCAATCTAAGTTTTTATGGTGGATATCACAGTGTCATAGCTCTATCTGTTCTTTCCATCCGTGCCTCCACCTGTGCCTACACCTAGAATAATTTATGTCTCTTCTTACGGCAATATGGGAGAATAGTCAGTTATGTCTATTCAGTGTATTTTTAATTTTTTATGAGAAGAGTGCAACTAATATTTTATTTGTATGATTTTTTAAAATATTGTTATTCAATTATTGTTTCTCATATAATGGATAAAAATTGGATAAACAAGCCAAGATTCTGTGAAATTATTTTGAAGAATTGCAAAATTTCATTAAATTTGGTGTTGAGAAATGATCAATGGATAGAAGGACTTTTTGCCCATGTCAAAAATGTGTAAATAATTCTTCTCTCGATCCATAAATTATCGAAGAATATTTGGTGTGAAATGATTTTGTAGGGGATATACTGAATGGATATTTCATAGAGATTAATGTTAATTGTTATCTTTGTGTAATCAATCCTCAACCTATAGAACATGGATCTAATATTGAAATAAGTAATTTACAAAGAATCATGCAAAAAAGATGATATGAGGGGTTTGCTTAGAGATGCTTAAGATTTGGTGTTAAAATTTAGGAGATTTAGTAAAAGACAAGAAAACATGTGTGATATCCAAGAGATCTATATTTATTAATTCTATATATGTTAAGAGACCCCGACATTCATCTAATGATGAGACAGAACATCAATATCATAATTTATTGAAGATTATGATCAAGAACTATATCTGGGTTGTAAGAACTTTTTGAATTTTTTTTTGTGTATCTATTTCATTTGAAATATTTTGAATGAATGGTTTGGTAAAAGTTTTACTATACTTCTTCAATTATTAAAGGATGTATTTTCTGAAGATATTGTTTTGCTAACTTCTTCTTATGAAGCAAAAAAAAACTAGTAAAAAAAAATAGATCTTGGATATGAGAAGATTCATAGTTGTCTAAATGACTATATATCATACCAAAATGAAAATACAAACCAAGAATCATGCAATGCATGTGGATCTTCATGATGGGCATCACATAAAGAAGATGAAGATGATGTATTGAATGAAGTGGATGTTAGTGAAGTAAGAAAAATCACTTAAAATTTTGCATTTTTTAAATATCAGCTAAAGTTTGCATTACTTTCTTTGATATCTAGATTGAAAATAATTTATACATCATCGAAGATAGCTTCATCGATGAGATGGCATGATAAAAGTCATATAAAAGATGGAATGTTAAGATCTTTAGTTGATAGTTTAGTATGGAAAGCATTTGATGATAGGCATTCTAATTTTGCCTCAGATGTTCACAATGTTAGTTGGATTTAGCTACCAATGGCTTCAATCTATTTGGACGTTCAGTTCTATTTATAGTTTTGACTGATCGTTTTAATTCTATATAATTTTCACCATGGATGTGTCTAAAATAGTCTTTACTTATCTTGTCAATGGTTATTCCAGGTGATAAGGGATCAAATAATGATATTGATGTCTTTTGCAATCTTTAATAAAGGAATCAAAATAACTATGGGAGCGTATCGATGCACTTGATGCTGTGAGCAGTGGTGAGACATTCAAATTGAGTATAGCTTTATATTTGAACTATCATATGATTTTCTTATATATGCCAATTTATCCGAATGGAGTATAAAAGGACGTATTGTATTTCTATCTTATGGAGATTCGTATCCATTCTAATTGATTAAAATATGGAGAAAAGTTTGGCTATATGGGCCATCGTTGATAGTTGGAGGTCAATCATCCGTTTCGATTTCAATAAGATGTACTTGATGGTATTATAGAATTATGATCTACTCCGTGTACTCCCATTTGAAACTGATATTCTATACTAAATGTATGGCATCAATCACAAATATGATAAGATTTTCAAATATTCTAAGAAAAGAAGGAAGAAAATATATTGAAAGTTGAATGAATAAAGGGTTGACAGAGGATGCATTATTCGCGAATCTTGATGCAGGGATGTTTGATGATGCTAATAACTTCTATGATGATGATGATAATGATGA